>NC_138131.1:48070674-48080674 GCF_964188305.1 Podarcis bocagei | reverse complement strand
TCTGCCTCCCTGCCTGCCTGCCTGCCTCCCCCCCAGGTAGACCGGATAAGAACCTGTACCTTTGTATAGAAGCGCCAGGCGGCCACAGGCAGGCAGGCAGGCAGGCAGGCAGGCAGGCTGGCTGACCCCTGCCTGCCTGCCTGCCTGCCTGCCTGCCTGCCTGCCTGCTTGCTTCCAGGTAGACCGGGTAAGAACCTGGACCTTTGTATAGAAGCGCCAGGCGGCCGCAGGCAGGTAGCCAGGCGGGTAGGGAGCATGGCCGTCCCCTGCCTGCCTGCCTGCCTGCCTGCCTCCCCCCCCAGGTAGACCGGATAAGAACCTGTACCTTTGTAGAGAAGCGCCAGGTGGCCACAGGCAGGCAGGCAGGCAGGCAGGCTGGCTGACCCCTGCCTGCCTGCCTGCCTGCCTGCCTGCCTGCCTGCCTGCCTGCCTGCTTCCAGGTAGACCGGGTAAGAACCTGGACCTTTGTATAGAAGCGCCAGGCGGCCGCAGGCAGGTAGCCAGGCGGGTAGGGAGCATGGCCGTCCCCTGCCTGCCTGCCTGCCTGCCTGCCTGCCTGCCTCCCCCCGGGTAGACCGGATAAGAACCTGGACCTTCGTATAGAAGCGCCAGGCGGCCGCAGGCAGGCAGGCAGGCAGGCAGGCAGGCAGGCAGGTAGGCAGGTAGCCAGGCGGGTAGGGAGCATGGCCGTCCCCTGCCTGCCTGCCTGCCTGCCTGCCTGCCTGCCTGCCCCAGGTAGACCGGATAAGAACCTGTACCTTCGTATAGAAGCGCCAGGCGGCCGCAGGCAGGCAGGCAGGCAGGCAGGCAGGCAGGCGGGTAGGGAGCATGGCCGTCCTCTGCCTCCCTGCCTGCCTGCCTGCCTGCCTGCCTGCCTCCCCCCCAGGTAGACCGGATAAGAACCTGTACCTTCGTATAGAAGCGCCAGGCGGCCGCAGGCAGGCAGGCAGGCGGGTAGGGAGCATGGCCGTCCCCTGCCTGCCTGCCTGCCTCCCCCCAGGTAGACCGGCTAAGAACCTGTACCTTGGTATAGAAGCGCCAGGCGGCCGCAGGCAGGCAGGCAGGCAGGCAGGCAGGCAGGCAGGCAGCAGGTCAGGGTGCGTGGACATCCCATGCATGCCTGCCTGCCTGCCTCCCCCCCCCCCCCAGGTAGACCGGATAAGAACCTGGACCTCTTTTTAGGGGCGCCCTCGTGTGGCCAGCATGGTAAGGGCAGGGCAGCCTCCTCCTCCTCCTCCTCCTCCTCCTCCTCCTCCTCCTCCTCCTCCTCCTCCTCCTCCTTCTGCTCCTCCTGCTCCTCCTGCTCCTTCGTCGTATCCCTATTGTTGTCAAGATCGTGCGTGCTTGCGTCCGTGCATTCGTGCGGTCGAAATGGGGGATGCGTGAGTGTTTGTGTGTGTGCTGGCATGCCTGCCCGCCCGCCCGTCTCCCTCTCCGTGATCTACTTTGGGTCTGTCTCTCCCTCCCTCCCCCACCCGCAAGCACATCGCCATGACAAACCACGACATCGCCAAGGGCGGCGTTCGTGGCGACAGCTGCCGTAGACCTCGGTGACTTTGTAGACCGCCGCTTGGCAGCAGAGCAGCAGGTAGGCGATGGAGGAGACGGGTGGGGTGGGGTGGGGCGGGGCGGGCCTTCGTGCGTACGTGCGTACGTCCTTGCAGGGACGGCAAGGGATCACCCTTGGCGATGTCGTGGGCGGGGGTGGGTGGTTTCTTTGGTATGCGTGTGTGCGCCTTGGAGTGATATTTTGTGTCCATCTCTCTCTGTCCCTGTCGGTCTCCCCTGCACACAAGCGTGTGTGCGGTGTACTTGGCTCCTGTGTCTCTGTCTGTCTCCCCCCACACAAGCACATGCTGTGTTTGAGTATATGCTTAGTGTCTCCCTCTCCCGCAAACGACTGTTTGTGTCGTGTGTGTGTGTGTGTGTGTGTGTGTGTTTGTGTGTGTGTGTGTGTGTGTGTGTGTGAGAGAGAGAGAGAGAGAGAGAGACGCAAGAGACGAGAGACGAGAGACAGAGAGATTTTGTTTCTGCCTGCCTCTGCCTGCCTGCCTCTCTCTCTCTCTCTCTCTCTCTCTCTCTCTCTCTCTCTCTCTCTCTCCCTCCCTCCCTCCCTCCCTCCCTCCCTCCCTCCCTCCCTCTGCCCCGCAATCAAGTGTGTGTGAGAGCGCACGAGTGCTTTTGTGCTTGTCTTTCTGTATCCCTGTGTCTCTGCATGCTCCCCCTCCCGCAAAGGAACGCACACACGCCGAGACTTTTCTCCCTTGCCGTCCCTGCAAGGACCAACGCACGAACGCACGCACGCACGCCCTCACCTGTCCCCTCCATCGCCTACCTGCTGCGCTGCCGCCAAGCGGCGGTCTACAACGTCACCAAGTTCTACGGCAGCTGTCGCCACGAACCCCACCCACCCTTGGCGATGTCGTCAGGTGACAGCGACCACGTAGAGCTGGAGGCTCCATGGGGGGGGGGGAGAGCGGGCCGGTAGACCGGGAAGGCCTACGCCCTCCCTAGTAGACCGGCAAGCCGCAGCTTCTCCAGCCGGTAGACCGGGGGCCCGGCGAGTAGATTGGGCAGAGCGGGAAGCCCCCACGGTCTCGGAGGTAGACCGGCAAACTCCAGCCTTCGGGTGCCGGTAGACCGGAGGGGAGCTGACGGCCGGGAGACCGGGCTCACCTAGGTCCGACTCCCAGTAGACCGGCCAGCGGTTCCGCGCCGCGCGCCAGGTAGACCGGGAAGCCCCTCGATCTCTGGAGGAAGACCGGCAAGACCCAGCTTTCCCGGGCGGTAGACCGGAGAGGAGCCGACGGCCGGGAGACCGGGCTCACCAGGTCCGACTCCCAGTAGACCGTCCAGCGGTTCCGCGCCGCGCGCCAGGTAGACCGGGAAGCCCCTCGATCTCTGGAGGAAGACCGGCAAGACGCAGCTTTCCCGGGCGGTAGACCGGAGGGGAGCCGACGGCCGGGAGACCGGGCTCACCTAGGTCCGACTCCCAGTAGACCGGCCAGCGGTTCCGCGCCGCGCGCCAGGTAGACCGGGAAGCCCCTCGATCTCTGGAGGAAGACCGGCAAGACCCAGCTTTCCCGGGCGGTAGACCGGAGGGGAGCCGACGGCCGGGAGACCGGGCTCACCAGGTCCGACTCCCAGTAGACCGGCCAGCGGTTCCGCGCCGCGCGCCAGGTAGACCGGGAAGCCCCTCGATCTCTGGAGGAAGACCGGCAAGACGCAGCTTTCCCGGGCGGTAGACCGGAGGGGAGCCGACGGCCGGGAGACAGGGCATCGCCCCAGCCCGTCCGGCGGGAAGACCAGGCTTCCCGAGGGCCGCCGCCCAGTAGACCGGACAGCGGTTCCGCGCCGTGCTCCAGGTAGCCCGGCAGAGCCGCGCTCTGCGGTGGGTAAACCGGGAAGCCCCACGATCTCGGAGGAAGACCGCCAAACCCAGCCTTCCCGGCCGGTAGACCGGGCTCACCGCGGTCCGGCGCCCAGTAGACCGGCCAGCGGTTCCTCTACCTTTCAAGTAAGACCGGCCAGAGCCCCCCCTCCTCGAAGGTTAGTAGACCGGGCAGCGGCTCCAGCCCCCCACCGCCGTGTGGACCGGCGTTTGCCGGGCCCAAGGAGGGTAGACCGGGAAGCCGTTTCTCCTCTTAGGTAGACCTGGAAGTCCCAGACCCTGCGGCAGGCAGGCAGGCAGGCAGGCAGGCAGGCAGGCAGGCAGGCAGGCAGGCAAGCAAGCAGGCAAGCAGGCAGGCAGGCAGGCAGGCAGGCAGGCAGGCAGGCAGGCAGGCTGGCTGGCTGGCTGGGAGGGTGGCCGTCCGCTTCCTGCCTTCCAGGTAGACCGGGCAAGAGCCTGTTCCTTCGTTTAGGAGCGCTGGTCAGGCGGCAGGCAGGCAGGCAGGCAGTGAGGGCGTGGTGTGCGTGGACGCGAGGAGCCCACCGCGCCTGACACCGAGTAGACCGGCCAGCGGTGCCGCGCCGTGCGCCAGGTAGTCCGGCGAAGCAAAGCCGCCCTTTCTGGTGGGTTGACCGGGAAGCCCCACGATCTCGGAGGAGGCCGGCAATCCCCAGCCTTATCGGCCGGTAGACCGGAGGGGAGCCGAGGGCCGGGAGACCGGGTAACGTCGCCTGCCCCTCCGGCGGGTCGACCGGGAAGCCTCCCTACCTCGGAGGTAGACCGGCAGGACCCAGCCTCCACGGCCAGCAGAGCCCAGGGCCGGGAGACCGGGCACCCTTGCCAGCCCGGGGCCGGACCGGGGTGACAGTGCACGCGAGAAGCAGACTGGGCCTTCGGTCGGTAGACCGGGAGCCCCCATTCTCTGGAGGGGCCTGGCAAGGCCCAGCCTCCACGGCCGGCAGACTGGGGGGACTCTGTTCGCAGGCCCACCGGCCGCCGGGAGGACCGGCTAGTAGACCGGTTAGCAGCGGTACCAGTCCGGCCGTCAGGTGGCCCGGCGCTTCCCAGCCCCAAGCAGGGGAGACCGGGAAGCCGTCTGTCCTCGAGGTAGAGCTGGAAGCCCCAGGCAAGCAGGCAAGCAGGCAAGCAGGCTGGGAGGGTGGCCGTCCGCTTCCTGCCTTCCAGGTAGACCGGGCAAGAGCCTGTTCCTTCGTTTAGGAGCGCTGGTCAGGCGACAGGCAGGCAGGCAGGCAGGCAGGCAGGCAGGCAGGCAGGCAAGGAGGGCGTGGTGTGCGTGGACGCGAGGAGCCCACCGCGCCTGACACCGAGTAGACCGGCCAGCGGTGCCGCGCCGTACGCCAGGTAGACCGGCGGAACCCCGCTTTCCGATGGGTAGACCGGGAAGTCCCCACGATCTCTGAGGAAGACCGGCAATCCCCAGCCTTATCGGCCGGTAGACCGGAGGGGAGCCGAGGGCCGGGAGACCGGGTAACGTCGCCTGCCCCTCCGGCGGGTCGACCGGGAAGCCTCCCTACCTCGGAGGTAGACCGGCAGGACCCAGCCTCCACGGCCAGCAGAGCCCAGGGCCGGGAGACCGGGCACCCTTGCCAGCCCGGGGACGGACCGGGGTGACGGTGCACGCGAGAAGCAGACTGGGCCTTCGGTCGGTAGACCGGGAGCCCCCATTCTCTGGAGGGGCCCGGCAAGGCCCAGCCTCCACGGCCGGCAGACTGGGGGGACTCTGTTCGCAGGCCCACCGGCCGCCGGGAGGACCGGCTAGTAGACCGGTTAGCAGCGGTACCAGTCCGGCCGTCAGGTGGCCCGGCGCTTCCCAGCCCCAAGCAGGGGAGACCGGGAAGCCGTCTGTCCTCGAGGTAGAGCTGGAAGCCCCAGGCAAGCAGGCAAGCAGGCAAGCAGGCTGGGAGGGTGGCCGTCCGCTTCCTGCCTTCCAGGTAGACCGGGCAAGAGCCTGTTCCTTCGTTTAGGAGCGCTGGTCAGGCGACAGGCAGGCAGGCAGGCAGGCAGGCAGGCAGGCAGGCAAGGAGGGCGTGGTGTGCGTGGACGCGAGGAGCCCACCGCGCCTGACACTGAGTAGACCGGCCAGCGGTGCCGCGCCGTACGCCAGGTAGACCGGCGGAACCCCGCTTTCCGATGGGTAGACCGGGAAGTCCCCACGATCTCTGAGGAAGACCGGCAATCCCCAGCCTTATCGGCCGGTAGACCGGAGGGGAGCCGAGGGCCGGGAGACCGGGTAACGTCGCCTGCCCCTCCGGCGGGTCGACCGGGAAGCCTCCCTACCTCGGAGGTAGACCGGCAGGACCCAGCCTCCACGGCCAGCAGAGCCCAGGGCCGGGAGACCGGGCACCCTTGCCAGCCCGGGGCCGGACCGGGGTGACGGTGCACGCGAGAAGCAGACTGGGCCTTCGGTCGGTAGACCGGGAGCCCCCATTCTCTGGAGGGGCCCGGCAAGGCCCAGCCTCCACGGCCGGCAGACTGGGGGGACTCTGTTCGCAGGCCCACCGGCCGCCGGGAGGACCGGCTAGTAGACCGGTTAGCAGCGGTACCAGTCCGGCCGTCAGGTGGCCCGGCGCTTCCCAGCCCCAAGCAGGGGAGACCGGGAAGCCGTCTGTCCTCGAGGTAGAGCTGGAAGCCCCAGGCAAGCAGGCAAGCAGGCAAGCAGGCTGGGAGGGTGGCCGTCCGCTTCCTGCCTTCCAGGTAGACCGGGCAAGAGCCTGTTCCTTCGTTTAGGAGCGCTGGTCAGGCGACAGGCAGGCAGGCAGGCAGGCAGGCAGGCAAGGAGGGCGTGGTGTGCGTGGACGCGAGGAGCCCACCGCGCCTGACACCGAGTAGACCGGCCAGCGGTGCTGCGCCGTACGCCAGGTAGACCGGCGGAACCCCGCTTTCCGATGGGTAGACCGGGAAGTCCCCACGATCTCTGAGGAAGACCGGCAATCCCCAGCCTTATCGGCCGGTAGACCGGAGGGGAGCCGAGGGCCGGGAGACCGGGCAACGCCGCCAGCCCCTCCGGCGGGTCGACCGGGAAGCCTCCCTACCTCGGAGGTAGACCGGCAGGACCCAGGCTCCACGGCCAGCAGAGCCCAGGGCCGGGAGACCGGGCACCCTTGCCAGCCCAGGTGCCGGACCGGGGTGCCGGTGCACGCGAGAAGCAGACTGGGCCTTCGGTCGGTAGACCGGGAGCCCCCCCGTTCTCTGGCTGGTAGACCGGATGGGAGTGGAGGGCTTGGAGGCCGGGCAACGCCGCTGTCTCCTCCGGCGTGTAGACAGGGCTTCCCGAGGTCCGGGGCCCAGTTGACCGGCCAGCGGTTAGGCGCCGTGCGCCAGGTGGTCAGGCAGAGCCTCTCTTTCCGCTGGGTAGACCGGGAAGCCCCGACCATCTCTGAGGAAGACCGGCAAACCCCAGCCTTCCCGGCCGGTAGACCGGGCTCACCGCGGTCCGGCGCCCAGTAGACCGGACAGCGGTTGCGCTACCGTTCTCGTAAGACCGGTCAGAGCCTCGCCCTCCTCGAAGGTTGGTAGACCGGGCAGCGGTTCCAGCCCCCCACCGCCTAGTGGACTGGCGCCTCGCGACCTCATGGAGGCTAGACCGGGAAGCCTTTTCTCCTCTTAGGTAGACCTGGAAGTCCCAGACCCTGCAGCAGGCAGGCAGGCAGGCAGGCAGGCAGGCAGGCAGGGAGGGTGGCCGTCCGCTTCCTGCCTTCCAGGTAGACCGGGCAAGAGCCTGTTCCTTCGTTTAGGAGCGCTGGTCAGGCGACAGGCAGGCAGGCAGGCAGGCAGGCAGGCAGGCAGGCAAGGAGGGCGTGGTGTGCGTGGACGCGAGGAGCCCACCGCGCCTGACACCGAGTAGACCGGCCAGCGGTGCCGCGCCGTACGCCAGGTAGACCGGCGGAACCCCGCTTTCCGATGGGTAGACCGGGAAGTCCCCACGATCTCTGAGGAAGACCGGCAATCCCCAGCCTTATCGGCCGGTAGACCGGAGGGGAGCCGAGGGCCGGGAGACCGGGCAACGCCGCCAGCCCCTCCGGCGGGTCGACCGGGAAGCCTCCCTACCTCGGAGGTAGACCGGCAGGACCCAGGCTCCACGGCCAGCAGAGCCCAGGGCCGGGAGACCGGGCACCCTTGCCAGCCCAGGTGCCGGACCGGGGTGCCGGTGCACGCGAGAAGCAGACTGGGCCTTCGGTCGGTAGACCGGGAGCCCCCCCGTTCTCTGGCTGGTAGACCGGATGGGAGTGGAGGGCTTGGAGGCCGGGCAACGCCGCTGTCTCCTCCGGCGTGTAGACAGGGCTTCCCGAGGTCCGGGGCCCAGTTGACCGGCCAGCGGTTAGGCGCCGTGCGCCAGGTGGTCAGGCAGAGCCTCTCTTTCCGCTGGGTAGACCGGGAAGCCCCGACCATCTCTGAGGAAGACCGGCAAACCCCAGCCTTCCCGGCCGGTAGACCGGGCTCACCGCGGTCCGGCGCCCAGTAGACCGGACAGCGGTTGCGCTACCGTTCTCGTAAGACCGGTCAGAGCCTCGCCCTCCTCGAAGGTTGGTAGACCGGGCAGCGGTTCCAGCCCCCCACCGCCTAGTGGACTGGCGCCTCGCGACCTCATGGAGGCTAGACCGGGAAGCCTTTTCTCCTCTTAGGTAGACCTGGAAGTCCCAGACCCTGCAGCAGGCAGGCAGGCAGGCAGGCAGGCAGGCAGGCAGG
Source organism: Podarcis bocagei (assembly GCF_964188305.1). Classification (NCBI taxonomy): domain Eukaryota; kingdom Metazoa; phylum Chordata; class Lepidosauria; order Squamata; family Lacertidae; genus Podarcis; species Podarcis bocagei. The sequence goes on along the minus strand of NC_138131.1, from coordinate 48,072,576 downwards.
CTGGGAGGGTGGCCGTCCGCTTCCTGCCTTCCAGGTAGACCGGGCAAGAGCCTGTTCCTTTTTTTTAGGAGCGCTGGTCAGGCGGCAGGCAGGCAGGCAGGCAGGCAGGCAAGCAAGCAAGCAAGCAGGCAAGCAAGAAGGCAGGCAGGCTCTCGCCTCCCATTCTCGGAGGTAGACCGGCAAGCCCCAGTCCCCCCGGCCCGGCTAGTAGACCGGGTAGCAGCGGTACCAGTCCGGCCGTCAGGTGGCCCGGCGCTTCCCAGCCCCAAGCAGGGGAGACCGGGAAGCCGTCTGTCCTCGAGGTAGAGCTGGAAGCCCCAGGCAGGCAGGCAGGCAGGCAGGCAGGCAGGCAGGCGTGAGCGTGGACGCGAGGAGCCCACCGGGCCTCCGTCGGGCCGACCGGGAATTCTCCCTTCCTCGGAGGTAGACCGGCAAGACCCAGCCGGCCGACTGCAGGGGAGCCCAGGGCCGGGAGAACGGGGTGACCGTGGACGCGAGAAGCAGACTGGGCCTTCGCTGGGTAGACCGGGAGGCTCCCCGTTCTCGGAAGGGGGACGGCGAGGCCCTCGCGAGTAGACCGGGCGGTCGGCAAGCCTCCAGCGGGTAGACCGGGGAGGACCGCGAAGCCCCAGCCGCAGGAAAAACGGGCCGCAGTGCCGGCCCCTCCGGCGTGGAGCTAGACCCGGCCGCTCCCCCCTCCGGAAAACGGCCAGCGCTTCCGCTCCTTCCGCCGGGAAGACCGGCCGAGCCACCCCCGCTTGCCGGCCGGTAGACCGGGGCCACCGGCAACCGCGCCCCCTGGACCGGGCAGGGGCCGGACCCACGCAGACGCCCGGAAGCCTGCCCTTCTCCGGCCTTCGCACCCTCCGCCAACCGCTCTCGCCTCGCCTCCGTCCGCCTCCCGTTCTCGGAGGTAGACCGGCAAGCCCCAGTCCCCCCCGGCCCGGCTAGTAGACCGGTTAGCAGCGGTACCAGTCCGGCCGTCAGGTGGCCCGGCGCTTCCCAGCCCCAAGCAGGGGAGACCGGGAAGCCGTCTGTCCTCGAGGTAGAGCTGGAAGCCCCAGGCAGCCAGCCAGGCAGGCAGGCAGGCAGGCTGGCTCCCTTCCTCGGAGGTAGACCGGCAAGACCCAGCCGGCCGACTGCAGGGGAGCCCAGGGCCGGGAGAACGGGGTGACCGTGGACGCGAGAAGCAGACTGGGCCTTCGCTGGGTAGACCGGGAGGCCCCCCGTTCTCGGAAGGGGGACGGCGAGGCCCTCGCGAGTAGACCGGGCGGTCGGCAGGCCTCCGGCGGGTAGACCGGGGAGGACCGCGAAGCCCCAGCCGCAGGAAAAACGGGCCGCAGTGCCGGCCCCTCCGGCGTGGAGCTAGACCCGGCCGCTCCCCCCTCCGGAAAACGGCCAGCGCTTCCGCTCCTTCCGCCGGGAAGACCGGCCGAGCCACCCCCGCTTGCCGGCCGGTAGACCGGGGCCACCGGCAACCGCGCCCCCTGGACCGGGCAGGGGCCGGACCCACGCAGACGCCCGGAAGCCTGCCCTTCTCCGGCCTTCGCACCCTCCGCCAACCGCTCTCGCCTCGCCTCCGTCCGCCTCCCGTTCTCGGAGGTAGACCGGCAAGCCCCAGTCCCCCCCGGCCCGGCTAGTAGACCGGTTAGCAGCGGTACCAGTCCGGCCGTCAGGTGGCCCGGCGCTTCCCAGCCCCATGCAGGGGAGACCGGGAAGCCGTCTGTCCTCGAGGTAGAGCTGGAAGCCCCAGGCAGCCAGGCAGGCAGGCAGGCAGGCAGGCAGGCTGGCTCCCTTCCTCGGAGGTAGACCGGCAAGACCCAGCCGGCCGACTGCAGGGGAGCCCAGGGCCGGGAGAACGGGGTGACCGTGGACGCGAGAAGCAGACTGGGCCTTCGCTGG
>NC_138131.1:48048174-48060674 GCF_964188305.1 Podarcis bocagei | reverse complement strand
AAGAACCTGGACCTTTGTATAGAAGCGCCAGGCGGCCGCAGGCAGGTAGCCAGGCGGGTAGGGAGCATGGCCGTCCCCTGCCTGCCTGCCTGCCTGCCTGCCTGCCTGCCTGCCTCCCCCCGGGTAGACCGGATAAGAACCTGGACCTTCGTATAGAAGCGCCAGGCGGCCGCAGGCAGGCAGGCAGGCAGGCAGGCAGGCAGGTAGGCAGGTAGCCAGGCGGGTAGGGAGCATGGCCGTCCCCTGCCTGCCTGCCTGCCTGCCTGCCTCCCCCAGGTAGACCGGATAAGAACCTGTACCTTTGTATAGAAGCGCCAGGCGGCCGCAGGCAGGCAGGCAGGCAGGCAGGCAGGCAGGCAGGCAGGGAGCATGGCCGTCCTCTGCCTCCCTGCCTGCCTGCCTGCCTCCCCCCCCAGGTAGACCGGATAAGAACCTGTACCTTTGTATAGAAGCGCCAGGCGGCCACAGGCAGGCAGGCAGGCAGGCAGGCAGGCTGGCTGACCCCTGCCTGCCTGCCTGCCTGCCTGCCTGCCTGCCTGCCTGCCTGCTTGCTTCCAGGTAGACCGGATAAGAACCTGGACCTTCGTATAGAAGCGCCAGGCGGCCGCAGGCAGGCAGGCAGGCAGGCAGGCAGGCAGGCAGGCAGGGAGCATGGCCGTCCTCTGCCTCCCTGCCTGCCTGCCTGCCTCCCCCCCCAGGTAGACCGGATAAGAACCTGTACCTTTGTATAGAAGCGCCAGGTGGCCACAGGCAGGCAGGCAGGCAGGCAGGCAGGCAGGCAGGCGGGTAGGGAGCATGGCCGTCCCCTGCCTGCCTGCCTGCCTGCCTGCCTGCCTGCCTCCCCCAGGTAGACCGGATAAGAACCTGTACCTTTGTATAGAAGCGCCAGGCGGCCGCAGGCAGGCAGGCAGGCAGGCAGGCAGGCAGGCAGGGAGCATGGCCGTCCTCTGCCTCCCTGCCTGCCTGCCTGCCTCCCCCCCCAGGTAGACCGGATAAGAACCTGTACCTTTGTATAGAAGCGCCAGGCGGCCACAGGCAGGCAGGCAGGCAGGCAGGCAGGATGGCTGACCCCTGCCTGCCTGCCTGCCTGCCTGCCTGCCTGCCTGCTTGCTTCCAGGTAGACCGGGTAAGAACCTGGACCTTTGTATAGAAGCGCCAGGCGGCCGCAGGCAGGTAGCCAGGCGGGTAGGGAGCATGGCCGTCCCCTGCCTGCCTGCCTGCCTGCCTGCCTGCCTCCCCCCGGGTAGACCGGATAAGAACCTGGACCTTCGTATAGAAGCGCCAGGCGGCCGCAGGCAGGCAGGCAGGCAGGCAGGCAGGCAGGTAGGCAGGTAGCCAGGCGGGTAGGGAGCATGGCCGTCCCCTGCCTGCCTGCCTGCCTGCCTGCCTGCCTGCCTCCCCCAGGTAGACCGGATAAGAACCTGTACCTTTGTATAGAAGCGCCAGGCGGCCGCAGGCAGGCAGGCAGGCAGGCAGGCAGGCAGGCAGGGAGCATGGCCGTCCTCTGCCTCCCTGCCTGCCTGCCTGCCTCCCCCCCCAGGTAGACCGGATAAGAACCTGTACCTTTGTATAGAAGCGCCAGGCGGCCACAGGCAGGCAGGCAGGCAGGCAGGCAGGCTGGCTGACCCCTGCCTGCCTGCCTGCCTGCCTGCCTGCCTGCCTGCCTGCCTGCCTGCCTGCCTGCCTGCTTGCTTCCAGGTAGACCGGATAAGAACCTGGACCTTCGTATAGAAGCGCCAGGCGGCCGCAGGCAGGCAGGCAGGCAGGCAGGCAGGCAGGCAGGCAGGCAGGCAGGGAGCATGGCCGTCCTCTGCCTCCCTGCCTGCCTGCCTGCCTCCCCCCCCAGGTAGACCGGATAAGAACCTGTACCTTTGTATAGAAGCGCCAGGTGGCCACAGGCAGGCAGGCAGGCAGGCAGGCAGGCAGGCAGGCAGGCGGGTAGGGAGCATGGCCGTCCCCTGCCTGCCTGCCTGCCTGCCTGCCTGCCTCCCCCAGGTAGACCGGATAAGAACCTGTACCTTTGTATAGAAGCGCCAGGCGGCCGCAGGCAGGCAGGCAGGCAGGCAGGCAGGGAGCATGGCCGTCCTCTGCCTCCCTGCCTGCCTGCCTGCCTCCCCCCCCAGGTAGACCGGATAAGAACCTGTACCTTTGTATAGAAGCGCCAGGCGGCCACAGGCAGGCAGGCAGGCAGGCAGGCAGGCTGGCTGACCCCTGCCTGCCTGCCTGCCTGCCTGCCTGCCTGCCTGCCTGCTTGCTTCCAGGTAGACCGGGTAAGAACCTGGACCTTTGTATAGAAGCGCCAGGCGGCCGCAGGCAGGTAGCCAGGCGGGTAGGGAGCATGGCCGTCCCCTGCCTGCCTGCCTGCCTGCCTGCCTGCCTCCCCCCGGGTAGACCGGATAAGAACCTGGACCTTCGTATAGAAGCGCCAGGCGGCCGCAGGCAGGCAGGCAGGCAGGCAGGCAGGCAGGCAGGCAGGTAGCCAGGTAGCCAGGCGGGTAGGGAGCATGGCCGTCCCCTGCCTGCCTGCCTGCCTGCCTGCCTGCCTGCCTCCCCCAGGTAGACCGGATAAGAACCTGTACCTTTGTATAGAAGCGCCAGGCGGCCGCAGGCAGGCAGGCAGGCAGGCAGGCAGGCAGGCAGGCAGGCAGGGAGCATGGCCGTCCTCTGCCTCCCTGCCTGCCTGCCTGCCTCCCCCCCCAGGTAGACCGGATAAGAACCTGTACCTTTGTATAGAAGCGCCAGGCGGCCACAGGCAGGCAGGCAGGCAGGCAGGCAGGCTGGCTGACCCCTGCCTGCCTGCCTGCCTGCCTGCCTGCCTGCCTGCCTGCTTGCTTCCAGGTAGACCGGATAAGAACCTGGACCTTCGTATAGAAGCGCCAGGCGGCCGCAGGCAGGCAGGCAGGCAGGCAGGCAGGCAGGCAGGGAGCATGGCCGTCCTCTGCCTCCCTGCCTGCCTGCCTGCCTCCCCCCCCAGGTAGACCGGATAAGAACCTGTTCCTTTGTATAGAAGCGCCAGGTGGCCACAGGCAGGCAGGCAGGCAGGCAGGCAGGCAGGCAGGCAGGCGGGTAGGGAGCATGGCCGTCCCCTGCCTGCCTGCCTGCCTGCCTGCCTCCCCCAGGTAGACCGGATAAGAACCTGTACCTTTGTATAGAAGCGCCAGGCGGCCGCAGGCAGGCAGGCAGGCAGGCAGGCAGGCAGGCAGGCAGGCAGGGAGCATGGCCGTCCTCTGCCTCCCTGCCTGCCTGCCTGCCTCCCCCCCCAGGTAGACCGGATAAGAACCTGTACCTTTGTATAGAAGCGCCAGGCGGCCACAGGCAGGCAGGCAGGCAGGCAGGCAGGCAGGCTGGCTGACCCCTGCCTGCCTGCCTGCCTGCCTGCCTGCCTGCCTGCCTGCTTGCTTCCAGGTAGACCGGGTAAGAACCTGGACCTTTGTATAGAAGCGCCAGGCGGCCGCAGGCAGGTAGCCAGGCGGGTAGGGAGCATGGCCGTCCCCTGCCTGCCTGCCTGCCTGCCTGCCTGCCTCCCCCCGGGTAGACCGGATAAGAACCTGGACCTTCGTATAGAAGCGCCAGGCGGCCGCAGGCAGGCAGGCAGGCAGGCAGGCAGGCAGGCAGGCAGGCAGGGAGCATGGCCGTCCTCTGCCTCCCTGCCTGCCTGCCTGCCTCCCCCCCCAGGTAGACCGGATAAGAACCTGTACCTTTGTATAGAAGCGCCAGGCGGCCACAGGCAGGCAGGCAGGCAGGCAGGCAGGCTGGCTGACCCCTGCCTGCCTGCCTGCCTGCCTGCCTGCCTGCCTGCTTGCTTCCAGGTAGACCGGATAAGAACCTGGACCTTCGTATAGAAGCGCCAGGCGGCCGCAGGCAGGCAGGCAGGCAGGCAGGCAGGCAGGCAGGCAGGGAGCATGGCCGTCCTCTGCCTCCCTGCCTGCCTGCCTGCCTCCCCCCCCAGGTAGACCGGATAAGAACCTGTACCTTTGTATAGAAGCGCCAGGTGGCCACAGGCAGGCAGGCAGGCAGGCAGGCAGGCAGGCAGGCGGGTAGGGAGCATGGCCGTCCCCTGCCTGCCTGCCTGCCTGCCTGCCTCCCCCAGGTAGACCGGATAAGAACCTGTACCTTTGTATAGAAGCGCCAGGCGGCCGCAGGCAGGCAGGCAGGCAGGCAGGCAGGCAGGCAGGCAGGGAGCATGGCCGTCCTCTGCCTCCCTGCCTGCCTGCCTGCCTCCCCCCCCAGGTAGACCGGATAAGAACCTGTACCTTTGTATAGAAGCGCCAGGCGGCCACAGGCAGGCAGGCAGGCAGGCAGGCAGGCAGGCTGGCTGACCCCTGCCTGCCTGCCTGCCTGCCTGCCTGCCTGCCTGCCTGCTTGCTTCCAGGTAGACCGGGTAAGAACCTGGACCTTTGTATAGAAGCGCCAGGCGGCCGCAGGCAGGTAGCCAGGCGGGTAGGGAGCATGGCCGTCCCCTGCCTGCCTGCCTGCCTGCCTGCCTGCCTCCCCCCGGGTAGACCGGATAAGAACCTGGACCTTCGTATAGAAGCGCCAGGCGGCCGCAGGCAGGCAGGCAGGCAGGCAGGCAGGCAGGCAGGCAGGGAGCATGGCCGTCCTCTGCCTCCCTGCCTGCCTGCCTGCCTCCCCCCCCGGTAGACCGGATAAGAACCTGTACCTTTGTATAGAAGCGCCAGGTGGCCACAGGCAGGCAGGCAGGCAGGCAGGCTGGCTGACCCCTGCCTGCCTGCCTGCCTGCCTGCCTGCATGCCTGCCTGCCTGCCTGCTTCCAGGTAGACCGGGTAAGAACCTGGACCTTTGTATAGAAGCGCCAGGCGGCCGCAGGCAGGTAGCCAGGCGGGTAGGGAGCATGGCCGTCCCCTGCCTGCCTGCCTGCCTGCCTGCCTGCCTGCCTGCCTGCCTCCCCCCGGGTAGACCGGATAAGAACCTGGACCTTCGTATAGAAGCGCCAGGCGGCCGCAGGCAGGCAGGCAGGCAGGCAGGCAGGCAGGCAGGTAGCCAGGCGGGTAGGGAGCATGGCCGTCCCCTGATTGCCTGCCTGCCTGCCTGCCTGCCTGCCCCAGGTAGACCGGATAAGAACCTGTACCTTCGTATAGAAGCGCCAGGCGGCCGCAGGCAGGCAGGCAGGCAGGCGGGTAGGGAGCATGGCCGTCCCCTGCCTGCCTGCCTGCCTGCCTGCCTGCCTGCCTCCCCCAGGTAGACTGGGTAAGAACCTGGACCTTTGTATAGAAGCGCCAGGCGGCCGCAGGCAGGCAGGCAGGCGGGTAGGGAGCATGGCCGTCCCCTGCCTGCCTGCCTGCCTGCCTGCCTCCCCCAGGTAGACCGGATAAGAACCTGTACCTTTGTATAGAAGCGCCAGGCGGCCGCAGGCAGGCAGGCAGGCAGGCAGGCAGGCAGGCAGGCAGGGAGCATGGCCGTCCTCTGCCTCCCTGCCTGCCTGCCTGCCTCCCCCCCAGGTAGACCGGATAAGAACCTGTACCTTTGTATAGAAGCGCCAGGCGGCCACAGGCAGGCAGGCAGGCAGGCAGGCAGGCTGGCTGACCCCTGCCTGCCTGCCTGCCTGCCTGCCTGCCTGCCTGCCTGCCTGCCTGCTTGCTTCCAGGTAGACCGGGTAAGAACCTGGACCTTTGTATAGAAGCGCCAGGCGGCCGCAGGCAGGTAGCCAGGCGGGTAGGGAGCATGGCCGTCCCCTGCCTGCCTGCCTGCCTGCCTGCCTCCCCCCGGGTAGACCGGATAAGAACCTGGACCTTCGTATAGAAGCGCCAGGCGGCCGCAGGCAGGCAGGCAGGCAGGCAGGCAGGCAGGCAGGGAGCATGGCCGTCCTCTGCCTCCCTGCCTGCCTGCCTGCCTCCCCCCCCAGGTAGACCGGATAAGAACCTGTACCTTTGTATAGAAGCGCCAGGTGGCCACAGGCAGGCAGGCAGGCAGGCAGGCTGGCTGACCCCTGCCTGCCTGCCTGCCTGCCTGCCTGCCTGCCTGCCTGCCTGCCTGCTTCCAGGTAGACCGGGTAAGAACCTGGACCTTTGTATAGAAGCGCCAGGCGGCCGCAGGCAGGTAGCCAGGCGGGTAGGGAGCATGGCCGTCCCCTGCCTGCCTGCCTGCCTGCCTGCCTGCCTGCCTGCCTCCCCCCGGGTAGACCGGATAAGAACCTGGACCTTCGTATAGAAGCGCCAGGCGGCCGCAGGCAGGCAGGCAGGCAGGCAGGCAGGCAGGTAGGCAGGTAGCCAGGCGGGTAGGGAGCATGGCCGTCCCCTGCCTGCCTGCCTGCCTGCCTGCCTGCCTGCCTGCCTGCCCCAGGTAGACCGGATAAGAACCTGTACCTTCGTATAGAAGCGCCAGGCGGCCGCAGGCAGGCAGGCAGGCAGGCAGGCAGGCAGGCAGGCGGGTAGGTAGCATGGCCGTCCTCTGCCTCCCTGCCTGCCTGCCTGCCTGCCTGCCTGCCTCCCCCCCAGGTAGACCGGATAAGAACCTGTACCTTCGTATAGAAGCGCCAGGCGGCCGCAGGCAGGCAGGCAGGCGGGTAGGGAGCATGGCCGTCCCCTGCCTGCCTGCCTGCCTCCCCCCAGGTAGACCGGCTAAGAACCTGTACCTTGGTATAGAAGCGCCAGGCGGCCGCAGGCAGGCAGGCAGGCAGGCAGGCAGGCAGCAGGTCAGGGTGCGTGGACGTCCCATGCATGCCTGCCTGCCTGCCTCCCCCCCCCAGGTAGACCGGATAAGAACCTGGACCTCTTTTTAGGGGCGCCCTCGTGTGGCCAGCATGGTAAGGGCAGGGCAGCCTCCTCCTCCTCCTCCTCCTCCTCCTCCTCCTCCTCCTCCTTCTGCTCCTCCTGCTCCTCCTGCTCCTCCTGCTCCTTCGTCGTATCCCTATTGTTGTCAAGATCGTGCGTGCGTGCGTCCGTGCATTCGTGCGGTCGAAATGGGGGATGCGTGAGTGTTTGTGTGTGTGCTGGCATGCCTGCCCGCCCGCCCGTCTCCCTCTCCGTGATCTACTTTGGGTCTGTCTCTCCCTCCCTCCCCCACCCGCAAGCACATCGCCACGACAAACCACGACATCGCCAAGGGCGGCGTTCGTGGCGACAGCTGCCGTAGACCTCGGTGACTTTGTAGACCTCCGCTTGGCAGCAGAGCAGCAGGTAGGCGATGGAGGAGACGGGTGGGGTGGGGTGGGGCGGGGCGGGCCTTCGTGCGTACGTGCGTACGTCCTTGCAGGGACGGCAAGGGATCACCCTTGGCGATGTCGTGGGCGGGGGTGGGTGGTTTCTTTGGTATGCGTGTGTGCGCCTTGGAGTGATATTTTGTGTCCATCTCTCTCTGTCCCTGTCGGTCTCCCCTGCACACAAGCGTGTGTGCGGTGTACTTGGCTCCTGTGTCTCTGTCTGTCTCCCCCCACACAAGCACATGCTGTGTTTGAGTATATGCTTAGTGTCTCCCTCTCCCGCAAACGACTGTTTGTGTCGTGTGTGTGTGTGTGTGTGTGTGTGTGTGAGAGAGAGAGAGAGAGAGAGAGAGAGAGAGACGCAAGAGACGAGAGACAAGAGACAGAGAGATTTTGTTTCTGCCTGCCTCTGCCTGCCTGCCTCTCTCTCTCTCTCTCTCTCTCTCTCTCTCTCTCTCTCTCTCTCTCTCTCCCTCCCTCCCTCCCTCCCTCCCTCCCTCTGCCCCGCAATCAAGTGTGTGTGAGAGCGCACGAGTGCTTTTGTGCTTGTCTTTCTGTATCCCTGTGTCTCTGCATGCTCCCCCTCCCGCAAAGGAACGCACACACGCCGAGACTTTTCTCCCTTGCCGTCCCTGCAAGGACCAACGCACGAACGCACGCACGCACGCCCTCACCTGTCCCCTCCATCGCCTACCTGCTGCGCTGCCGCCAAGCGGCGGTCTACAACGTCACCAAGTTCTACGGCAGCTGTCGCCACGAACCCCACCCACCCTTGGCGATGTCGTCAGGTGACAGCGACCACGTAGAGCTGGAGGCTCCATGGGGGGGGGGAGAGCGGGCCGGTAGACCGGGAAGGCCTACGCCCTCCCTAGTAGACCGGCAAGCCGCAGCTTCTCCAGCCGGTAGACCGGGGGCCCGGCGAGTAGATTGGGCAGAGCGGGAAGCCCCCACGGTCTCGGAGGTAGACCGGCAAACTCCAGCCTTCGGGTGCCGGTAGACCGGAGGGGAGCTGACGGCCGGGAGACCGGGCTCACCTAGGTCCGACTCCCAGTAGACCGGCCAGCGGTTCCGCGCCGCGCGCCAGGTAGACCGGGAAGCCCCTCGATCTCTGGAGGAAGACCGGCAAGACCCAGCTTTCCCGGGCGGTAGACCGGAGGGGAGCCGACGGCCGGGAGACCGGGCTCACCAGGTCCGACTCCCAGTAGACCGGCCAGCGGTTCCGCGCCGCGCGCCAGGTAGACCGGGAAGCCCCTCGATCTCTGGAGGAAGACCGGCAAGACGCAGCTTTCCCGGGCGGTAGACCGGAGGGGAGCCGACGGCCGGGAGACCGGGCTCACCTAGGTCCGACTCCCAGTAGACCGGCCAGCGGTTCCGCGCCGCGCGCCAGGTAGACCGGGAAGCCCCTCGATCTCTGGAGGAAGACCGGCAAGACCCAGCTTTCCCGGGCGGTAGACCGGAGGGGAGCCGACGGCCGGGAGACCGGGCTCACCAGGTCCGACTCCCAGTAGACCGGCCAGCGGTTCCGCGCCGCGCGCCAGGTAGACCGGGAAGCCCCTCGATCTCTGGAGGAAGACCGGCAAGACGCAGCTTTCCCGGGCGGTAGACCGGAGGGGAGCCGACGGCCGGGAGACAGGGCATCGCCCCAGCCCGTCCGGCGGGAAGACCAGGCTTCCCGAGGGCCGCCGCCCAGTAGACCGGACAGCGGTTCCGCGCCGTGCTCCAGGTAGCCCGGCAGAGCCGCGCTCTGCGGTGGGTAAACCGGGAAGCCCCACGATCTCGGAGGAAGACCGCCAAACCCAGCCTTCCCGGCCGGTAGACCGGGCTCACCGCGGTCCGGCGCCCAGTAGACCGGCCAGCGGTTCCTCTACCTTTCAAGTAAGACCGGCCAGAGCCCCCCCTCCTCGAAGGTTAGTAGACCGGGCAGCGGCTCCAGCCCCCCACCGCCGTGTGGACCGGCGTTTGCCGGGCCCAAGGAGGGTAGACCGGGAAGCCGTTTCTCCTCTTAGGTAGACCTGGAAGTCCCAGACCCTGCGGCAGGCAGGCAGGCAGGCAGGCAGGCAGGCAGGCAGGCAGGCAAGCAAGCAGGCAAGCAGGCAGGCAGGCAGGCAGGCAGGCAGGCAGGCAGGCAGGCATGCAAGCAAGCAGGCAGGCAGGCAAGCAAGCAGGCAGGCAAGCAGGCAGGCAGGCAGGCTGGCTGGCTGGGAGGGTGGCCGTCCGCTTCCTGCCTTCCAGGTAGACCGGGCAAGAGCCTGTTCCTTCGTTTAGGAGCGCTGGTCAGGCGGCAGGCAGGCAGGCAGGCAGTGAGGGCGTGGTGTGCATGGACGCGAGGAGCCCACCGCGCCTGACACCGAGTAGACCGGCCAGCGGTGCCGCGCCGTGCGCCAGGTAGTCCGGCGAAGCAAAGCCGCCCTTTCTGGTGGGTTGACCGGGAAGCCCCACGATCTCGGAGGAGGCCGGCAATCCCCAGCCTTATCGGCCGGTAGACCGGAGGGGAGCCGAGGGCCGGGAGACCGGGTAACGTCGCCTGCCCCTCCGGCGGGTCGACCGGGAAGCCTCCCTACCTCGGAGGTAGACCGGCAGGACCCAGCCTCCACGGCCAGCAGAGCCCAGGGCCGGGAGACCGGGCACCCTTGCCAGCCCGGGGCCGGACCGGGGTGACGGTGCACGCGAGAAGCAGACTGGGCCTTCGGTCGGTAGACCGGGAGCCCCCATTCTCTGGAGGGGCCTGGCAAGGCCCAGCCTCCACGGCCGGCAGACTGGGGGGACTCTGTTCGCAGGCCCACCGGCCGCCGGGAGGACCGGCTAGTAGACCGGTTAGCAGCGGTACCAGTCCGGCCGTCAGGTGGCCCGGCGCTTCCCAGCCCCAAGCAGGGGAGACCGGGAAGCCGTCTGTCCTCGAGGTAGAGCTGGAAGCCCCAGGCAAGCAGGCAAGCAGGCAAGCAGGCTGGGAGGGTGGCCGTCCGCTTCCTGCCTTCCAGGTAGACCGGGCAAGAGCCTGTACCTTCGTTTAGGAGCGCTGGTCAGGCGACAGGCAGGCAGGCAGGCAGGCAGGCAGGCAGGCAGGCAGGCAAGGAGGGCGTGGTGTGCGTGGACGCGAGGAGCCCACCGCGCCTGACACCGAGTAGACCGGCCAGCGGTGCCGCGCCGTACGCCAGGTAGACCGGCGGAACCCCGCTTTCCGATGGGTAGACCGGGAAGTCCCCACGATCTCTGAGGAAGACCGGCAATCCCCAGCCTTATCGGCCGGTAGACCGGAGGGGAGCCGAGGGCCGGGAGACCGGGTAACGTCGCCTGCCCCTCCGGCGGGTCGACCGGGAAGCCTCCCTACCTCGGAGGTAGACCGGCAGGACCCAGCCTCCACGGCCAGCAGAGCCCAGGGCCGGGAGACCGGGCACCCTTGCCAGCCCGGGGACGGACCGGGGTGACGGTGCACGCGAGAAGCAGACTGGGCCTTCGGTCGGTAGACCGGGAGCCCCCATTCTCTGGAGGGGCCCGGCAAGGCCCAGCCTCCACGGCCGGCAGACTGGGGGGACTCTGTTCGCAGGCCCACCGGCCGCCGGGAGGACCGGCTAGTAGACCGGTTAGCAGCGGTACCAGTCCGGCCGTCAGGTGGCCCGGCGCTTCCCAGCCCCAAGCAGGGGAGACCGGGAAGCCGTCTGTCCTCGAGGTAGAGCTGGAAGCCCCAGGCAAGCAGGCAAGCAGGCAAGCAGGCTGGGAGGGTGGCCGTCCGCTTCCTGCCTTCCAGGTAGACCGGGCAAGAGCCTGTTCCTTTGTTTAGGAGCGCTGGTCAGGCGACAGGCAGGCAGGCAGGCAGGCAGGCAGGCAGGCAGGCAAGGAGGGCGTGGTGTGCGTGGACGCGAGGAGCCCACCGCGCCTGACACCGAGTAGACCGGCCAGCGGTGCCGCGCCGTACGCCAGGTAGACCGGCGGAACCCCGCTTTCCGATGGGTAGACCGGGAAGTCCCCACGATCTCTGAGGAAGACCGGCAATCCCCAGCCTTATCGGCCGGTAGACCGGAGGGGAGCCGAGGGCCGGGAGACCGGGCAACGCCGCCAGCCCCTCCGGCGGGTCGACCGGGAAGCCTCCCTACCTCGGAGGTAGACCGGCAGGACCCAGGCTCCACGGCCAGCAGAGCCCAGGGCCGGGAGACCGGGCACCCTTGCCAGCCCAGGTGCCGGACCGGGGTGCCGGTGCACGCGAGAAGCAGACTGGGCCTTCGGTCGGTAGACCGGGAGCCCCCCCGTTCTCTGGCTGGTAGACCGGATGGGAGTGGAGGGCTTGGAGGCCGGGCAACGCCGCTGTCTCCTCCGGCGTGTAGACAGGGCTTCCCGAGGTCCGGGGCCCAGTTGACCGGCCAGCGGTTAGGCGCCGTGCGCCAGGTGGTCAGGCAGAGCCTCTCTTTCCGCTGGGTAGACCGGGAAGCCCCGACCATCTCTGAGGAAGACCGGCAAACCCCAGCCTTCCCGGCCGGTAGACCGGGCTCACCGCGGTCCGGCGCCCAGTAGACCGGACAGCGGTTGCGCTACCGTTCTCGTAAGACCGGTCAGAGCCTCGCCCTCCTCGAAGGTTGGTAGACCGGGCAGCGGTTCCAGCCCCCCACCGCCTAGTGGACTGGCGCCTCGCGACCTCATGGAGGCTAGACCGGGAAGCCTTTTCTCCTCTTAGGTAGACCTGGAAGTCCCAGACCCTGCAGCTGTCAGGCAGGCAGGCAGGCAGGCAGGCAGGCAGGCAGGGAGGGTGGCCGTCCGCTTCCTGCCTTCCAGGTAGACCGGGCAAGAGCCTGTTCCTTTGTTTAGGAGCGCTGGTCAGGCGGCAGGCAGGCAGGCAGGCAGGCAGGCAGGCAGGCAGGCAGGCAAGCAAGCAAGCAAGCAGGCAAGCAAGAAGGCAGGCAGGCTCTCGCCTCCCGTTCTCGGAGGTAGACCGGCAAGCCCCAGTCCCCCCGGCCCGGCTAGTAGACCGGGTAGCAGCGGTACCAGTCCGGCCGTCAGGTGGCCCGGCGCTTCCCAGCCCCAAGCAGGGGAGACCGGGAAGCCGTCTGTCCTCGAGGTAGAGCTGGAAGCCCCAGGCAGGCAGGCAGGCAGGCAGGCAGGCAGGCAGGCGTGAGCGTGGACGCGAGGAGCCCACCGGGCCTCCGTCGGGCCGACCGGGAATTCTCCCTTCCTCGGAGGTAGACCGGCAAGACCCAGCCGGCCGACTGCAGGGGAGCCCAGGGCTGGGAGAACGGGGTGACCGTGGACGCGAGAAGCAGACTGGGCCTTCGCTGGGTAGACCGGGAGGCTCCCCGTTCTCGGAAGGGGGACGGCGAGGCCCTCGCGAGTAGACCGGGCGGTCGGCAGGCCT
>NC_138131.1:48020674-48033174 GCF_964188305.1 Podarcis bocagei | reverse complement strand
GCCTGCCTGCCTGCCTGCTTCCAGGTAGACCGGGTAAGAACCTGGACCTTTGTATAGAAGCGCCAGGCGGCCGCAGGCAGGTAGCCAGGCGGGTAGGGAGCATGGCCGTCCCCTGCCTGCCTGCCTGCCTGCCTGCCTGCCTGCCTCCCCCCGGGTAGACCGGATAAGAACCTGTACCTTCGTATAGAAGCGCCAGGCGGCCGCAGGCAGGCAGGCAGGCAGGCAGGCAGGCAGGCAGGTAGGCAGGTAGCCAGGCGGGTAGGGAGCATGGCCGTCCCCTGCCTGCCTGCCTGCCTGCCTGCCTGCCTGCCTGCCCCAGGTAGACCGGATAAGAACCTGTACCTTCGTATAGAAGCGCCAGGCGGCCGCAGGCAGGCAGGCAGGCAGGCAGGCAGGCAGGCAGGCAGGCGGGTAGGGAGCATGGCCGTCCCCTGCCTGCCTGCCTGCCTGCCTGCCTGCCTGCCTCCCCCAGGTAGACCGGGTAAGAACCTGGACCTTTGTATAGAAGCGCCAGGCGGCCGCAGGCAGGTAGCCAGGCGGGTAGGGAGCATGGCCGTCCCCTGCCTGCCTGCCTGCCTGCCTGCCTGCCTCCCCCAGGTAGACCGGATAAGAACCTGTACCTTTGTATAGAAGCGCCAGGCGGCCGCAGGCAGGCAGGCAGGCAGGCAGGCAGGCAGGCAGGCAGGCAGGGAGCATGGCCGTCCTCTGCCTCCCTGCCTGCCTGCCTGCCTCCCCCCCCAGGTAGACCGGATAAGAACCTGTACCTTTGTATAGAAGCGCCAGGCGGCCACAGGCAGGCAGGCAGGCAGGCAGGCAGGCAGGCAGGGAGCATGGCCGTCCTCTGCCTCCCTGCCTGCCTGCCTGCCTCCCCCCCCAGGTAGACCGGATAAGAACCTGTACCTTTGTATAGAAGCGCCAGGCGGCCACAGGCAGGCAGGCAGGCAGGCAGGCAGGCAGGCAGGCAGGCTGGCTGACCCCTGCCTGCCTGCCTGCCTGCCTGCCTGCCTGCCTGCTTGCTTCCAGGTAGACCGGGTAAGAACCTGGACCTTTGTATAGAAGCGCCAGGCGGCCGCAGGCAGGTAGCCAGGCGGGTAGGGAGCATGGCCGTCCCCTGCCTGCCTGCCTGCCTGCCTGCCTGCCTCCCCCCGGGTAGACCGGATAAGAACCTGGACCTTCGTATAGAAGCGCCAGGCGGCCGCAGGCAGGCAGGCAGGCAGGCAGGCAGGCAGGCAGGCAGGCAGCATGGCCGTCCTCTGCCTCCCTGCCTGCCTGCCTGCCTCCCCCCCCAGGTAGACCGGATAAGAACCTGTACCTTTGTATAGAAGCGCCAGGTGGCCACAGGCAGGCAGGCAGGCAGGCAGGCTGGCTGACCCCTGCCTGCCTGCCTGCCTGCCTGCCTGCCTGCCTGCCTGCCTGCTTCCAGGTAGACCGGGTAAGAACCTGGACCTTTGTATAGAAGCGCCAGGCGGCCGCAGGCAGGTAGCCAGGCGGGTAGGGAGCATGGCCGTCCCCTGCCTGCCTGCCTGCCTGCCTGCCTGCCTGCCTGCCTCCCCCCGGGTAGACCGGATAAGAACCTGGACCTTCGTATAGAAGCGCCAGGCGGCCGCAGGCAGGCAGGCAGGCAGGCAGGCAGGCAGGTAGGCAGGTAGCCAGGCGGGTAGGGAGCATGGCCGTCCCCTGCCTGCCTGCCTGCCTGCCTGCCTGCCTGCCTGCCTGCCTGCCCCAGGTAGACCGGATAAGAACCTGTACCTTCGTATAGAAGCGCCAGGCGGCCGCAGGCAGGCAGGCAGGCAGGCAGGCAGGCGGGTAGGGAGCATGGCCGTCCCCTGCCTGCCTGCCTGCCTGCCTGCCTGCCTCCCCCAGGTAGACCGTGTAAGAACCTGGACCTTTGTATAGAAGCGCCAGGCGGCCGCAGGCAGGCAGGCAGGCGGGTAGGGAGCATGGCCGTCCCCTGCCTGCCTGCCTGCCTGCCTGCCTGCCTCCCCCAGGTAGACCGGATAAGAACCTGTACCTTTGTATAGAAGCGCCAGGCGGCCGCAGGCAGGCAGGCAGGCAGGCAGGCAGGCAGGCAGGCAGGGAGCATGGCCGTCCTCTGCCTCCCTGCCTGCCTGCCTGCCTCCCCCCCCAGGTAGACCGGATAAGAACCTGTACCTTTGTATAGAAGCGCCAGGCGGCCACAGGCAGGCAGGCAGGCAGGCAGGCAGGCAGGCTGGCTGACCCCTGCCTGCCTGCCTGCCTGCCTGCCTGCCTGCCTGCCTGCTTGCTTCCTGGTAGACCTGGTAAGAACCTGGACCTTTGTATAGAAGCGCCAGGCGGCCGCAGGCAGGCAGGCAGGCAGGCAGGCAGGCAGGCAGGGAGGCAGGCAGGCAGGCAGGCAGGCAGGCAGCATGGCCGTCCTCTGCCTCCCTGCCTGCCTGCCTGCCTCCCCCCCCCAGGTAGACCGGATAAGAACCTGTACCTTTGTATAGAAGCGCCAGGTGGCCACAGGCAGGCAGGCAGGCAGGCAGGCTGGCTGACCCCTGCCTGCCTGCCTGCCTGCCTGCCTGCCTGCCTGCCTGCCTGCTTCCAGGTAGACCGGGTAAGAACCTGGACCTTTGTATAGAAGCGCCAGGCGGCCGCAGGCAGGTAGCCAGGCGGGTAGGGAGCATGGCCGTCCCCTGCCTGCCTGCCTGCCTGCCTGCCTGCCTGCCTGCCTGCCTCCCCCCGGGTAGACCGGATAAGAACCTGGACCTTCGTATAGAAGCGCCAGGCGGCCGCAGGCAGGCAGGCAGGCAGGCAGGCAGGCAGGTAGGCAGGTAGCCAGGCGGGTAGGGAGCATGGCCGTCCCCTGCCTGCCTGCCTGCCTGCCTGCCTGCCTGCCTGCCCCAGGTAGACCGGATAAGAACCTGTACCTTCGTATAGAAGCGCCAGGCGGCCGCAGGCAGGCAGGCAGGCAGGCAGGCAGGCAGGCAGGCGGGTAGGGAGCATGGCCGTCCCCTGCCTGCCTGCCTGCCTGCCTGCCTGCCTGCCTCCCCCAGGTAGACCGGGTAAGAACCTGGACCTTTGTATAGAAGCGCCAGGCGGCCGCAGGCAGGCAGGCAGGCGGGTAGGGAGCATGGCCGTCCCCTGCCTGCCTGCCTGCCTGCCTGCCTGCCTCCCCCAGGTAGACCGGATAAGAACCTGTACCTTTGTATAGAAGCGCCAGGCGGCCGCAGGCAGGCAGGCAGGCAAGCAGGCAGGCAGGGAGCATGGCCGTCCTCTGCCTCCCTGCCTGCCTGCCTGCCTCCCCCCCCCAGGTAGACCGGATAAGAACCTGTACCTTTGTATAGAAGCGCCAGGCGGCCACAGGCAGGCAGGCAGGCAGGCAGGCAGGCAGGCAGGGAGCATGGCCGTCCTCTGCCTCCCTGCCTGCCTGCCTGCCTCCCCCCCCAGGTAGACCGGATAAGAACCTGTACCTTTGTATAGAAGCGCCAGGCGGCCACAGGCAGGCAGGCAGGCAGGCAGGCAGGCAGGCAGGCAGGCAGGCAGGCAGGCTGGCTGACCCCTGCCTGCCTGCCTGCCTGCCTGCCTGCCTGCCTGCCTGCTTGCTTCCAGGTAGACCGGGTAAGAACCTGGACCTTTGTATAGAAGCGCCAGGCGGCCGCAGGCAGGTAGCCAGGCGGGTAGGGAGCATGGCCGTCCCCTGCCTGCCTGCCTGCCTGCCTGCCTGCCTCCCCCCGGGTAGACCGGATAAGAACCTGGACCTTCGTATAGAAGCGCCAGGCGGCCGCAGGCAGGCAGGCAGGCAGGCAGGCAGGCAGGCAGGCAGGCAGCATGGCCGTCCTCTGCCTCCCTGCCTGCCTGCCTGCCTCCCCCCCCAGGTAGACCGGATAAGAACCTGTACCTTTGTATAGAAGCGCCAGGTGGCCACAGGCAGGCAGGCAGGCAGGCAGGCTGGCTGACCCCTGCCTGCCTGCCTGCCTGCCTGCCTGCCTGCCTGCTTCCAGGTAGACCGGGTAAGAACCTGGACCTTTGTATAGAAGCGCCAGGCGGCCGCAGGCAGGTAGCCAGGCGGGTAGGGAGCATGGCCGTCCCCTGCCTGCCTGCCTGCCTGCCTGCCTGCCTGCCTCCCCCCGGGTAGACCGGATAAGAACCTGGACCTTCGTATAGAAGCGCCAGGCGGCCGCAGGCAGGCAGGCAGGCAGGCAGGCAGGTAGGCAGGTAGCCAGGCGGGTAGGGAGCATGGCCGTCCCCTGCCTGCCTGCCTGCCTGCCTGCCTGCCTGCCTGCCCCAGGTAGACCGGATAAGAACCTGTACCTTCGTATAGAAGCGCCAGGCGGCCGCAGGCAGGCAGGCAGGCAGGCAGGCAGGCAGGCAGGCGGGTAGGGAGCATGGCCGTCCCCTGCCTGCCTGCCTGCCTGCCTGCCTGCCTGCCTCCCCCAGGTAGACCGGGTAAGAACCTGGACCTTTGTATAGAAGCGCCAGGCGGCCGCAGGCAGGCAGGCAGGCGGGTAGGGAGCATGGCCGTCCCCTGCCTGCCTGCCTGCCTGCCTGCCTGCCTCCCCCAGGTAGACCGGATAAGAACCTGTACCTTTGTATAGAAGCGCCAGGCGGCCGCAGGCAGGCAGGCAGGCAGGCAGGCAGGCAGGCAGGCAGGGAGCATGGCCGTCCTCTGCCTCCCTGCCTGCCTGCCTGCCTCCCCCCCCCAGGTAGACCGGATAAGAACCTGTACCTTTGTATAGAAGCGCCAGGCGGCCACAGGCAGGCAGGCAGGCAGGCAGGCAGGCAGGCTGGCTGACCCCTGCCTGCCTGCCTGCCTGCCTGCCTGCCTGCCTGCCTGCCTGCTTGCTTCCAGGTAGACCGGGTAAGAACCTGGACCTTTGTATAGAAGCGCCAGGCGGCCGCAGGCAGGTAGCCAGGCGGGTAGGGAGCATGGCCGTCCCCTGCCTGCCTGCCTGCCTGCCTGCCTGCCTCCCCCCGGGTAGACCGGATAAGAACCTGGACCTTCGTATAGAAGCGCCAGGCGGCCGCAGGCAGGCAGGCAGGCAGGCAGGCAGGCAGGGAGCATGGCCGTCCTCTGCCTCCCTGCCTGCCTGCCTGCCTCCCCCCCCAGGTAGACCGGATAAGAACCTGTACCTTTGTATAGAAGCGCCAGGTGGCCACAGGCAGGCAGGCAGGCAGGCAGGCTGGCTGACCCCTGCCTGCCTGCCTGCCTGCCTGCCTGCCTGCCTGCCTGCTTCCAGGTAGACCGGGTAAGAACCTGGACCTTTGTATAGAAGCGCCAGGCGGCCGCAGGCAGGCAGGCAGGCAGGCAGGCAGGCAGGCAGGCAGGGAGCATGGCCGTCCTCTGCCTCCCTGCCTGCCTGCCTGCCTCCCCCCCCAGGTAGACCGGATAAGAACCTGTACCTTTGTATAGAAGCGCCAGGCGGCCACAGGCAGGCAGGCAGGCAGGCAGGCAGGCAGGCTGGCTGACCCCTGCCTGCCTGCCTGCCTGCCTGCCTGCTTGCTTCCAGGTAGACCGGGTAAGAACCTGGACCTTTGTATAGAAGCGCCAGGCGGCCGCAGGCAGGTAGCCAGGCGGGTAGGGAGCATGGCCGTCCCCTGCCTGCCTGCCTGCCTGCCTGCCTGCCTCCCCCCGGGTAGACCGGATAAGAACCTGGACCTTCGTATAGAAGCGCCAGGCGGCCGCAGGCAGGCAGGCAGGCAGGCAGGCAGGCAGGGAGCATGGCCGTCCTCTGCCTCCCTGCCTGCCTGCCTGCCTCCCCCCCCAGGTAGACCGGATAAGAACCTGTACCTTTGTATAGAAGCGCCAGGTGGCCACAGGCAGGCAGGCAGGCAGGCAGGCTGGCTTACCCCTGCCTGCCTGCCTGCCTGCCTGCCTGCCTGCCTGCCTGCCTGCTTCCAGGTAGACCGGGTAAGAACCTGGACCTTTGTATAGAAGCGCCAGGCGGCCGCAGGCAGGTAGCCAGGCGGGTAGGGAGCATGGCCGTCCCCTGCCTGCCTGCCTGCCTGCCTGCCTGCCTGCCTGCCTCCCCCCGGGTAGACCGGATAAGAACCTGGACCTTCGTATAGAAGCGCCAGGCGGCCGCAGGCAGGCAGGCAGGCAGGCAGGCAGGCAGGCAGGTAGGCAGGTAGCCAGGCGGGTAGGGAGCATGGCCGTCCCCTGCCTGCCTGCCTGCCTGCCTGCCCCAGGTAGACCGGATAAGAACCTGTACCTTCGTATAGAAGCACCAGGCGGCCGCAGGCAGGCAGGCAGGCAGGCAGGCAGGCAGGCAGGCAGGCGGGTAGGGAGCATGGCCGTCCTCTGCCTCCCTGCCTGCCTGCCTGCCTGCCTGCCTGCCTCCCCCCCAGGTAGACCGGATAAGAACCTGTACCTTCGTATAGAAGCGCCAGGCGGCCGCAGGCAGGCAGGCAGGCGGGTAGGGAGCATGGCCGTCCCCTGCCTGCCTGCCTGCCTCCCCCCAGGTAGACCGGCTAAGAACCTGTACCTTGGTATAGAAGCGCCAGGCGGCCGCAGGCAGGCAGGCAGGCAGGCAGGCAGGCAGGCAGGCAGCAGGTCAGGGTGCGTGGACGTCCCATGCATGCCTGCCTGCCTGCCTCCCCCCCCCAGGTAGACCGGATAAGAACCTGGACCTCTTTTTAGGGGCGCCCTCGTGTGGCCAGCATGGTAAGGGCAGGGCAGCCTCCTCCTCCTCCTCCTCCTCCTCCTCCTCCTCCTCCTCCTCCTCCTCCTTCTGCTCCTCCTGCTCCTCCTGCTCCTCCTGCTCCTTCGTCGTATCCCTATTGTTGTCAAGATCGTGCGTGCGTGCGTCCGTGCATTCGTGCGGTCGAAATGGGGGATGCGTGAGTGTTTGTGTGTGTGCTGGCATGCCTGCCCGCCCGCCCGTCTCCCTCTCCGTGATCTACTTTGGGTCTGTCTCTCCCTCCCTCCCCCACCCGCAAGCACATCGCCACGACAAACCACGACATCGCCAAGGGCGGCGTTCGTGGCGACAGCTGCCGTAGACCTCGGTGACTTTGTAGACCGCCGCTTGGCAGCAGAGCAGCAGGTAGGCGATGGAGGAGACGGGTGGGGTGGGGTGGGGCGGGGCGGGCCTTCGTGCGTACGTGCGTACGTCCTTGCAGGGACGGCAAGGGATCACCCTTGGCGATGTCGTGGGCGGGGGTGGGTGGTTTCTTTGGTATGCGTGTGTGCGCCTTGGAGTGATATTTTGTGTCCATCTCTCTCTGTCCCTGTCGGTCTCCCCTGCACACAAGCGTGTGTGCGGTGTACTTGGCTCCTGTGTCTCTGTCTGTCTCCCCCCACACAAGCACATGCTGTGTTTGAGTATATGCTTAGTGTCTCCCTCTCCCGCAAACGACTGTTTGTGTCGTGTGTGTGTGTGTGTGTGTGTATGTATGTGTGTGTGTTTGTGTGTGTGTGTGTGTGTGAGAGAGAGAGAGAGAGAGAGAGAGAGAGAGACGCAAGAGACGAGAGACGAGAGACAGAGAGATTTTGTTTCTGCCTGCCTCTGCCTGCCTGCCTCTCTCTCTCTCTCTCTCTCTCTCTCTCTCTCTCTCTCTCTCTCTCTCTCTCTCTCTCTCTCTCCCTCCCTCCCTCCCTCCCTCCCTCCCTCCCTCCCTCTGCCCCGCAATCAAGTGTGTGTGAGAGCGCACGAGTGCTTTTGTGCTTGTCTTTCTGTATCCCTGTGTCTCTGCATGCTCCCCCTCCCGCAAAGGAACGTACACACGCCGAGACTTTTCTCCCTTGCCGTCCCTGCAAGGACCAACGCACGAACGCACGCACGCACGCCCTCACCTGTCCCCTCCATCGCCTACCTGCTGCGCTGCCGCCAAGCGGCGGTCTACAACGTCACCAAGTTCTACGGCAGCTGTCGCCACGAACCCCACCCACCCTTGGCGATGTCGTCAGGTGACAGCGACCACGTAGAGCTGGAGGCTCCATGGGGGGGGGGAGAGCGGGCCGGTAGACCGGGAAGGCCTACGCCCTCCCTAGTAGACCGGCAAGCCGCAGCTTCTCCAGCCGGTAGACCGGGGGCCCGGCGAGTAGATTGGGCAGAGCGGGAAGCCCCCACGGTCTCGGAGGTAGACCGGCAAACTCCAGCCTTCGGGTGCCGGTAGACCGGAGGGGAGCTGACGGCTGGGAGACCGGGCTCACCTAGGTCCGACTCCCAGTAGACCGGCCAGCGGTTCCGCGCCGCGCGCCAGGTAGACCGGGAAGCCCCTCGATCTCTGGAGGAAGACCGGCAAGACCCAGCTTTCCCGGGCGGTAGACCGGAGGGGAGCCGACGGCCGGGAGACCGGGCTCACCAGGTCCGACTCCCAGTAGACCGGCCAGCGGTTCCGCGCCGCGCGCCAGGTAGACCGGGAAGCCCCTCGATCTCTGGAGGAAGACCGGCAAGACGCAGCTTTCCCGGGCGGTAGACCGGAGGGGAGCCGACGGCCGGGAGACCGGGCTCACCTAGGTCCGACTCCCAGTAGACCGGCCAGCGGTTCCGCGCCGCGCGCCAGGTAGACCGGGAAGCCCCTCGATCTCTGGAGGAAGACCGGCAAGACCCAGCTTTCCCGGGCGGTAGACCGGAGGGGAGCCGACGGCCGGGAGACCGGGCTCACCAGGTCCGACTCCCAGTAGACCGGCCAGCGGTTCCGCGCCGCGCGCCAGGTAGACCGGGAAGCCCCTCGATCTCTGGAGGAAGACCGGCAAGACGCAGCTTTCCCGGGCGGTAGACCGGAGGGGAGCCGACGGCCGGGAGACAGGGCATCGCCCCAGCCCGTCCGGCGGGAAGACCAGGCTTCCCAAGGGCCGCCGCCCAGTAGACCGGACAGCGGTTCCGCGCCGTGCTCCAGGTAGCCCGGCAGAGCCGCGCTCTGCGGTGGGTAAACCGGGAAGCCCCACGATCTCGGAGGAAGACCGCCAAACCCAGCCTTCCCGGCCGGTAGACCGGGCTCACCGCGGTCCGGCGCCCAGTAGACCGGCCAGCGGTTCCTCTACCTTTCAAGTAAGACCGGCCAGAGCCCCCCCTCCTCGAAGGTTAGTAGACCGGGCAGCGGCTCCAGCCCCCCACCGCCGTGTGGACCGGCGTTTGCCGGGCCCAAGGAGGGTAGACCGGGAAGCCGTTTCTCCTCTTAGGTAGACCTGGAAGTCCCAGACCCTGCGGCAGGCAGGCAGGCAGGCAGGCAGGCAGGCAGGCAGGCAGGCAGGCAAGCAAGCAGGCAAGCAGGCAGGCAGGCAGGCAGGCAGGCAGGCAGGCAGGCAGGCAGGCATGCAAGCAAGCAGGCAGGCAGGCAGGCAAGCAAGCAGGCAGGCAAGCAGGCAGGCAGGCAGGCAGGCAGGCAGGCAGGCAGGCAGGCAGGCTGGCTGGCTGGCTGGGAGGGTGGCCGTCCGCTTCCTGCCTTCCAGGTAGACCGGGCAAGAGCCTGTTCCTTCGTTTAGGAGCGCTGGTCAGGCGGCAGGCAGGCAGGCAGGCAGTGAGGGCGTGGTGTGCGTGGACGCGAGGAGCCCACCGCGCCTGACACCGAGTAGACCGGCCAGCGGTGCCGCGCCGTGCGCCAGGTAGTCCGGCGAAGCAAAGCCGCCCTTTCTGGTGGGTTGACCGGGAAGCCCCACGATCTCGGAGGAGGCCGGCAATCCCCAGCCTTATCGGCCGGTAGACCGGAGGGGAGCCGAGGGCCGGGAGACCGGGTAACGTCGCCTGCCCCTCCGGCGGGTCGACCGGGAAGCCTCCCTACCTCGGAGGTAGACCGGCAGGACCCAGCCTCCACGGCCAGCAGAGCCCAGGGCCGGGAGACCGGGCACCCTTGCCAGCCCGGGGCCGGACCGGGGTGACGGTGCACGCGAGAAGCAGACTGGGCCTTCGGTCGGTAGACCGGGAGCCCCCATTCTCTGGAGGGGCCTGGCAAGGCCCAGCCTCCACGGCCGGCAGACTGGGGGGACTCTGTTCGCAGGCCCACCGGCCGCCGGGAGGACCGGCTAGTAGACCGGTTAGCAGCGGTACCAGTCCGGCCGTCAGGTGGCCCGGCGCTTCCCAGCCCCAAGCAGGGGAGACCGGGAAGCCGTCTGTCCTCGAGGTAGAGCTGGAAGCCCCAGGCAAGCAGGCAAGCAGGCAAGCAGGCTGGGAGGGTGGCCGTCCGCTTCCTGCCTTCCAGGTAGACCGGGCAAGAGCCTGTTCCTTCGTTTAGGAGCGCTGGTCAGGCGACAGGCAGGCAGGCAGGCAGGCAGGCAGGCAAGGAGGGCGTGGTGTGCGTGGACGCGAGGAGCCCACCGCGCCTGACACCGAGTAGACCGGCCAGCGGTGCCGCGCCGTACGCCAGGTAGACCGGCGGAACCCCGCTTTCCGATGGGTAGACCGGGAAGTCCCCACGATCTCTGAGGAAGACCGGCAATCCCCAGCCTTATCGGCCGGTAGACCGGAGGGGAGCCGAGGGCCGGGAGACCGGGCAACGCCGCCAGCCCCTCCGGCGGGTCGACCGGGAAGCCTCCCTACCTCGGAGGTAGACCGGCAGGACCCAGGCTCCACGGCCAGCAGAGCCCAGGGCCGGGAGACCGGGCACCCTTGCCAGCCCAGGTGCCGGACCGGGGTGCCGGTGCACGCGAGAAGCAGACTGGGCCTTCGGTCGGTAGACCGGGAGCCCCCCCGTTCTCTGGCTGGTAGACCGGATGGGAGTGGAGGGCTTGGAGGCCGGGCAACGCCGCTGTCTCCTCCGGCGTGTAGACAGGGCTTCCCGAGGTCCGGGGCCCAGTTGACCGGCCAGCGGTTAGGCGCCGTGCGCCAGGTGGTCAGGCAGAGCCTCTCTTTCCGCTGGGTAGACCGGGAAGCCCCGACCATCTCTGAGGAAGACCGGCAAACCCCAGCCTTCCCGGCCGGTAGACCGGGCTCACCGCGGTCCGGCGCCCAGTAGACCGGACAGCGGTTGCGCTACCGTTCTCGTAAGACCGGTCAGAGCCTCGCCCTCCTCGAAGGTTGGTAGACCGGGCAGCGGTTCCAGCCCCCCACCGCCTAGTGGACTGGCGCCTCGCGACCTCATGGAGGCTAGACCGGGAAGCCTTTTCTCCTCTTAGGTAGACCTGGAAGTCCCAGACCCTGCAGCAGGCAGGCAGGCAGGCAGGCAGGCTGGGAGGGTGGCCGTCCGCTTCCTGCCTTCCAGGTAGACCGGGCAAGAGCCTGTTCCTTTGTTTAGGAGCGCTGGTCAGGCGGCAGGCAGGCAGGCAGGCAGGCAGGCAGGCAGGCAAGCAAGCAAGCAAGCAGGCAAGCAAGAAGGCAGGCAGGCTCTCGCCTCCCGTTCTCGGAGGTAGACCGGCAAGCCCCAGTCCCCCCGGCCCGGCTAGTAGACCGGGTAGCAGCGGTACCAGTCCGGCCGTCAGGTGGCCCGGCGCTTCCCAGCCCCAAGCAGGGGAGACCGGGAAGCCGTCTGTCCTCGAGGTAGAGCTGGAAGCCCCAGGCAGGCAGGCAGGCAGGCAGGCAGGCAGGCAGGCGTGAGCGTGGACGCGAGGAGCCCACCGGGCCTCCGTCGGGCCGACCGGGAATTCTCCCTTCCTCGGAGGTAGACCGGCAAGACCCAGCCGGCCGACTGCAGGGGAGCCCAGGGCCGGGAGAACGGGGTGACCGTGGACGCGAGAAGCAGACTGGGCCTTCGCTGGGTAGACCGGGAGGCTCCCCGTTCTCGGAAGGGGGACGGCGAGGCCCTCGCGAGTAGACCGGGCGGTCGGCAGGCCTCCAGCGGGTAGACCGGGGAGGACCGCGAAGCCCCAGCCGCAGGAAAAACGGGCCGCAGTGCCGGCCCCTCCGGCGTGGAGCTAGACCCGGCCGCTCCCCCCTCCGGAAAACGGCCAGCGCTTCCGCTCCTTCCGCCGGGAAGACCGGCCGAGCCACCCCCGCTTGCCGGCCGGTAGACCGGGGCCACCGGCAACCGCGCCCCCTGGACCGGGCAGGGGCCGGACCCACGCAGACGCCCGGAAGCCTGCCCTTCTCCGGCCTTCGCACCCTCCGCCAACCGCTCTCGCCTCGCCTCCGTCCGCCTCCCGTTCTCGGAGGTAGACCGGCAAGCCCCAGTCCCCCCCGGCCCGGCTAGTAGACCGGTTAGCAGCGGTACCAGTCCGGCCGTCAGGTGGCCCGGCGCTTCCCAGCCCCAAGCAGGGGAGACCGGGAAGCCGTCTGTCCTCGAGGTAGAGCTGGAAGCCCCAGGCAGCCAGGCAGGCAGGCAGGCAGGCAGGCTGGCTCCCTTCCTCGGAGGTAGACCGGCAAGACCCAGCCGGCCGACTGCAGGGGAGCCCAGGGCCGGGAGAACGGGGTGACCGTGGACGCGAGAAGCAGACTGGGCCTTCGCTGGGTAGACCGGGAGGCCCCCCGTTCTCGGAAGGGGGACGGCGAGGCCCTCGCGAGTAGACCGGGCGGTCGGCAGGCCTCCGGCGGGTAGACCGGGGAGGACCGTGAAGCCCCAGCCGCAGGAAGAACGGGCCGCAATGCCGGCCCCTCCGGCGTGGAGCTAGACCCGGCCGCTCCCCCCTCCGGAAAACGGCCAGCGCTTCCGCTCCTTCCGCCGGG
>NC_138131.1:48000674-48015674 GCF_964188305.1 Podarcis bocagei | reverse complement strand
CCAGGTAGACCGGGTAAGAACCTGGACCTTTGTATAGAAGCGCCAGGCGGCCGCAGGCAGGTAGCCAGGCGGGTAGGGAGCATGGCCGTCCCCTGCCTGCCTGCCTGCCTGCCTGCCTGCCTCCCCCCGGGTAGACCGGATAAGAACCTGGACCTTCGTATAGAAGCGCCAGGCGGCCGCAGGCAGGCAGGCAGGCAGGCAGGCAGGCAGGGAGCATGGCCGTCCTCTGCCTCCCTGCCTGCCTGCCTGCCTCCCCCCCCGGTAGACCGGATAAGAACCTGTACCTTTGTATAGAAGCGCCAGGTGGCCACAGGCAGGCAGGCAGGCAGGCAGGCTGGCTGACCCCTGCCTGCCTGCCTGCCTTCCTGCCTGCCTGCCTGCCTGCCTGCTTCCAGGTAGACCGGGTAAGAACCTGGACCTTTGTATAGAAGCGCCAGGCGGCCGCAGGCAGGTAGCCAGGCGGGTAGGGAGCATGGCCGTCCCCTGCTTGCCTGCCTGCCTGCCTGCCTGCCTGCCTGCCTGCCTGCCTCCCCCCGGGTAGACCGGATAAGAACCTGGACCTTCGTATAGAAGCGCCAGGCGGCCGCAGGCAGGCAGGCAGGCAGGCAGGCAGGCAGGCAGGTAGGCAGGTAGCCAGGCGGGTAGGGAGCATGGCCGTCCCCTGCCTGCCTGCCTGCCTGCCTGCCTGCCTGCCTGCCTGCCCCAGGTAGACCGGATAAGAACCTGTACCTTCGTATAGAAGCGCCAGGCGGCCGCAGGCAGGCAGGCAGGCAGGCAGGCAGGCAGGCAGGCGGGTAGGGAGCATGGCCGTCCCCTGCCTGCCTGCCTGCCTGCCTGCCTGCCTCCCCCCGGGTAGACCGGATAAGAACCTGGACCTTCGTATAGAAGCGCCAGGCGGCCGCAGGCAGGCAGGCAGGCAGGCAGGCAGGCAGGCAGGCAGGTAGGCAGGTAGCCAGGCGGGTAGGGAGCATGGCCGTCCCCTGCCTGCCTGCCTGCCTGCCTGCCTGCCCCAGGTAGACCGGATAAGAACCTGTACCTTCGTATAGAAGCGCCAGGCGGCCGCAGGCAGGCAGGCAGGCAGGCCGGTAGGGAGCATGGCCGTCCCCTGCCTGCCTGCCTGCCTGCCTCCCCCAGGTAGACCGGGTAAGAACCTGGACCTTTGTATAGAAGCGCCAGGCGGCCGCAGGCAGGCAGGCAGGCGGGTAGGGAGCATGGCCGTCCCCTGCCTGCCTGCCTGCCTGCCTGCCTGCCTCCCCCAGGTAGACCGGATAAGAACCTGTACCTTTGTATAGAAGCGCCAGGCGGCCGCAGGCAGGCAGGCAGGCAGGCAGGCAGGCAGGCAGGCAGGGAGCATGGCCGTCCTCTGCCTCCCTGCCTGCCTGCCTGCCTCCCCCCCCAGGTAGACCGGATAAGAACCTGTACCTTTGTATAGAAGCACCAGGCGGCCACAGGCAGGCAGGCAGGCAGGCAGGCAGGCAGGCTGGCTGACCCCTGCCTGCCTGCCTGCCTGCCTGCCTGCCTGCCTGCCTGTGGCCGCCTGGCGCTTCTATACAAAGGTACAGGTTCTTATCCGGTCAACCTGGGGGAGGCAGGCAGGCAGGCAGGCAGGCAGGCAGGCAGGGGACGGCCATGCTCCCTACCCGCCTGCCTGCCTGCCTGCGGCCGCCTGGCGCTTCTATACAAAGGTCCAGGTTCTTACCCGGTCTACCTGGGGGAGGCAGGCAGGCAGGCAGGCAGGCAGGCAGGGGACGGCCATGCTCCCTACCCGCCTGCCTGCCTGCCTTCTGTACCTTCCTGCCTGCCTGCCCCAGGTAGACCGGATAAGAACCTGTACCTTCGTATAGAAGCGCCAGGCGGCCGCAGGCAGGCAGGCAGGCAGGCAGGCAGGCAGGCGGGTAGGGAGCATGGCCGTCCCCTGCCTGCCTGCCTGCCTGCCTGCCTGCCTGCCTCCCCCAGGTAGACCGGGTAAGAACCTGGACCTTTGTATAGAAGCGCCAGGCGGCCGCAGGCAGGCAGGCAGGCGGGTAGGGAGCATGGCCGTCCCCTGCCTGCCTGCCTGCCTGCCTGCCTGCCTCCCCCAGGTAGACCGGATAAGAACCTGTACCTTTGTATAGAAGCGCCAGGCGGCCGCAGGCAGGCAGGCAGGCAGGCAGGCAGGCAGGCAGGCAGGCAGGGAGCATGGCCGTCCTCTGCCTCCCTGCCTGCCTGCCTGCCTCCCCCCCCCCAGGTAGACCGGATAAGAACCTGTACCTTTGTATAGAAGCGCCAGGCGGCCACAGGCAGGCAGGCAGGCAGGCAGGCAGGCAGGCTGGCTGACCCCTGCCTGCCTGCCTGCCTGCCTGCCTGCTTGCTTCCAGGTAGACCGGGTAAGAACCTGGACCTTTGTATAGAAGCGCCAGGCGGCCGCAGGCAGGTAGCCAGGCGGGTAGGGAGCATGGCCGTCCCCTGCCTGCCTGCCTGCCTGCCTGCCTGCCTGCCTCCCCCCGGGTAGACCGGATAAGAACCTGGACCTTCGTATAGAAGCGCCAGGCGGCCGCAGGCAGGCAGGCAGGCAGGCAGGCAGGCAGGCAGGTAGGCAGGTAGCCAGGCGGGTAGGGAGCATGGCCGTCCCCTGCCTGCCTGCCTGCCTGCCTGCCTGCCTGCCTGCCTGCCCCAGGTAGACCGGATAAGAACCTGTACCTTCGTATAGAAGCGCCAGGCGGCCGCAGGCAGGCAGGCAGGCAGGCAGGCAGGCAGGCAGGCGGGTAGGGAGCATGGCCGTCCCCTGCCTGCCTGCCTGCCTGCCTGCCTGCCTCCCCCCGGGTAGACCGGATAAGAACCTGGACCTTCGTATAGAAGCGCCAGGCGGCCGCAGGCAGGCAGGCAGGCAGGCAGGCAGGCAGGCAGGCAGGGAGCATGGCCGTCCTCTGCCTCCCTGCCTGCCTGCCTGCCTCCCCCCCCGGTAGACCGGATAAGAACCTGTACCTTTGTATAGAAGCGCCAGGTGGCCACAGGCAGGCAGGCAGGCAGGCAGGCTGGCTGACCCCTGCCTGCCTGCCTGCCTGCCTGCCTGCCTGCCTGCTTCCAGGTAGACCGGGTAAGAACCTGGACCTTTGTATAGAAGCGCCAGGCGGCCGCAGGCAGGTAGCCAGGCGGGTAGGGAGCATGGCCGTCCCCTGCTTGCCTGCCTGCCTGCCTGCCTGCCTGCCTGCCTGCCTCCCCCCGGGTAGACCGGATAAAAACCTGGACCTTCGTATAGAAGCGCCAGGCGGCCGCAGGCAGGCAGGCAGGCAGGCAGGCAGGCAGGCAGGCAGGCAGGTAGGCAGGTAGCCAGGCGGGTAGGGAGCATGGCCGTCCCCTGCCTGCCTGCCTGCCTGCCTGCCTGCCTGCCTGCCTGCCCCAGGTAGACCGGATAAGAACCTGTACCTTTGTATAGAAGCGCCAGGCGGCCGCAGGCAGGCAGGCAGGCAGGCAGGCAGGCAGGCAGGCAGGGAGCATGGCCGTCCTCTGCCTCCCTGCCTGCCTGCCTGCCTCCCCCCCCAGGTAGACCGGATAAGAACCTGTACCTTTGTATAGAAGCGCCAGGCGGCCACAGGCAGGCAGGCAGGCAGGCAGGCAGGCAGGCTGGCTGACCCCTGCCTGCCTGCCTGCCTGCCTGCCTGCCTGCTTGCTTCCAGGTAGACCGGGTAAGAACCTGGACCTTTGTATAGAAGCGCCAGGCGGCCGCAGGCAGGTAGCCAGGCGGGTAGGGAGCATGGCCGTCCCCTGCCTGCCTGCCTGCCTGCCTGCCTGCCTGCCTCCCCCCGGGTAGACCGGATAAGAACCTGGACCTTCGTATAGAAGCGCCAGGCGGCCGCAGGCAGGCAGGCAGGCAGGCAGGCAGGCAGGCAGGCAGGCAGGCAGGGAGCATGGCCGTCCTCTGCCTCCCTGCCTGCCTGCCTGCCTCCCCCCCCAGGTAGACCGGATAAGAACCTGTACCTTTGTATAGAAGCGCCAGGTGGCCACAGGCAGGCAGGCAGGCAGGCAGGCTGGCTGACCCCTGCCTGCCTGCCTGCCTGCCTGCCTGCCTGCCTGCCTGCCTGCTTCCAGGTAGACCGGGTAAGAACCTGGACCTTTGTATAGAAGCGCCAGGCGGCCGCAGGCAGGTAGCCAGGCGGGTAGGGAGCATGGCCGTCCCCTGCCTGCCTGCCTGCCTGCCTGCCTGCCTGCCTGCCTCCCCCCGGGTAGACTGGATAAGAACCTGGACCTTCGTATAGAAGCGCCAGGCGGCCGCAGGCAGGCAGGCAGGCAGGCAGGCAGGCAGGCAGGCAGGTAGGCAGGTAGCCAGGCGGGTAGGGAGCATGGCCGTCCCCTGCCTGCCTGCCTGCCTGCCTGCCTGCCTGCCTGCCCCAGGTAGACCGGATAAGAACCTGTACCTTCGTATAGAAGCGCCAGGCGGCCGCAGGCAGGCAGGCAGGCAGTCAGGCAGGCAGGCAGGCAGGCAGGCGGGTAGGGAGCATGGCCGTCCTCTGCCTCCCTGCCTGCCTGCCTGCCTCCCCCCCCAGGTAGACCGGATAAGAACCTGTACCTTCGTATAGAAGCGCCAGGCGGCCGCAGGCAGGCAGGCAGGCAGGCAGGCAGGCAGGCAGGCAGGGAGCATGGCCGTCCTCTGCCTCCCTGCCTGCCTGCCTGCCTCCCCCCCCTGGTAGACCGGATAAGAACCTGTACCTTTGTATAGAAGCGCCAGGCGGCCACAGGCAGGCAGGCAGGCAGGCAGGCAGGCAGGCTGGCTGACCCCTGCCTGCCTGCCTGCCTGCCTGCCTGCCTGCCTGCCTGCTTGCTTCCAGGTAGACCGGGTAAGAACCTGGACCTTTGTATAGAAGCGCCAGGCGGCCGCAGGCAGGTAGCCAGGCGGGTAGGGAGCATGGCCGTCCCCTGCCTGCCTGCCTGCCTGCGGCCGCCTGGCGCTTCTATACAAAGGTCCAGGTTCTTACCCGGTCTACCTGGAAGCAGGCAGGCAGGCAGGCAGGCAGGCAGGCAGGCAGGGGACGGCCATGCTCCCTACCCGCCTGCCTGCCTGCCTGCGGCCGCCTGGCGCTTCTATACAAAGGTCCAGGTTCTTACCCGGTCTACCTGGGGGAGGCAGGCAGGCAGGCAGGCAGGCAGGCAGGGGACGGCCATGCTCCCTACCCGCCTGCCTGCCTGCCTTCTGTACCTTCCTGCCTGCCTGCCCCAGGTAGACCGGATAAGAACCTGTACCTTCGTATAGAAGCGCCAGGCGGCCGCAGGCAGGCAGGCAGGCAGGCAGGCAGGCAGGCAGGCAGGCAGGCAGGCGGGTAGGGAGCATGGCCGTCCCCTGCCTGCCTGCCTGCCTGCCTGCCTGCCTGCCTCCCCCAGGTAGACCGGGTAAGAACCTGGACCTTTGTATAGAAGCGCCAGGCGGCCGCAGGCAGGCAGGCAGGCGGGTAGGGAGCATGGCCGTCCCCTGCCTGCCTGCCTGCCTGCCTGCCTGCCTCCCCCAGGTAGACCGGATAAGAACCTGTACCTTTGTATAGAAGCGCCAGGCGGCCGCAGGCAGGCAGGCAGGCAGGCAGGCAGGCAGGCAGGCAGGGAGCATGGCCGTCCTCTGCCTCCCTGCCTGCCTGCCTGCCTCCCCCCCCCCAGGTAGACCGGATAAGAACCTGTACCTTTGTATAGAAGCGCCAGGCGGCCACAGGCAGGCAGGCAGGCAGGCAGGCAGGCAGGCTGGCTGACCCCTGCCTGCCTGCCTGCCTGCCTGCCTGCCTGCTTGCTTCCAGGTAGACCGGGTAAGAACCTGGACCTTTGTATAGAAGCGCCAGGCGGCCGCAGGCAGGTAGCCAGGCGGGTAGGGAGCATGGCCGTCCCCTGCCTGCCTGCCTGCCTGCCTGCCTGCCTGCCTCCCCCCGGGTAGACCGGATAAGAACCTGGACCTTCGTATAGAAGCGCCAGGCGGCCGCAGGCAGGCAGGCAGGCAGGCAGGCAGGCAGGCAGGCAGGGAGCATGGCCGTCCTCTGCCTCCCTGCCTGCCTGCCTGCCTCCCCCCCCAGGTAGACCGGATAAGAACCTGTACCTTTGTATAGAAGCGCCAGGTGGCCACAGGCAGGCAGGCAGGCAGGCAGGCTGGCTGACCCCTGCCTGCCTGCCTGCCTGCCTGCCTGCCTGCCTGCCTGCCTGCTTCCAGGTAGACCGGGTAAGAACCTGGACCTTTGTATAGAAGCGCCAGGCGGCCGCAGGCAGGTAGCCAGGCGGGTAGGGAGCATGGCCGTCCCCTGCCTGCCTGCCTGCCTGCCTGCCTGCCTGCCTGCCTCCCCCCGGGTAGACTGGATAAGAACCTGGACCTTCGTATAGAAGCGCCAGGCGGCCGCAGGCAGGCAGGCAGGCAGGCAGGCAGGCAGGCAGGCAGGTAGGCAGGTAGCCAGGCGGGTAGGGAGCATGGCCGTCCCCTGCCTGCCTGCCTGCCTGCCTGCCTGCCTGCCTGCCCCAGGTAGACCGGATAAGAACCTGTACCTTCGTATAGAAGCGCCAGGCGGCCGCAGGCAGGCAGGCAGGCAGTCAGGCAGGCAGGCAGGCAGGCAGGCGGGTAGGGAGCATGGCCGTCCTCTGCCTCCCTGCCTGCCTGCCTGCCTCCCCCCCCAGGTAGACCGGATAAGAACCTGTACCTTTGTATAGAAGCGCCAGGCGGCCACAGGCAGGCAGGCAGGCAGGCAGGCAGGCAGGCAGGCAGGCAGGCTGGCTGACCCCTGCCTGCCTGCCTGCCTGCCTGCCTGCCTGCCTGCTTGCTTCCAGGTAGACCGGGTAAGAACCTGGACCTTTGTATAGAAGCGCCAGGCGGCCGCAGGCAGGTAGCCAGGCGGGTAGGGAGCATGGCCGTCCCCTGCCTGCCTGCCTGCCTGCCTGCCTCCCCCCGGGTAGACCGGATAAGAACCTGGACCTTCGTATAGAAGCGCCAGGCGGCCGCAGGCAGGCAGGCAGGCAGGCAGGCAGGCAGGCAGGCAGGCAGGGAGCATGGCCGTCCTCTGCCTCCCTGCCTGCCTGCCTGCCTCCCCCCCCAGGTAGACCGGATAAGAACCTGTACCTTTGTATAGAAGCGCCAGGTGGCCACAGGCAGGCAGGCAGGCAGGCAGGCTGGCTGACCCCTGCCTGCCTGCCTGCCTGCCTGCCTGCCTGCCTGCCTGCCTGCTTCCAGGTAGACCGGGTAAGAACCTGGACCTTTGTATAGAAGCGCCAGGCGGCCGCAGGCAGGTAGCCAGGCGGGTAGGGAGCATGGCCGTCCCCTGCCTGCCTGCCTGCCTGCCTGCCTGCCTGCCTCCCCCTGGGTAGACCGGATAAGAACCTGGACCTTCGTATAGAAGCGCCAGGCGGCCGCAGGCAGGCAGGCAGGCAGGCAGGCAGGCAGGCAGGTAGGCAGGTAGCCAGGCGGGTAGGGAGCATGGCCGTCCCCTGCCTGCCTGCCTGCCCCAGGTAGACCGGATAAGAACCTGTACCTTCGTATAGAAGCGCCAGGCGGCCGCAGGCAGGCAGGCAGGCAGGCAGGCAGGCAGGCAGGCAGGCGGGTAGGGAGCATGGCCGTCCTCTGCCTCCCTGCCTGCCTGCCTGCCTCCCCCCCAGGTAGACCGGATAAGAACCTGTACCTTCGTATAGAAGCGCCAGGCGGCCGCAGGCAGGCAGGCAGGCGGGTAGGGAGCATGGCCGTCCCCTGCCTGCCTGCCTGCCTCCCCCCAGGTAGACCGGCTAAGAACCTGTACCTTGGTATAGAAGCGCCAGGCGGCCGCAGGCAGGCAGGCAGGCAGGCAGGCAGGCAGGCAGGCAGGCAGCAGGTCAGGGTGCGTGGACGTCCCATGCATGCCTGCCTGCCTGCCTCCCCCCCCCCCCAGGTAGACCGGATAAGAACCTGGACCTCTTTTTAGGGGCGCCCTCGTGTGGCCAGCATGGTAAGGGCAGGGCAGCCTCCTCCTCCTCCTCCTCCTCCTCCTCCTCCTTCTGCTCCTCCTGCTCCTCCTGCTCCTCCTGCTCCTTCGTAGTATCCCTATTGTTGTCAAGATCGTGCGTGCGTGCGTCCGTGCATTCGTGCGGTCGAAATGGGGGATGCGTGAGTGTTTGTGTGTGTGCTGGCATGCCTGCCCGCCCGCCCGTCTCCCTCTCCGTGATCTACTTTGGGTCTGTCTCTCCCTCCCTCCCCCACCCGCAAGCACATCGCCACGACAAACCACGACATCGCCAAGGGCGGCGTTCGTGGCGACAGCTGCCGTAGACCTCGGTGACTTTGTAGACCACCGCTTGGCAGCAGAGCAGCAGGTAGGCGATGGAGGAGACGGGTGGGGTGGGGTGGGGCGGGGCGGGCCTTCGTGCGTACGTGCGTACGTCCTTGCAGGGACGGCAAGGGATCACCCTTGGCGATGTCGTGGGCGGGGGTGGGTGGTTTCTTTGGTATGCGTGTGTGCGCCTTGGAGTGATATTTTGTGTCCATCTCTCTCTGTCCCTGTCGGTCTCCCCTGCACACAAGCGTGTGTGCGGTGTACTTGGCTCCTGTGTCTCTGTCTGTCTCCCCCCACACAAGCACATGCTGTGTTTGAGTATATGCTTAGTGTCTCCCTCTCCCGCAAACGACTGTTTGTGTCGTGTGTGTGTGTGTGTGTGTGTGTGTGTGTGTGTGTGTGTTTGTGTGTGTGTGTGTGTGTGTGTGTGAGAGAGAGAGAGAGAGAGAGAGAGAGAGAGACGCAAGAGACGAGAGACGAGAGACAGAGAGATTTTGTTTCTGCCTGCCTCTGCCTGCCTGCCTCTCTCTCTCTCTCTCTCTCTCTCTCTCTCTCTCTCTCTCTCTCTCTCTCCCTCCCTCCCTCCCTCCCTCCCTCCCTCCCTCTGCCCCGCAATCAAGTGTGTGTGAGAGCGCACGAGTGCTTTTGTGCTTGTCTTTCTGTATCCCTGTGTCTCTGCATGCTCCCCCTCCCGCAAAGGAACGCACACACGCCGAGACTTTTCTCCCTTGCCGTCCCTGCAAGGACCAACGCACGAACGCACGCACGCACGCCCTCACCTGTCCCCTCCATCGCCTACCTGCTGCGCTGCCGCCAAGCGGCGGTCTACAACGTCACCAAGTTCTACGGCAGCTGTCGCCACGAACCCCACCCACCCTTGGCGATGTCGTCAGGTGACAGCGACCACGTAGAGCTGGAGGCTCCATGGGGGGGGGAAGAGCGGGCCGGTAGACCGGGAAGGCCTACGCCCTCCCTAGTAGACCGGCAAGCCGCAGCTTCTCCAGCCGGTAGACCGGGGGCCCGGCGAGTAGATTGGGCAGAGCGGGAAGCCCCCACGGTCTCGGAGGTAGACCGGCAAACTCCAGCCTTCGGGTGCCGGTAGACCGGAGGGGAGCTGACGGCCGGGAGACCGGGCTCACCTAGGTCCGACTCCCAGTAGACCGGCCAGCGGTTCCGCGCCGCGCGCCAGGTAGACCGGGAAGCCCCTCGATCTCTGGAGGAAGACCGGCAAGACCCAGCTTTCCCGGGCGGTAGACCGGAGGGGAGCCGACGGCCGGGAGACCGGGCTCACCAGGTCCGACTCCCAGTAGACCGGCCAGCGGTTCCGCGCCGCGCGCCAGGTAGACCGGGAAGCCCCTCGATCTCTGGAGGAAGACCGGCAAGACGCAGCTTTCCCGGGCGGTAGACCGGAGGGGAGCCGACGGCCGGGAGACCGGGCTCACCTAGGTCCGACTCCCAGTAGACCGGCCAGCGGTTCCGCGCCGCGCGCCAGGTAGACCGGGAAGCCCCTCGATCTCTGGAGGAAGACCGGCAAGACCCAGCTTTCCCGGGCGGTAGACCGGAGGGGAGCCGACGGCCGGGAGACCGGGCTCACCAGGTCCGACTCCCAGTAGACCGGCCAGCGGTTCCGCGCCGCGCGCCAGGTAGACCGGGAAGCCCCTCGATCTCTGGAGGAAGACCGGCAAGACGCAGCTTTCCCGGGCGGTAGACCGGAGGGGAGCCGACGGCCGGGAGACAGGGCATCGCCCCAGCCCGTCCGGCGGGAAGACCAGGCTTCCCGAGGGCCGCCGCCCAGTAGACCGGACAGCGGTTCCGCGCCGTGCTCCAGGTAGCCCGGCAGAGCCGCGCTCTGCGGTGGGTAAACCGGGAAGCCCCACGATCTCGGAGGAAGACCGCCAAACCCAGCCTTCCCGGCCGGTAGACCGGGCTCACCGCGGTCCGGCGCCCAGTAGACCGGCCAGCGGTTCCTCTACCTTTCAAGTAAGACCGGCCAGAGCCCCCCCTCCTCGAAGGTTAGTAGACCGGGCAGCGGCTCCAGCCCCCCACCGCCGTGTGGACCGGCGTTTGCCGGGCCCAAGGAGGGTAGACCGGGAAGCCGTTTCTCTTCTTAGGTAGACCTGGAAGTCCCAGACCCTGCGGCAGGCAGGCAGGCAGGCAGGCAGGCAGGCAGGCAGGCAGGCAAGCAAGCAGGCAAGCAGGCAGGCAGGCAGGCAGGCAGGCAGGCAGGCAGGCAGGCAGGCAGGCAGGCATGCAAGCAAGCAGGCAGGCAGGCAGGCAAGCAAGCAGGCAGGCAAGCAGGCAGGCAGGCAGGCAGGCAGGCAGGCAGGCAGGCAGGCAGGCAGGCTGGCTGGCTGGGAGGGTGGCCGTCCGCTTCCTGCCTTCCAGGTAGACCGGGCAAGAGCCTGTTCCTTCGTTTAGGAGCGCTGGTCAGGCGGCAGGCAGGCAGGCAGGCAGTGAGGGCGTGGTGTGCGTGGACGCGAGGAGCCCACCGCGCCTGACACCGAGTAGACCGGCCAGCGGTGCCGCGCCGTGCGCCAGGTAGTCCGGCGAAGCAAAGCCGCCCTTTCTGGTGGGTTGACCGGGAAGCCCCACGATCTCGGAGGAGGCCGGCAATCCCCAGCCTTATCGGCCGGTAGACCGGAGGGGAGCCGAGGGCCGGGAGACCGGGTAACGTCGCCTGCCCCTCCGGCGGGTCGACCGGGAAGCCTCCCTACCTCGGAGGTAGACCGGCAGGACCCAGCCTCCACGGCCAGCAGAGCCCAGGGCCGGGAGACCGGGCACCCTTGCCAGCCCGGGGCCGGACCGGGGTGACGGTGCACGCGAGAAGCAGACTGGGCCTTCGGTCGGTAGACCGGGAGCCCCCATTCTCTGGAGGGGCCTGGCAAGGCCCAGCCTCCACGGCCGGCAGACTGGGGGGACTCTGTTCGCAGGCCCACCGGCCGCCGGGAGGACCGGCTAGTAGACCGGTTAGCAGCGGTACCAGTCCGGCCGTCAGGTGGCCCGGCGCTTCCCAGCCCCAAGCAGGGGAGACCGGGAAGCCGTCTGTCCTCGAGGTAGAGCTGGAAGCCCCAGGCAAGCAGGAAAGCAGGCAAGCAGGCTGGGAGGGTGGCCGTCCGCTTCCTGCCTTCCAGGTAGACCGGGCAAGAGCCTGTTCCTTCGTTTAGGAGCGCTGGTCAGGCGACAGGCAGGCAGGCAGGCAGGCAGGCAGGCAGGCAGGCAGGCAAGGAGGGCGTGGTGTGCGTGGACGCGAGGAGCCCACCGCGCCTGACACCAAGTAGACCGGCCAGCGGTGCCGCGCCGTACGCCAGGTAGACCGGCGGAACCCCGCTTTCCGATGGGTAGACCGGGAAGTCCCCACGATCTCTGAGGAAGACCGGCAATCCCCAGCCTTATCGGCCGGTAGACCGGAGGGGAACCGAGGGCCGGGAGACCGGGCAACGCCGCCAGCCCCTCCGGCGGGTCGACCGGGAAGCCTCCCTACCTCGGAGGTAGACCGGCAGGACCCAGGCTCCACGGCCAGCAGAGCCCAGGGCCGGGAGACCGGGC
The DNA here is from genome assembly GCF_964188305.1 of Podarcis bocagei. NCBI lineage: Eukaryota > Metazoa > Chordata > Lepidosauria > Squamata > Lacertidae > Podarcis > Podarcis bocagei. Next base: position 48,003,894 of record NC_138131.1, on the reverse strand, counting down.
ACCCTTGCCAGCCCAGGTGCTGGACCGGGGTGCCGGTGCACGCGAGAAGCAGACTGGGCCTTCGGTCGGTAGACCGGGAGCCCCCATTCTCTGGAGGGGCCTGGCAAGGCCCAGCCTCCACGGCCGGCAGACTGGGGGGACTCTGTTCGCAGGCCCACCGGCCGCCGGGAGGACCGGCTAGTAGACCGGTTAGCAGCGGTACGAGTCCGGCCGTCAGGTGGCCCGGCGCTTCCCAGCCCCAAGCAGGGGAGACCGGGAAGCCGTCTGTCCTCGAGGTAGAGCTGGAAGCCCCAGGCAAGCAGGCAAGCAGGCAAGCAAGCAGGCTGGGAGGGTGGCCGTCCGCTTCCTGCCTTCCAGGTAGACCGGGCAAGAGCCTGTTCCTTCGTTTAGGAGCGCTGGTCAGGCGACAGGCAGGCAGGCAGGCAGGCAGGCAGGCAGGCAAGGAGGGCGTGGTGTGCGTGGACGCGAGGAGCCCACCGCGCCTGACACCGAGTAGACCGGCCAGCGGTGCCGCGCCGTACGCCAGGTAGACCGGCGGAACCCCGCTTTCCGATGGGTAGACCGGGAAGTCCCCACGATCTCTGAGGAAGACCGGCAATCCCCAGCCTTATCGGCCGGTAGACCGGAGGGGAGCCGAGGGCCGGGAGACCGGGCAACGCCGCCAGCCCCTCCGGCGGGTCGACCGGGAAGCCTCCCTACCTCGGAGGTAGACCGGCAGGACCCAGGCTCCACGGCCAGCAGAGCCCAGGGCCGGGAGACCGGGCACCCTTGCCAGCCCAGGTGCCGGACCGGGGTGCCGGTGCACGCGAGAAGCAGACTGGGCCTTCGGTCGGTAGACCGGGAGCCCCCATTCTCTGGAGGGGCCTGGCAAGGCCCAGCCTCCACGGCCGGCAGACTGGGGGGACTCTGTTCGCAGGCCCACCGGCCGCCGGGAGGACCGGCTAGTAGACCGGTTAGCAGCGGTACCAGTCCGGCCGTCAGGTGGCCCGGCGCTTCCCAGCCCCAAGCAGGGGAGACCGGGAAGCCGTCTGTCCTCGAGGTAGAGCTGGAAGCCCCAGGCAAGCAGGCAAGCAGGCTGGGAGGGTGGCCGTCCGCTTCCTGCCTTCCAGGTAGACCGGGCAAGAGCCTGTTCCTTCGTTTAGGAGCGCTGGTCAGGCGACAGGCAGGCAGGCAGGCAGGCAGGCAGGCAGGCAAGCAAGGAGGGCGTGGTGTGCGTGGACGCGAGGAGCCCACCGCGCCTGACACCGAGTAGACCGGCCAGCGGTGCCGCGCCGTACGCCAGGTAGACCGGCGGAACTCCGCTTTCCGATGGGTAGACCGGGAAGTCCCCACGATCTCTGAGGAAGACCGGCAATCCCCAGCCTTATCGGCCGGTAGACCGGAGGGGAGCCGAGGGCCGGGAGACCGGGTAACGTCGCCTGCCCCTCCGGCGGGTCGACCGGGAAGCCTCCCTACCTCGGAGGTAGACCGGCAGGACCCAGCCTCCACGGCCAGCAGAGCCCAGGGCCGGGAGACCGGGCACCCTTGCCAGCCCGGGGCCGGACCGGGGTGACGGTGCACGCGAGAAGCAGACTGGGCCTTCGGTCGGTAGACCGGGAGCCCCCATTCTCTGGAGGGGCCCGGCAAGGCCCAGCCTCCACGGCCGGCAGACTGGGGGGACTCTGTTCGCAGGCCCACCGGCCGCCGGGAGGACCGGCTAGTAGACCGGTTAGCAGCGGTACCAGTCCGGCCGTCAGGTGGCCCGGCGCTTCCCAGCCCCAAGCAGGGGAGACCGGGAAGCCGTCTGTCCTCGAGGTAGAGCTGGAAGCCCCAGGCAAGCAGGCAAGCAGGCAAGCAGGCTGGGAGGGTGGCCGTCCGCTTCCTGCCTTCCAGGTAGACCGGGCAAGAGCCTGTTCCTTCGTTTAGGAGCGCTGGTCAGGCGACAGGCAGGCAGGCAGGCAGGCAGGCAGGCAGGCAAGGAGGGCGTGGTGTGCGTGGACGCGAGGAGCCCACCGCGCCTGACACCAAGTAGACCGGCCAGCGGTGCCGCGCCGTACGCCAGGTAGACCGGCGGAACCCCGCTTTCCGATGGGTAGACCGGGAAGTCCCCACGATCTCTGAGGAAGACCGGCAATCCCCAGCCTTATCGGCCGGTAGACCGGAGGGGAGCCGAGGGCCGGGAGACCGGGCAACGCCGCCAGCCCCTCCGGCGGGTCGACCGGGAAGCCTCCCTACCTCGGAGGTAGACCGGCAGGACCCAGGCTCCACGGCCAGCAGAGCCCAGGGCCGGGAGACCGGGCACCCTTGCCAGCCCAGGTGCCGGACCGGGGTGCCGGTGCACGCGAGAAGCAGACTGGGCCTTCGGTCGGTAGACCGGGAGCCCCCCCGTTCTCTGGCTGGTAGACCGGATGGGAGTGGAGGGCTTGGAGGCCGGGCAACGCCGCTGTCTCCTCCGGCGTGTAGACAGGGCTTCCCGAGGTCCGGGGCCCAGTTGACCGGCCAGCGGTTAGGCGCCGTGCGCCAGGTGGTCAGGCAGAGCCTCTCTTTCCGCTGGGTAGACCGGGAAGCCCCGACCATCTCTGAGGAAGACCGGCAAACCCCAGCCTTCCCGGCCGGTAGACCGGGCTCACCGCGGTCCGGCGCCCAGTAGACCGGACAGCGGTTGCGCTACCGTTCTCGTAAGACCGGTCAGAGCCTCGCCCTCCTCGAAGGTTGGTAGACCGGGCAGCGGTTCCAGCCCCCCACCGCCTAGTGGACTGGCGCCTCGCGACCTCATGGAGGCTAGACCGGGAAGCCTTTTCTCCTCTTAGGTAGACCTGGAAGTCCCAGACCCTGCAGCAGGCAGGCAGGCAGGCAGGCAGGCAGGCAGGCAGGCAAGCAAGCAGGCAAGCAAGAAGGCAGGCAGGCTCTCGCCTCCCGTTCTCGGAGGTAGACCGGCAAGCCCCAGTCCCCCCGGCCCGGCTAGTAGACCGGGTAGCAGCGGTACCAGTCCGGCCGTCAGGTGGCCCGGCGCTTCCCAGCCCCAAGCAGGGGAGACCGGGAAGCCGTCTGTCCTCGAGGTAGAGCTGGAAGCCCCAGGCAGGCAGGCAGGCAGGCAGGCAGGCAGGCGTGAGCGTGGACGCGAGGAGCCCACCGGGCCTCCGTCGGGCCGACCGGGAATTCTCCCTTCCTCGGAGGTAGACCGGCAAGACCCAGCCGGCCGACTGCAGGGGAGCCCAGGGCCGGGAGAACGGGGTGACCG
>NC_138131.1:47980674-47988174 GCF_964188305.1 Podarcis bocagei | reverse complement strand
CCTTTGTATAGAAGCGCCAGGCGGCCACAGGCAGGCAGGCAGGCAGGCAGGCAGGCAGGCTGGCTGACCCCTGCCTGCCTGCCTGCCTGCCTGCCTGCCTGCCTGCCTGCTTGCTTCCAGGTAGACCGGGTAAGAACCTGGACCTTTGTATAGAAGCGCCAGGCGGCCGCAGGCAGGTAGCCAGGCGGGTAGGGAGCATGGCCGTCCCCTGCCTGCCTGCCTGCCTGCCTGCCTGCCTCCCCCCGGGTAGACCGGATAAGAACCTGGACCTTCGTATAGAAGCGCCAGGCGGCCGCAGGCAGGCAGGCAGGCAGGCAGGCAGGCAGGCAGGCAGGCAGCATGGCCGTCCTCTGCCTCCCTGCCTGCCTGCCTGCCTCCCCCCCCGGTAGACCGGATAAGAACCTGTACCTTTGTATAGAAGCGCCAGGTGGCCACAGGCAGGCAGGCAGGCAGGCAGGCTGGCTGACCCCTGCCTGCCTGCCTGCCTGCCTGCCTGCCTGCCTGCCTGCCTGCTTCCAGGTAGACCGGGTAAGAACCTGGACCTTTGTATAGAAGCGCCAGGCGGCCGCAGGCAGGTAGCCAGGCGGGTAGGGAGCATGGCCGTCCCCTGCCTGCCTGCCTGCCTGCCTGCCTGCCTGCCTGCCTGCCTCCCCCCGGGTAGACCGGATAAGAACCTGGACCTTCGTATAGAAGCGCCAGGCGGCCGCAGGCAGGCAGGCAGGCAGGCAGGCAGGCAGGCAGGCAGGTAGGCAGGTAGCCAGGCGGGTAGGGAGCATGGCCGTCCCCTGCCTGCCTGCCTGCCTGCCTGCCTGCCTGCCTGCCCCAGGTAGACCGGATAAGAACCTGTACCTTCGTATAGAAGCGCCAGGCGGCCGCAGGCAGGCAGGCAGGCAGGCGGGTAGGGAGCATGGCCGTCCCCTGCCTGCCTGCCTGCCTGCCTGCCTGCCTGCCTCCCCCAGGTAGACCGGGTAAGAACCTGGACCTTTGTATAGAAGCGCCAGGCGGCCGCAGGCAGGCAGGCAGGCGGGTAGGGAGCATGGCCGTCCCCTGCCTGCCTGCCTGCCTGCCTGCCTGCCTCCCCCCGGGTAGACCGGATAAGAACCTGGACCTTCGTATAGAAGCGCCAGGCGGCCGCAGGCAGGCAGGCAGGCAGGCAGGCAGGCAGGCAGGCAGGTAGGCAGGTAGCCAGGCGGGTAGGGAGCATGGCCGTCCCCTGCCTGCCTGCCTGCCTGCCTGCCTGCCTGCCTCCCCCAGGTAGACCGGATAAGAACCTGTACCTTTGTATAGAAGCGCCAGGCGGCCGCAGGCAGGCAAGCAGGCAGGCAGGCAGGCAGGCAGGCAGGCAGGGAGCATGGCCGTCCTCTGCCTCCCTGCCTGCCTGCCTGCCTGCTTGCTTCCAGGTAGACCGGGTAAGAACCTGGACCTTTGTATAGAAGCGCCAGGCGGCCGCAGGCAGGTAGCCAGGCGGGTAGGGAGCATGGCCGTCCCCTGCCTGCCTGCCTGCCTGCCTGCCTGCCTGCCTGCCTCCCCCCGGGTAGACCGGATAAGAACCTGGACCTTTGTATAGAAGCGCCAGGCGGCTGCAGGCAGGCAGGCAGGCAGGCAGGCAGGCAGGCAGGCAGGGAGCATGGCCGTCCTCTGCCTCCCTGCCTGCCTGCCTGCCTCCCCCCCCAGGTAGACCGGATAAGAACCTGTACCTTTGTATAGAAGCGCCAGGTGGCCACAGGCAGGCAGGCAGGCAGGCAGGCAGGCAGGCGGGTAGGGAGCATGGCCGTCCCCTGCCTGCCTGCCTGCCTGCCTGCCTGCCTGCCTGCCTCCCCCAGGTAGACCGGGTAAGAACCTGGACCTTTGTATAGAAGCGCCAGGCGGCCACAGGCAGGCAGGCAGGCGGGTAGGGAGCATGGCCGTCCCCTGCCTGCCTGCCTGCCTGCCTGCCTGCCTGCCTCCCCCAGGTAGACCGGATAAGAACCTGTACCTTTGTATAGAAGCGCCAGGCGGCCGCAGGCAGGCAGGCAGGCAGGCAGGCAGGCAGGCAGGGAGCATGGCCGTCCTCTGCCTCCCTGCCTGCCTGCCTGCCTCCCCCCCCAGGTAGACCGGATAAGAACCTGTACCTTTGTATAGAAGCGCCAGGCGGCCACAGGCAGGCAGGCAGGCAGGCAGGCAGGCAGGCTGGCTGACCCCTGCCTGCCTGCCTGCCTGCCTGCCTGCCTGCCTGCTTGCTTCCAGGTAGACCGGGTAAGAACCTGGACCTTTGTATAGAAGCGCCAGGCGGCCGCAGGCAGGTAGCCAGGCGGGTAGGGAGCATGGCCGTCCCCTGCCTGCCTGCCTGCCTGCCTGCCTGCCTCCCCCCGGGTAGACCGGATAAGAACCTGGACCTTCGTATAGAAGCGCCAGGCGGCCGCAGGCAGGCAGGCAGGCAGGCAGGCAGGCAGGCAGGCAGCATGGCCGTCCTCTGCCTCCCTGCCTGCCTGCCTGCCTCCCCCCCCGGTAGACCGGATAAGAACCTGTACCTTTGTATAGAAGCGCCAGGTGGCCACAGGCAGGCAGGCAGGCAGGCAGGCTGGCTGACCCCTGCCTGCCTGCCTGCCTGCCTGCCTGCCTGCCTGCCTGCCTGCTTCCAGGTAGACCGGGTAAGAACCTGGACCTTTGTATAGAAGCGCCAGGCGGCCGCAGGCAGGTAGCCAGGCGGGTAGGGAGCATGGCCGTCCCCTGCCTGCCTGCCTGCCTGCCTGCCTGCCTGCCTGCCTCCCCCCGGGTAGACCGGATAAGAACCTGGACCTTCGTATAGAAGCGCCAGGCGGCCGCAGGCAGGCAGGCAGGCAGGCAGGCAGGCAGGCAGGCAGGCAGGTAGGCAGGTAGCCAGGCGGGTAGGGAGCATGGCCGTCCCCTGCCTGCCTGCCTGCCTGCCTGCCTGCCTGCCTGCCCCAGGTAGACCGGATAAGAACCTGTACCTTCGTATAGAAGCGCCAGGCGGCCGCAGGCAGGCAGGCAGGCAGGCGGGTAGGGAGCATGGCCGTCCCCTGCCTGCCTGCCTGCCTGCCTGCCTGCCTGCCTCCCCCAGGTAGACCGGGTAAGAACCTGGACCTTTGTATAGAAGCGCCAGGCGGCCGCAGGCAGGCAGGCAGGCGGGTAGGGAGCATGGCCGTCCCCTGCCTGCCTGCCTGCCTGCCTGCCTGCCTCCCCCCGGGTAGACCGGATAAGAACCTGGACCTTCGTATAGAAGCGCCAGGCGGCCGCAGGCAGGCAAGCAGGCAGGCAGGCAGGCAGGCAGGCAGGTAGGCAGGTAGCCAGGCGGGTAGGGAGCATGGCCGTCCCCTGCCTGCCTGCCTGCCTGCCTGCCTGCCTGCCTCCCCCAGGTAGACCGGATAAGAACCTGTACCTTTGTATAGAAGCGCCAGGCGGCCGCAGGCAGGCAAGCAGGCAGGCAGGCAGGCAGGCAGGCAGGGAGCATGGCCGTCCTCTGCCTCCCTGCCTGCCTGCCTGCCTGCTTGCTTCCAGGTAGACCGGGTAAGAACCTGGACCTTTGTATAGAAGCGCCAGGCGGCCGCAGGCAGGTAGCCAGGCGGGTAGGGAGCATGGCCGTCCCCTGCCTGCCTGCCTGCCTGCCTGCCTGCCTGCCTGCCTCCCCCCGGGTAGACCGGATAAGAACCTGGACCTTCGTATAGAAGCGCCAGGCGGCCGCAGGCAGGCAGGCAGGCAGGCAGGCAGGCAGGGAGCATGGCCGTCCTCTGCCTCCCTGCCTGCCTGCCTGCCTCCCCCCCCCCAGGTAGACCGGATAAGAACCTGTACCTTTGTATAGAAGCGCCAGGTGGCCACAGGCAGGCAGGCAGGCAGGCAGGCTGGCTGACCCCTGCCTGCCTGCCTGCCTGCCTGCCTGCCTGCCTGCCTGCCTGCTTCCAGGTAGACCGGGTAAGAACCTGGACCTTTGTATAGAAGCGCCAGGCGGCCGCAGGCAGGTAGCCAGGCGGGTAGGGAGCATGGCCGTCCCCTGCCTGCCTGCCTGCCTGCCTGCCTGCCTGCCTCCCCCCGGGTAGACCGGATAAGAACCTGGACCTTCGTATAGAAGCGCCAGGCGGCCGCAGGCAGGCAGGCAGGCAGGCAGGCAGGCAGGCAGGCAGGTAGGCAGGTAGCCAGGCGGGTAGGGAGCATGGCCGTCCCCTGCCTGCCTGCCTGCCTGCCTGCCTGCCTGCCTGCCCCAGGTAGACCGGATAAGAACCTGTACCTTCGTATAGAAGCGCCAGGCGGCCGCAGGCAGGCAGGCAGGCAGGCAGGCAGGCAGGCAGGCGGGTAGGGAGCATGGCCGTCCTCTGCCTCCCTGCCTGCCTGCCTGCCTGCCTGCCTGCCTGCCTCCCCCCCAGGTAGACCGGATAAGAACCTGTACCTTTGTATAGAAGCGCCAGGCGGCCGCAGGCAGGCAGGCAGGCGGGTAGGGAGCATCGCCGTCCCCTGCCTGCCTGCCTGCCTCCCCCCAGGTAGACCGGCTAAGAACCTGTACCTTGGTATAGAAGCGCCAGGCGGCCGCAGGCAGGCAGGCAGGCAGGCAGGCAGGCAGGCAGGCAGCAGGTCAGGGTGCGTGGACGTCCCATGCATGCCTGCCTGCCTGCCTCCCCCCCCCCAGGTAGACCGGATAAGAACCTGGACCTCTTTTTAGGGGCGCCCTCGTGTGGCCAGCATGGTAAGGGCAGGGCAGCCTCCTCCTCCTCCTCCTCCTCCTCCTCCTCCTGCTCCTCCTGCTCCTCCTGCTCCTTCGTCGTATCCCTATTGTTGTCAAGATCGTGCGTGCGTGCGTCCGTGCATTCGTGCGGTCGAAATGGGGGATGCGTGAGTGTTTGTGTGTGTGCTGGCATGCCTGCCCGCCCGCCCGTCTCCCTCTCCGTGATCTACTTTGGGTCTGTCTCTCCCTCCCTCCCCCACCCGCAAGCACATCGCCACGACAAACCACGACATCGCCAAGGGCGGCGTTCGTGGCGACAGCTGCCGTAGACCTCGGTGACTTTGTAGACCGCCGCTTGGCAGCAGAGCAGCAGGTAGGCGATGGAGGAGACGGGTGGGGTGGGGTGGGGCGGGGCGGGCCTTCGTGCGTACGTGCGTACGTCCTTGCAGGGACGGCAAGGGATCACCCTTGGCGATGTCGTGGGCGGGGGTGGGTGGTTTCTTTGGTATGCGTGTGTGCGCCTTGGAGTGATATTTTGTGTCCATCTCTCTCTGTCCCTGTCGGTCTCCCCTGCACACAAGCGTGTGTGCGGTGTACTTGGCTCCTGTGTCTCTGTCTGTCTCCCCCCACACAAGCACATGCTGTGTTTGAGTATATGCTTAGTGTCTCCCTCTCCCGCAAACGACTGTTTGTGTCGTGTGTGTGTGTGTGTGTGTGTGTGTGTGTGTGTGTGTGTGTGAGAGAGAGAGAGAGAGAGAGAGAGAGAGAGACGCAAGAGACGAGAGACGAGAGACAGATAGATTTTGTTTCTGCCTGCCTCTGCCTGCCTGCCTCTCTCTCTCTCTCTCTCTCTCTCTCTCTCTCCCTCCCTCCCTCCCTCCCTCCCTCCCTCCCTCCCTCTGCCTGCAATCAAGTGTGTGTGAGAGCGCACGAGTGCTTTTGTGCTTGTCTTTCTGTATCCCTGTGTCTCTGCATGCTCCCCCTCCCGCAAAGGAACGCACACACGCCGAGACTTTTCTCCCTTGCCGTCCCTGCAAGGACCAACGCACGAACGCACGCACGCACGCCCTCACCTGTCCCCTCCATCGCCTACCTGCTGCGCTGCCGCCAAGCGGCGGTCTACAACGTCACCAAGTTCTACGGCAGCTGTCGCCACGAACCCCACCCACCCTTGGCGATGTCGTCAGGTGACAGCGACCACGTAGAGCTGGAGGCTCCATGGGGGGGGGAGAGCGGGCCGGTAGACCGGGAAGGCCTAGGCCCTCCCTAGTAGACCGGCAAGCCGCAGCTTCTCCAGCCGGTAGACCGGGGGCCCGGCGAGTAGATTGGGCAGAGCGGGAAGCCCCCACGGTCTCGGAGGTAGACCGGCAAACTCCAGCCTTCGGGTGCCGGTAGACCGGAGGGGAGCTGACGGCCGGGAGACCGGGCTCACCTAGGTCCGACTCCCAGTAGACCGGCCAGCGGTTCCGCGCCGCGCGCCAGGTAGACCGGGAAGCCCCTCGATCTCTGGAGGAAGACCGGCAAGACCCAGCTTTCCCGGGCGGTAGACCTGGAAGTCCCAGACCCTGCGGCAGGCAGGCAGGCAGGCAGGCAGGCAGGCAGGCAGGCAGGCAGGCAGGCAGGCAGGCAGGCAAGCAGGCAGGCAGGCAGGCAAGCAAGCAGGCAGGCAGGCAAGCAAGCAGGCAGGCAAGCAGGCAGGCAGGCAGGCAGGCAGGCAGGCAGGCAGGCAGGCAGGCAGGCTGGCTGGCTGGGAGGGTGGCCGTCCGCTTCCTGCCTTCCAGGTAGACCGGGCAAGAGCCTGTTCCTTCGTTTAGGAGCGCTGGTCAGGCGGCAGGCAGGCAGGCAGGCAGTGAGGGCGTGGTGTGCGTGGACGCGAGGAGCCCACCGCGCCTGACACCGAGTAGACCGGCCAGCGGTGCCGCGCCGTGCGCCAGGTAGTCCGGCGAAGCAAAGCCGCCCTTTCTGGTGGGTTGACCGGGAAGCCCCACGATCTCGGAGGAGGCCGGCAATCCCCAGCCTTATCGGCCGGTAGACCGGAGGGGAGCCGAGGGCCGGGAGACCGGGTAACGTCGCCTGCCCCTCCGGCGGGTCGACCGGGAAGCCTCCCTACCTCGGAGGTAGACCGGCAGGACCCAGCCTCCACGGCCAGCAGAGCCCAGGGCCGGGAGACCGGGCACCCTTGCCAGCCCGGGGCCGGACCGGGGTGACGGTGCACGCGAGAAGCAGACTGGGCCTTCGGTCGGTAGACCGGGAGCCCCCATTCTCTGGAGGGGCCTGGCAAGGCCCAGCCTCCACGGCCGGCAGACTGGGGGGACTCTGTTCGCAGGCCCACCGGCCGCCGGGAGGACCGGCTAGTAGACCGGTTAGCAGCGGTACCAGTCCGGCCGTCAGGTGGCCCGGCGCTTCCCAGCCCCAAGCAGGGGAGACCGGGAAGCCGTCTGTCCTCGAGGTAGAGCTGGAAGCCCCAGGCAAGCAGGCAAGCAGGCAAGCAGGCTGGGAGGGTGGCCGTCCGCTTCCTGCCTTCCAGGTAGACCGGGCAAGAGCCTGTTCCTTCGTTTAGGAGCGCTGGTCAGGCGACAGGCAGGCAGGCAGGCAGGCAGGCAGGCAGGCAGGCAAGGAGGGCGTGGTGTGCGTGGACGCGAGGAGCCCACCGCGCCTGACACCGAGTAGACCGGCCAGCGGTGCCGCGCCGTACGCCAGGTAGACCGGCGGAACTCCGCTTTCCGATGGGTAGACCGGGAAGTCCCCACGATCTCTGAGGAAGACCGGCAATCCCCAGCCTTATCGGCCGGTAGACCGGAGGGGAGCCGAGGGCCGGGAGACCGGGTAACGTCGCCTGCCCCTCC
>NC_138131.1:47680674-47975674 GCF_964188305.1 Podarcis bocagei | reverse complement strand
AAAAGTTCTCTCCCATCTATCGTGGTTACTTGCAGGGGATGTTCTAGAGGCACCACCTGTAGCTGGTGTTCTAGCGCAAAATCCTTGCTAAAGAAGTTGCAAGAGCTGCCTGAATACAGCAGCACCTTCACTTTGATGGGGTGTCCGTTTGGGAGTTCTAGCACCACCTCTATTGCAATGGCTGCTCGGGGGGGGGGGTCTGGTTTGGGCACTACTACTGGTTGCTCGCCTGGCTGCTGTGCCCTCCTTCCTGCAGCCAAGCACGGCCGTTTCCCGGAGCCTCTTTCTTTTCCTCCTCACTCCCCACTGCCCCCACCATTCCTTGCCACGCCTTCTTCTGAGGGCATACTCTGGCAAAATGTCCCGGCTGCTGGCATAGGAAACACCTCTTACTGGTTTTCCCCTCCTTCTTACGCACCTCGCTGGAGTTTGAAAACCCGCACGCGCGCGCTCCTCCAATCTCCATTGGCTCCTCGGGTGGCACAGTAGACACTGGCACGTCTGGAGTGCGGTTGTCATGCCAACGCTCTGCTCTCCCTTCCCGCCTTTCCAGCGCGCGCGTCTCTTGCCTGACTCCTACAGCGAGCGCCAACTTGGTCAGCTGGTCCATCGATTCCGGGCGGGGTGAGCGGGAAAGTTCGTCTCTCACCCAAGGGGATAAGCCCTCCTCAAATAACATTTGTACTGGTTGAGAACTCAGATCCCACCCAAGTTTATGGATCAGCATAGCAAATCTCGACCAGTACTCTCTCACTGACTGGTTTCCTTGTTTGCACTCCATCAGTTCTTTACGAGTCACACTCTCTTCAACATCGCTCGCGAACATGTGATCCATCGCGCTAAAAAACTTTCTCAGGTCCTTCAAAGCCGCGTTCTCCGCCGCCATTAAGGGTCGGACCCAATCTCTGGCCCTCCCCTGCAGGTGCCCCACCACGAAAGCGACTCTTCCCCCATCGTCGGCAAAGTCATCGTGCTGCAGATCCAGCGCATACTGCACTTCAGTCTTAAAAGCGTTATAATCTCTGGGGTTGCCCCCAAAAGTCCGCACAAGTCCCCGTACCTTTCTTGCGATGGGGGTAATCTTCCCCTGGGCGTCATGTGTCCTCCTTTCATCCAGCCGCGCCGCTAGTAGAGCCAGTTGCTGCTCCAAGTCTCCTGCGCCGGCTCCTCCGGTTTGACTCATGACTGTACCCCGGTCCTCTTGCACACAAGCAACGTAAAGGACTCACGGATTGCTGTCACGGGAAATGGGGTTGCTTGTGTGTAAATCTCCAGCCGTTCCAAACCGCTTAGGTGTGGTTGTGTCTTTCCCTGACTGAGCAGCCCTTTGCGCTGCTGCTTAGTCGCTAGCAGAATCCGTGAGTGGGTGTCTCCTAAATTTCCTCCAGCATAAGAATTACTTTGATCTGAAGCCTTTGAAGAGGAATTTAAAAGTTTCAATTTCGTGCATGACCTGAACTGTCGCTATAGGTACTAAGGGATTTAAACTTTTTTTTTCTGCTTTGCTTTGAACTTAGTTTTTCCTCTCCCTGTGGATTTACAAAATTATTTAAAGAAACCCAGGTACTTGACTGCCAAACTATTAGAGCTGTCAGTTTGCGGACTTGATTTTTGCTACTCTGAACTGTTACTTTTGAGTGTTACTGGACTAGCTACTTTGAAACACTATTATCTGGCACTTTTCCTGAAACTTTGTTTAAATAAGGACTCACTCTGCTGGCTATAAAGAAGAGCGGAAGGTCTTTCTTGAAATTTATGAGTGGTTGGATACTGTTGGATTTTGGCAAAACTTTTTTAAGCTTTTACGCTTTGGAACAACTATTGGAAAAAATTCCTTTGTTCTCCTCAAGATTTGTTTGAACTCCCCCTGGTGGATTTTGGATTTACAACTGGTTGGGACTTGTTTTTTCTCTTTTTTCTTCCTTTAACTTGTTGTTTACTCTCTGAGCTTGTGGATTCCCATGGGAGCATACTAAATTTGACCTTGGCACGTAGACAGGAGTGGAATGAGTGGCACTGGGAAAACAAGATCGGCCAAAGCTAAAGCTAAACAATTAACTCAATCAACATTAACTTCCCAGTTGCGCAGATCATCTGTTCCTACTGTTTTGGGAACACAAGAATTAGAAACTGAGCTGACTTTATCAGAAGGCATGGCAGCTGGAGGAAACGAATCAGTACTAGACAAAATCTTGGAGAAGTTGGAAACATTGGACAAAAAAGTGGATGTACAATCGGCAAAGATTGACCAAAATACTGCCAGCCTAAATAAATTAACTGAACAAGTGACCTTACATGCACAATCAATTGGGAAGCTTTTTGAAGCTACTACAGAGAATCGTAAAGCTACCACAGAGAATCGTAAATTGGCTGAGGAAGTTAACCAGAAAGTGGAAGCAGTGAAGGAGGAGGTTAAACCACTGACTAAACAGATTGGTGAACATCAGGCCTACCTGTCTATGATTGAATTACGCAGTCGGGAAAATAATCTGAGGCTGAGATCAATTTTAGAACTGGAACAAGGGAATTTAACGGAATATTTGACAAAAGAACTTTCCAAGTTTTGGAACTTGGAGGAAGACAAGGACTTTAAAATCGTTAGTGCCTTCAGACTTGGAAGAGTAGCAAGGAAGGACAGACCCAGAGACTGTTTGATTACTTTGAGATCTAAGGAAGAGAAGGATAAAATACTAAGCTTACATTATGAAAAATCACTTGTAATCCAGGGAAGGAGAGCGGAAATTTACAAAGATATCCCTAAACAACTTTTGGATCTAAGAACCACCTATACAGAACTAACCAAACTGTTGAGAAGTAACTCAATCCTTTTCAGGTGGGAATTTCCTCAAGGATTATCTTTCACATTCAGAGGGAAGAAGGTGAAAATTAAAACACCCGAGGATAAAGATAAGTTCCTGCATGATTACGGAGAAGACCTTCAGAAAGTGATTACAGGGCCTGAGGCTTGGTCACCGCCACCGCCTGCACCTACACCTTTGGGATCTGAGGAACAGAAGAAAGAAACACCACCCTCTACAGAATAACAGACTCGCCCAGGATGTCTCTGCAACTTCTTAGCTGGAACATTAATGGTGGAAATTCCCCGGAAAAAAGGAGAAGGATATTCCATATATTAAAGAAAGAACAATTGGACATTATTTGCCTACAGGAAACACATGTGACTAGGCTCCACAGAAAAGTGTTAATTAACAAAAGATTAGGCCAAGAATTTATTTCATCAGACCGAGTCAAAAAGAGAGGAGTGGTGATTTATGCAAAGGAGAGCCTATCACCAAAATTCCTTTTTAAAGATGAACAAGGAAGAATTTTGGCAATCGAAATTCAAACCCAGGGTGAAAAGTTCTTGATACTGGGAATCTATGCACCGAACGAAGGGAAATCAGAATTTTATAAGAAGCTGCATGAGACAATGCTGGACTATCTGGACTATAATAACATCATTATGATGGGAGATATGAATGGGGTGGTGTCTACAAATATGGATAAGTCACATGGCCAAAGCTTGACAAAAGATGGCAGACTACCTAAAACTTTTTTTGAACTGACTGACAATATGGACTTGATTGATATCTGGAGGACAAAAAAACCCCTAGGAAGAGAGGGAACATTCTTTTCTGAAGCCCAACTGACATGGACAAGAATCGACCAAATCTGGATAACTAGAGGTCTGGCACCCAAGATCAGAAAAGTGGAAATCTGCCCAAAGACTTGCTCCGACCATAACGCAGTAAAGATGGATATGAGACTAACTACAACCGGCTCCTTTAGATGGAAGATGAATGACACCCTGCTCAGAGACCAGGAGATTATCAAAAAGGCCCAAAAAGCTTTGAAGGACTATTTTGAAATAAATTTGAACACCATGGTGGAAAAAAGAGTAATCTGGGACCCAAGTAAAGCTGTAATGAGGGGGTTTCTGATACAACAGAACACCATAAAGAAAAGAGCACAGAACGAGAAAAAGGAAAAGATTTTGGAGAAAATTAGGGAATGCGAGAAAAAGTTAAGATCGAAACCGAAGTCAAAGGAGATTCTGAGAGAAACTAAACTCTACCAAGTACAATACTCTAAATTGATAAATCAGGAAGTGGAGTGGAAAATCAAGTTAATGAAACAAAGATCATTTGAATCGGCAAATAAATGTGGAAAGCTGTTAGCATGGCAGCTGAAAAAGAGACAAAAACTAAATACGGTTACCAACTTAGAGATTGAAGGGAAAAACATTCAGAATCCTGTGGAGATTAGAAAGTGCTTCCAGAGATACTTTAAGCAACTTTACACTCAAGCTTTTTGTTCAGAATATATCGCACCCATACCATTCTCAAATCCTTGGCCTACCCCCATCCCATGAAGATTCTTTTTCATAAAACTCCAAGAGATATTGTCAAAGGCTTTCTCCGCGTCCACAAAAATCAGAACTGCTTTAGTGTTTATATTCACCTCTAGTAGTTCCAAAATGTCTATTATGTTCCTCACATTGTCTGATAAATGCCTTTTAGGGAGAAAGCCTGCTTGGTCCTTATGAATCTTCTCCATCAACACTCTTTTCAATCTTTTTGCCAAAATGTCTGCAAAAATTTTGTAATCCACATTAAGTAATGATATTGGGCGGTAGTTCTTAAGTTGAGTCTTTTCAGTCTCTGTCTTTGGTATGAGTGTAATATACACTTCTTTCCACGATTCTGGCGCCCTTTTCCCCTCTAAAATCTCATTACAGACTTCCTTTAGCGGTTGCACCAACCACTCCTTCAAAGCTTTGTAGTATCTGGAAGTCAGTCCATCTGGTCCTGGAGATTTGCCCAATTGCATGTTCTGAATGGCACCCTCTATCTCTTGTTCTGTTATTCTCTGATTTAGATCCACCTTACTTTGATGAGAGATTTTTTGTAATCCATATTTTTTAAGGAATTCATCTATGTCCTCTTCATTCTGTGATCCTTGTGAATATAACTTTTTAAAATAACTCAGGAAACAATTTCTAATCTCGTTGGGTTTGGATATATTCTTTCCATCCACTTCTAGATTTGTAACTGTATTTAGTTTCTGTCTTTTCTTCAATTGCCAGGCGAGAAGTTTACCACATTTATCTGCCGATTCAAATGTCTTTTGTCTCATTTGCTTTATCTTCCACTCAATCTCTTGATTCATCAATTCCATATATTGTGTTTGATATAGCTTGATCTCTCTCAAAATCTCCTGGGACTTTGGTTTTGATCTTAATCTTTTCTCTCCTTCTTTTATCTTTTCCAAAATCTTTTCCTTCTTCTCATTTTGCTTTCTCTTTTTTATTGAATTTTGTTGAATCAAAAATCCTCGCATCACAGCTTTGCTTGCGTCCCAGATCACTCTTTTTTCTACATCGGCCTTTAAATTTATTTCAAAATAGTCCTTTAAGGTTTTTTGGGCCTTTCTGTGGATCTCCTCGTCTCGAAACAGGGTGTCATTCATCCTCCATCTGAATTGACCAGTTGTTGTAAGTTTCATCTCCATCTTCACGGCGTTATGGTCGGAGCAAGTCTTTGGGCAGATTTCTATTTTTTTAATCTTTGGAGCCATCCCACTAGTAATCCAAATTTGGTCGATTCTGGTCCAGGTCATCATTGCTTGAGAGAAAAAAGTTCCCTCTCTCTCGAGAGGGTTCCTTGTTCTCCAAATATCTATTAAGTCCATATTTTCAGTCATTTCAAAGAAGGTCTTCGGAAGTCTCCCTTCCTTGGAGATTGTCAGTCTTTGTGCCTTGTCCATATTTGTAGAAACCACACCATTCATATCTCCCATAATTACTACGTTATAGTCCAAATAATCCATCAGAGTTTCATGCAACTTCTTGAAGAATTCCGCCTTCCCTTCATTTGGTGCATAGATTCCAACTATTAACAATTTTTCTCCTTGTACTTGTATTTCCACTGCCAGGTATCTTCCTTGTTCATCTTTAAACATCATTTTTGGGGCCAATTTCTCTTTTGCATAAATCACTACTCCTCTTTTCTTAACTTTGTCCGATGAGATGAATTCTTGTCCTAATCTTTTATTTATAAGTAGTTTTCTGTGTACCCTGGTCACATGGGTTTCTTGTAAACAGATCAAATCCAATTGTTCTCTTTTCAAAATATGAAAAACTTGGCGTCTTTTCGTGGGCATGTTCAGCCCATTACAATTCCAACTAAGGAATTGCAGGGCCATCTTGTTATTTGTCACTTACTCCTCCTACCGCTCCAAGTTGTTGCTCTTCCTCTGATGGTGGTGGTTTAAGCCCAAATGATAGATTCAGAATGTCCACTACTCTTTTTTGCTCTGAGATTGGGTCTACCGTTCCCTTCTGCAGATCCTCGTGGTTTCTCTCCAAGAATTTCTCTTTGTCTTGAATTGTTTTTATTTTCACCTTCTTTCCCTTGTAGTTAAAGGGCAGTCCTTGTGGAAACTCCCACCTGAAGAGTATGTTGTTCTTTTTCAGCAGGTAGACCAGATCTTTATAGAAGGTTCTCACCTCCAAAATATATTCAGGGATGTCCTTAAAAATCTGTATATGAGAATTTCCAATTTCCAAGGCCTTTTGGTAATTTAGTTTCAGTATTTTGTCTCTTTCTTCCTTGGATCTGAAAGTAATCAGGCAATCCCTCGGAGTCTTTCTGTTTTGTCTCCTGCCCAGTCTAAATGCTGTTATTATCTTAAATTCTTCTTCCTCCAATTCTTCCTGCCAAAAGTCAGAAAACTCTTGTGTAAGGAACTCCACAAGGCTGTCTCCTTCACTTTCAGGAATTAGTCTTAATTTCAAATTTCTCTCCTTTCTCTGTAATTCCATCAAAGACAAGGCCGCATCATGTTCATACACTTTTTTAGAAAACGGTTCTAATTTTTCCTGTGTCTCCTCAGCAATCTTTCTGGCATCCTCTGCGATTTTACGTGTTGCCGAGTTTTCTTCAATCAGTTTATTTATAGATTCTGTGTTGGATATCACACTTTTCGTATTCAAATCCAGCCTTGCTGTTAATTCTGTTAGTTTTTGTGAATTTTCTGTACTCTGCTGTGTCAAAGCTTCCAGGGATTGATTTATCTTGAGTAACGCCTGTGTCATTGACTCCATGGAGACAGCCGTCACTTTTTCCTGCCCAGCTGCACCTGTCGGTGTTAAACTTGATATTGAGCCTCTTTTCTTCTGTTGCTGTTGCTGCTGTTTTGCTTTAGCTCTCGTAGTTATCTCCTCTGCTGGGCCACTCATGTCCCAAGGACGTTCTCACAGGAACAATTTCCAAATGGAAAATCCCACTGTCTTAATCTGTTATTCTGCAACTGTTACTTCTCAGCCCTCTAGAGGGGGCAAAACATAATGTCCAAGTGAAGGAAACAAAGAATATAGAACAAAGAAACCAGGAAACTTCAATATAAATGCTGCAACACTTTTTCTATGTAGTTTCTCTGTCAACACAGTCCAGTCTGGTATATTGTAGCAGCAAAACCCCAAAACTTTGTATCAGTTAAGTCCTCAACTATGTAGCCTTGTAACAAGTTTCTAAAATCTTTTCACTGTCCTGGTATCTTATTTTGACAGTCCGTCTCAGGGGATTGAGGCAGCGGAAAGTTTTTCTCTTTCAAAAATCATGCAGGTTAATGAGGTTACTTTCCCTCCCCTCTGCCCCTGCCTGCTAGAGAGGAGATTTATATCCAAATGCCAGGCTTAAATAGTCCTATTGTTATTTCCCTTCAGATGCAGCTCTTTGTTTTTCGTTGCTTCATCTGTCATGCAGTCGGGGGAAGGCAGACTTCCTTGATTTTAACCTCCCCCGTTTCCGGCCAAATTTCCAATTTAAATTTAAAAGTTCCCGATAGTCATTCAATCCTACTCACGGGGTTTTCAATCCGAATTCAATTTGCAGGAAGGAATCGGCGCTCTCCGTCAATGGCGACGCGGCTTCACTCTGCGGGCTGGGTAGCGACTCTCAGCACCGCGCTCTCCCGATGCCGTTCCGGAGCCTTTAAAAAGGCAGTAAAGGGGGGCGCTTCTGGTGCCCACCGAGTCTCCTTGTTCACAGGCATCCGCGCCTGTGATTTTAGGGGTCCCCCACTTGCCGTAGTGGGTCAGACCCGAACTCGTGGAGCAGTCCTCCTCCGGAGCTCGGAAAGAGGACCGCCATTAACGCTGGCGCCGACCGGAAGTAAAGGCTTTCTGGGAAATGATCTATAATGAGTTAAAAAGGTATTTAAGTATACCTTCCTTAAGAAACCAGAGGCCTTCCTTTTGGGCATTGTCGGCCAAGGGGTGTTAAAGAAAGATAGAACCTTTTTTATGTATGCAACAACAGCAGCAAGAATACTCATTGCAGAGCACTGGAAGACCCAAGATTTACCCACACTGGAAGAATGGCAGACGCAACTGATAGACTACATGGAACTGGCTGAAATGACTGGCAGAATCCGGGACCTGGGAGAAGAGACGGTGGAAGAGGATTGGAAAAAATTTAAAGACTATTTACAAAAACACTACAAACTGTATGAATGTTAGGAGAATGCACGATTGAAAGTAACACGGCAGCAGAAACTTTGTTGTAAAATATATGAGAATAAGTGAGGTTTAAGGAAATGATGAAATTTGAAGCAATATTATGTTTAAATCAAGCAGTTTAATTTACGATAAAGTTATTTAAAAGTTGGGACATAATATCCGAGATTTACAAAATAAGAATTGAAATAAGGTAATAAATTGCTGTCTATAACTATGTGACTGAGAACGCAGGGAAGGGAGATGCGGGGAAGTCCAAAGATTATGAAAATATGACTTATGAACAACTGTGTTTTATATGTATTCTTCTTTTATTCTTTGTTTATTTCTTAACTTTGCTTTGACTTTTTCTGTCTGTATGGTGATGGTATTTTATATGTTTGGTGGTTTGTTCGTTGTTTAAAAAATTGCAATAAATATTTTATTTTTTTTAAAAAAAGAATTCCTTAACAGACAACCTTCGCCTCGCCTCTCTGCGCGGAAGCCTTCTGCGCAGAGTGGGCGTGCCGAGTGGTGGTCCTCCACCCTCCTCACTGACTTCACTGGAAGAGTCTCGGAGCCTCACGTCCGAGCTGCTCTCTGCCTCTCCCTTCTTCCTGGTGTCACCTGGACTTCCTTCCCCAGATGACGTTCTCTCTCTTCCCTTACTTGTCCCCTCTCCTGCAGAGTCCGGGAGCCTCGCCTCTCCCCTCTGCTCCGATGTCAGTTCCCTGACAGTATGTCCACATTGTTTTCTGTTGGAGAACCATGTGGCAAAATTCCAAGAAGTGCAAATTTCAAAAGAAAGCTGCGTTTCAGTGTGCCTCTTGTTTAAGGAAGGGTGAATTGGGTCAGTTTCATGTTAAGGGAACTGAATTTCCTCTCCATCCCTCTGTTCATATTGAGAAACATTCTCTTTTGCTTTGAGGTTCATTTTTTTATGCTTTCTGGACTTTTTGTTTCATTTTAACTGGGATGTGGTCATTGTTGCCCAGGCAGCCTGTGCAAACACCCCTCTCTGAGCTCCTGGGAATGGGGGAAGGTTAGAATACAAATGCTGCAAATAAAACGAAAAAATGGAACAAAAAAAATCAATGAATACTATATCATATGAAGGCAAAGGAATGGGGAACATGGTCTTAGCATGGGCATAGCGAGGACTTTTGTTAGCGGGGCAGAAATGACATGATTGGTCAGTTAAGTATTTCTATTGTTTTATTTGATAGGGAGCAGCTGCCCTCTGTCCCCCCCCCCCCCTTAGCTATGCCCATGGGTCTTATGAAACAAAATGTGGTATTTTGGGCTTGTGGCTCTCCCCCCCCCCCCCGGCTGGTAACTTGCAAGGAAGGAGGACTTGTATTAGCAGCACACAAAGAGGGAGAGAGAGAGAGAGAGAGGGGGGGGGAGAGAGGGAGGGAGGGAGGGAGGGAGGGAGGGAGGGGGAGGGAGAGTATTCTGCCAGAACCATGGTAATATGGAAATAAACAAGTCTGGTTCCACACTTGCATCAGCATCGCCTGGGCAACCTGGGAGCGAATTGCGACATGAGGCATTGTTTATGTTCCAAAAAGGAGGGGGTAGAGGAGGAATTGGAAAGCTGAGTAACATCCCCACTCCTTATTGAAATCTACATCCAGATTTCCATTCCATCCAGAGAAGCAGCATCAGCGGTATGGGTGACTGACACAACCAATTGCTACTTTGATTGGTAACTGAAATCCTAAGACCTTTGTTTGCTGTGTATTAGCATGATTAGGGTTAGGGAGCATAGCAATGCAAAGGCCAGTTGCCACCTCTCTTAGAAACTCCAGAGAATTAGAAAGACACAGAAGAAATTGTTTGTATTCTCCAGATGCTGCCCCACAGACCATGCCACTAACAAGGAGATGACAAAAGGCATTGTTTTTGTGCCCTGTATTTAAGTTTTATTCCCCACCCCCTCCAAAGTGCTCAGGGTGAGGGATCAGGCCTGGTCTCATGCTCTGGAGGTGGTGCTCCCTTCATTCTGCTCCTCTGTCCTGAAGGGCTCTGGGATTAGGGTGGACACAGTTGTGGTTCTCCGGGGGGAAGGGTCAGACTTATGCTTGGAATGTCTGGAATCAGTATTTTGGTACCTGGAAAAGGGCAGGCGACAGCTTACTCATGCCAAAAATAAGCAGGATATAAATGTAAGAAAACAACTAGCTAAATAAATACTCCCCCTTCAATGCCATCTAGGTCTTCAGCTGGTGGGTCAGGACTTCCACCAATACTTCCACCATGCAAATATATGGTCAATGATGAAGAAATGGGTCCCCAAATGCATGTTACTGAAAAGGATGGAGATCCCTATCTAGCCTTTCGTCCATCATTGAATCACAGAACTGTAGAGTTGGGAAGGCCCATGAGTGTCATCTAGTCCAACCCCCTGCCATGCAAGAATCTTTTACCCAACATGGTGCTCGAACCCATGACCCTGAGATTAAGAGTCCCATGCTGCACCAACTGAGTTATCCTAGGTTCAACAAGTCTTGTGGCAGCAAATTCCACACATCAATGGTGAGTGTGCTTTGCTGCGAACAAATAAGAACGTAAGAACATAAGAATCTGTTGGATCTGGCCAAAGGGCATCTAGTTCAGCATTCTGTTCTCACAGTGACCAACCAGATGCCTGTGGGAAACCTGCAAGCAGGATCCAAGCACTCTCCTCCCATGTTTCCAGCAGCTGGTATTCAGAAGCAGGACATAGTCATAGAATCATAGAATCATAGAATCATAGAGTTGGAAGAGACCACAAGGGCCATCGAGTCCAACCCCCTGCCAAGCAGGAAACACCATCAGAGCACTCCTGACATATGGTTGTCAAGCCTCTGCTTAAAGACCTCCAAAGAAGGAGACTCCACCACACTCCTTGGCAGCAAATTCCACTGTTGTCCTGACTAGTTGTCATTGATAGCTTTATCCTCCTCTGTGAATTTATCCAGTCCTCTTTAAAAGCCATCCATGTTGGTGGTCAGCACTGCCTCCTGTGGGAGGGAGTTCCATAGTTAAACTAAGCGCTGTTTATTGGGGCTTTGCTTAATGCTATCAACACACATGAAACTATTTCCCCAACTCCTGCCTGCTGGTTCCCCTTGCATGTTTCTTTTGGTGTGTTTTCTACATGGCTATTTTGCTATTAATCATTTCTATTGTTTTCCTTCTGCTGTTTGGGATCGTGGTACTGTTGCTTGAGCTGCTTGCAATTATATTTTATGGTTGCAATTTCATTCCATGTTGTTCATTTTAAATTGTTCTGAGCTGCCTTGGGGACCTTGTTGTTGAAAGGCAGGCTGGGGGGGGCAGTAAAATCAGGGGTCGATAAGCTTTTTTTTTTAGTGCAAGGGCCATATTTGATAACCATCTGAGGGCCATGTACCAGTGTTGAATGGGGTTAGATACAAAAACTGGGTGGAGCAACAGGAGGGACTCTTTGTGCATTAGGCTATAATCCAGCTCCACATACCCTCCAAGTTTCTATACCTACCCCTGCCCCCATCTTCATTCAGGAAAGCAAGAGGCTTTGATCTCACATTCCAGCCAGGCAAAAGCACTTGAAGAGGGCACAAAGCAGGGGCAGGGAGGCTTGTGACCTGGAGAGAGTGCTAATGGTCAGAGAGAGAGAGGTCTGGTTGGTGGCATGTGGCTCCTGGGCTGAGCCTCCCATTCCTGGTTTAAATAAACAAAGGCACACAGACCTCTAGATTCACCCTCATTCCCTTAGCCCTTACAGTGCAGGGGCTGCAAAGGGGCTCTTCTCTGTCTGTTGTTGGACTAAAACTCCCATCATCCCATGGTGACTGGGGCTGATGGGAGTTGGAGTCCAACAAGCTCTTGGGATGTTGGCTACCCTGGCCTAGGTACATGCCGTTAAATCACATAAACAAGCAGCAATCTCCATTCTTTTAGCACTTATGGTCCTTATGTGGCCAAAACAGCACCATCTGTGCAAGACGGAGGGCTCAGCAAGCCTGGAGAAAACGGCAAGGTTTGAAGATAGGATAGGATAGGATAGGATAGGATAGGATAGGATAGGATCCCTCAGAGGAGAACACTCCCCCCTCCCCAAATAGCCCAATGTGAACTTAGCATACTTAGTGGAAATTGAATACTGTTTGGGGTGGGGTAGAACGGAGTAGCTGGAACCTTGAGCTGCAACACTCCATGGTGCAACATTTTATTGCAGGTTGGACTTGCATTCATTCATTTACTTTCATTCCCCAGAGCACTGGTGACACATACGACTCCCCACTGCAGTGGGCACACTCCAATGCCGACTTCCAGAGCCAAAGGTGCAGCTCAGCCTGTTAGTTGTCTTTCTGGTATCTCTAAGCATCCAGCCAGAGTGCCGGCCATCAAGAAGCAGTATGCGTCCATCAGTGCCAAGTATAAAGGTGAGCTGTGGGAATAGATGGGGCAAGAGAGAGAAGGAGATCAGGAATACAGAGGTACCTATATCTTTGCCAGTCTGGATGTGTTCAACAGCATTGTTGAAAGACCCTCTGGCATCTGGTTAGCCCCTGTGAGAACAGGATGCTGGACTCGGTGGCTGGCTGGCTTGATCCATCAGGGTTCAAAGAAATTTCAAAGAAATTTTATTGCGGCCGTAGGCCCATACAGATAAAAACAAGACATAAATAACAGTTTTTGCACGTGGGAAAAAACAGCCGCTAAAACACCACTATAACAATAAAATACTGTAGTATGGAATGGAAGGAAGGAATGACATGCTGCACCTTAATTAACTTGTAGTGCTCCTTGGCAGCGCTTTTGGGTAAGGACAGCGACCAGGAACCTAGCCACTTTCAGTGTCGTATGGATGTCCTTATCCTGCAAGATTTGGGCAAGGTGGAATTTTGGTGGGGTACCCTCTAGCTTCTGTATGATTAATCCCAACAAATTTGCCCGTGGCACATTGAACAAGGGGCAAGTGAACATAATGTGCTGAAGCGACTCCGGCGTCTCCTTATCACATTCGCACATGGCGGAGGCTTGGCCCTTTGAGAATCTATGTCTCAGGACATTAGAGGGAAAAACGTTAAACCTCGCCTTGGTGAAGGCCAGCCTATGGGCAACAGACGAAAGGGAGGAGAGGTATGATGGAACGCAGTAAGTTAAAGTGATACCAATGTTCTGGGGCGAACAAACACCTCCCCCCAGCGTATAATTTCGCTGTAAATCGATGTCGTCCAGTCTTTGGCGGATCAGTCTTTGAGCAGTGATTTGATCTAGTTTTAGGGAATCTAGGGGAGAGATTCCATAACTCAGGAGTTTGGCATGAATTCTACTAGTCCAAAGGCTGGAGAATTCATCTCGCCATAGGCATTGGACAAGGTAATGGTCTGGTAATCTGTGCCACAATGATAACCAATAATTGAAGACTTGCTTCCACAGGCAAGTTTCTAAGGATGCGATCTTCAATTCTAATCGGATGGCTGCGTTGCTTACGCACAGGGGGAGCATTAGGAGCCGACGTAGGAATTGGTTTTGCAAAGTCTCAAGAGGAGCAAGATCTGTCATCACGGCCCAGAGCGGGGCAGCATAAGCAAGCACGGGAACCACTTTTGCCTTGAACACCTTTAGGGCCGAGGGAACATGCAAAGCTCCATCCGAAAAGAAAAATCGGAGGAGCGCATATGACAGAGTTTTGGCCTTGTTGAGTAGGTGTTGAATTTGTGCTTTCCACCCCAAATTGTGTTGAAAAATAACTCCTAGGTATTGAAATTTTAGGACTTGCTCTATTTTTGCTCCACCAAGCTTCCATTTGTATAATCTCCGACTTCTGGCGAAAATCAGAATCTTAGATTTAGCATGGTTGATGGTTAATTGGTTGAGTTGACAGTACGTGGCAAAGATCTTCAGAGCTCTGGTTAGTCCAACACGTGTATAAGATAGAATTACCGCGTCGTCCGCGTATAAAAGGAGTGGACAGCGGTAATCCGCTAGTCTAGGCGCGTGTGTACTTGGAGATGAGTTGACTAGGGGTGCTCGCATGTCGCTGATGAATAGGTTGAATAGGCAGGGAGCTAATATACATCCTTGGCGCACTCCCTTGTTTATTGGAATCGAATTTGTGAGGTCGCCCGCAGGAGTAAGTCTCACTCTGGCAAGGGTACCTTCGTGGAGCTGGCTTATAAGCCATAAGAGTCTTCTATCGATGCCCTGTTTTGCAAGTTTCTCCCAAAGAATATTTCTAGGAACGCTGTCAAAGGCTGCCTTTAGATCTAAGAAGGCAGCACAAAGGTAGCCCCGGGGGGGGGGGGGGACGAGTACTTCCGTGCCAGATGGTAAAGAACTATCGCATGATCAGTTGTTGAACGTTTAATTCTGAACCCTGCTTGTTCGTGACCAATCTGATTAGTCTCGTCTGCCCATCGCAATAGTTTAGTCAGCAAAAAGCTGGCATAAATTTTCCCTATGATCGAAAGGAGGCTGATGTTACGGTAGTTTTCCGGCTCCATTGGAGAACCTTTTTTATGAATTGGTACTATAATGGCCTCCTTCCATATTTTGGGGATGAGACCAGAAGCGTTGATTGCGTCGAAGGTTTTGGCCAAGATGTCAGCCCACCATTTTGGGTGTAGTTTGATGGCTTCAGCAGGGATCAGGTCGGGCCCTGGGGCTTTGCCCGGTTTCAGCTGGGCTATTAGCTTGGCTATTTCGTCCGGATCGGTGGGAGGCCAAATAGGTAGGTGGGAAAACAGATGCATCAGATGGTCGGAGGGAGCATCTGCCTGTGAGAAACATTTCTTCAGGAACAATTCCCATGTCGGTGCTGGGATGACTGCCCTTGGGAATTTCCTCGCCCTTCTGTTAATCAAAGACCAGAATTCCCTGGATCTATGTGGTTTTGAAGCAGTAATCAAGGCCTGCCAGCGATTCTGTTGCCACTCGCGTTTGGCAGTTTTCTGCGTGCGTTTGTAAACTTGCTTGGCTTGTGCATAACTAGCTGGCAGAGTAGATGCATCGGAGGTCTTGTACACATTATATATAGCACGGAGGCGCTGTCTTGCTTGTTTACACTAAGAATTATACCAGGGGGCACCGTAAGTATACTCGTTTCGATTTAATATTTTGGGTGGTAGCCTGAAGAAGGACGTAAGATCAGTCGTATGGTGGTGGAAGCGTTTCAACACTATGCTATACTCGTCTGAGGCAGAGTCTATGTTGGAATGGGGCCCGAGGATTTCTTTTTGAAAGAATTCCTGATACCTTTGAGCCTGGGTCTCCGACCATTTGATTCCTCTTAGTTGGAGAGATTCGTTGGTTACCATCTGGGTCGCATGTCTATGGGCCTCTGACTGCCAGTTCAGGGAGAGCTTGGCTACAAGGGGAAGATGGTCACTAGATTGTACATTCTCGATCTTAAAGGTGGAGATACACTTAAGTATATCACTGGAAACCAGCAGGTAATCGAGAACGCTGTTTGATTTAACGCTCAGATGAGTGAAATCCCCTGGAATATCAGGGAGGCATGTTCCATTTAGGGGGACCAGATTTAAACGGATGGCCATTTGATAGAGGAGTACTCCAGCCTCGTTAACTCGTTGGTCTTTAGAAGTTCTCCTCATGATATGTTCCAGCTCATAATTATCAAGGTTTGGGGTAACCCACCATTTGGCTTTGGTTAGCGAGTCCCAATTTGCTGCTGTGCGGGCATTAAAATCGCCACCTATTATGGCCGGGGTGTTAGGAAACTTAACATAGCATGAGAGCAAATGCTCTTCTAGCGAGCCCCATTTAGAGCCCAGTTCGGAGGAAGAGCCCCCAGGTGGCAAGTAAGCATTTGTAACTAGAAGTGAGATCTTTTCCCCCGCAATCAGTCCAGTAAGGGCGTAAGGAGGCAAGGCCTGTACTAGAGTAAGTTTAGAATGTAGGTTGAGGGAGATGCCTATTATTAGGCCCCCTTTAGGGCGGCCTCCTTTCAGGGAGGGGCAGGCAGGGAGTTCTAGAAGCTCAAAGCCATTTAGGGAAATTTTCTCTACTTCCCACGATTCTTGGAGCAAGATGATATGAAACAGGTTAATATACTCCAGGAATTCTGGGTCAAGTTTTTTCCCCCTCCAGCCCGCAATGTTCCAGCTGAGGACTGATAGGGGGGAGTTCCTGTTGTGCCCAATTCGCTGTCATTTCAGGGAGAGATGTGAGTCCTTTGGAGGCAGGGCAGACCCCGCAAAAAAGTCAGTTATTTTACTTTGCACGGCAGGCACCTGCTGAAGGTACCTAGTCTTGAAGTTGGTAGTGAAGTATTCTGACTGAGGCGACAAAACGGGTCTCCCGCTGGGTAACCCAAGGGTGGACACTTCAGTGGGAAACTCCACAGGATTTGCTGAGACTGCCCCACCGCGAGGGCTGAAGGTCGCCAATGAAACCATTTGATTTATATGTCCGGCCGGGTCTTCAATCAAATCCGGGCCATTTTTTGATGTAGGTGGAGCACTCCCATGACCTGATGCTGGTGAAGGTACAGGGGATGCTTGGCATACTGGTACCGTTTGTATGTCGGGTCTATGCCGCTCAGGGGAATAAGAGGACTCCAGTTCCGGCATTGATGGATTAGATGGTAAGGAATTGTTTTGGTGGAAGGAACTCTGAGATACACTCCTCAGCGGGGGACTCTTGGAGGGCGAGTCAAAAATTATCAAGAGTTGAGGTGAGAGGCCAACTTGTGGGGCAAGACCTGGGTCTGCCAGGCGTCGGTGGGTTTTGCCCACAAATGGGGGAGACATGGGTTTAGGAGCAGGACTAAGGTGAGGAAGACTTCCTGCTTCCTTAAAACACGACTCCGAAAAGCTGGCAGGGTAGTCCTGAAAAGTGGGCAGAACTTTTCCGTTCTTCTGGACATGTATGAGCTGATGATTAAGTACTTCTAGTCTATCAATTATTTCTTGTTATTCTCTCGTTGGAAGGTCGCCAAAGGTGGCTAAAAGCTCTCTTTCCTCCGGCGGGGTCAGAGAATTACTTGCGCCAGTGGGTTTCTTTAGAGCTCGTGGGGGCGTAGGGTAAATCCAGTTTCGGTGCGGGTGGATATCCTCCGGGAGAGGAGGCTCAATGTCCTGAGGTACTCCCGACCTCTCCGACAGAGTCCGCTCCGTGCCGTGACCGGCAAGTAGAAGGGGGTGGATCATGCTATCCATAAAAACTCTTGTTGGGATGATATCATACCTAGCCAAGAGTGATTTCTGCCTGATGATAGCTGAAGGGATCCTTGGAGAGTAAAACGCAAGCATCACTTTCTGTTGCCTGAGGTGCTGGTTCAAGGGTAATACTGCAATGAGATCACATTGTGAGATTTCTATGTTTAGGAGATTGCTTAGATGCTTTTTAACCCCACTCAGAGTAAGCCACCTTGGTGACCCTGCCCCGATGTTTAGGCAGATTTTCTTAGGTTGTAGGGACAACGCTTGGTGTTTCAGTGCAGGATTTGGTTTATATTTAGGGATCACACTTCTTTTTTTGGTTGAAGGTATGGACCTCTGGCACTTCAATTCCCCTGTGTCTACAGTTGGTTTAAACTTTGACCAGGAGTTATCAATTTTCTGTTCGAGGTTACATAGCTGGGAGGATAGCACATCAATCTTCTTGAATATGCAATTAAGGGTTCTGACCACAAGATGGAGATGTTCATGTTGTTCTTGTCTTGCGCAGTCCTCAGCTCCGGCGTCCTGCACCACCCTCAGTGGGACATACCCTCTTCCTCCAAGCTTGCCGTCCGCAGATTTAATCTGAGGTAAAAATAATTCCTCTGGTGTTGACATTGTTTCTGGAGACGTTAGAGGGTAGAAACGGTTCTGAGTTTTCACCCTATAGCAGAATTCAATGGGGTCACTCCGTTTGCCAGGCACGGGGGGGTCGGTTTTTAATTGTTTGGCTCTTGGGGAGGGCAGAGCCTCGTCACAATCCCTTAGGCGTTTGCCTTGGCCCATCGTTATAAGTCTTTTAAAATAGCGGTGCTTAAAAGGTAGTAAAAAGTGGTAGAAAGGTAGTAAAAAGTGGTAGAAATAAAAACAACAACTGAATGTGAGCTGGCGGAGAGCCAGTAAGTCGAAGGCTGCTTCCAAGGCTGCCGGAGAATACAATTATCTGCTCATTAAAGCTGATTTACGATGCAGGCTTTACAGTTATCAACAATGTGAACTCCTGGCATGGGCTCCAACACCCTGATACAATCTTCAGCAAAAACTTGCAAGGCTGGGAGCCACAACACAGATTTTAAAGAGGATTCGTGATGGACTCCGGCAAATGCGTCTTACCTCATCGCCATCTTGACGCCGCCTCCCATCAGGGTTCCTTTTTTGTTCTTGTGGAAACCCAAGAAGGAAACTGATCTACATTTCTCAGTCACCATCAGAACTTTCTTCCAAGAGTACTGCTAGCATGCGAGACAGTGCATATTTCCTTGTTAATAAATAATAATAAATAATAAACTTTATTTATATCCCGCCCTCCCCAGCCGAAGCTGGGCTCAGGGCAGCTAACAACAATAAAATAATACAACATTCTAAAATCATTTCATTATAAAATTTATTCAAATCAAATTGATGGCAACCATTGGGCTAGAGTTCTGTGAAGATTGCCAAAGGAGGGAGTCAGGCTAATAATATTTTTTTTCTTTTGTTTTCCTTTTCCTGTGGCTGGTATGTCACCACTGCTGTTGTCCTACCAGGGTAACGCTTGTTTAAAGGGGATGAAGGAAGGGGGTTGGGAAAGTACAGGCAGAGCATAGGTGGTTGAGTAAAATGGGAAATCTTCTCTGGCTTGAATTATAGTCCGAGCCACAGAAGAATTCAGGTGCCTTGTAATGCTCACTTCCTATTGCAATGCAAATATCCTGGCCCAAGGCTAGCGAGATTTTACCAGAGGGAGAAGAAAAGTATGTTGTGGGACTTCCATCAGCCCCAGCCAGTCTGGTTCAGTGGTCAGAGATGATGGGAGTTGCAGTGCAGCAACACCTGGAGATCAAACACATCCATTCTTAAGGAAATTAGCCCTGAGTGCTCACTGGAAGGACAGATTGTGAAGCTGAGGCTCCAATACTTTGGCCACCTCATGAGAAGACTCCCTGGAAAAGACCCTGATGTTGGGAAAGATGGAGGGCACAAGGAGAAGGGGACGACGGAGGATGAGATGGTTGGACAGTGTTCTCGAAGCTACAAACATGAGTCTGATCAAACTGCGGGAGGCAGTGGAAGACAGGAGTGCCCAGCATGCTCTGGTCCATGGGGTCACGAAGAGTCGGACACGACTAAACTACTAAACAACAACAACAACACCTAGAGAGCTGTAGCTCCAAAACCCAATATATTATTCAATATATTATTCAACACAATATATTATTCCATTTTGCCCTTTTACCCAGTGTGGCAGCTCATAATCTGCAAATGCTAATGGTTCCGGGTTGTCTTCCCATTATTTTATTCCTCCCCCCCTTGTGGTTCTCTTGCAGGGCCAGGACCTGGGAAGTATGGTAGGTAGCCTCTCACTGGCATTAAGGACCATGACTTCACCAAGTATGCTGAGCCAGCCTACACAATGCGTGTGAAATCCAGTGAAAGATGTAAGATGCTGACAAGTTAGGTTCTGTGTTATTTGGGTTTTCCCAACAGCATTAACTGACCCACAGGGTGAAGCTGGCTAAACAACTGTTAAATTTGCTGGCAAAACATTTGAACAGAGATTGACAACCTGTGTTTTTGGGACTCTCTAATTATCGGGGCCACAGTTGATGGGACCTGGGTGATCCATGATCAAGAGCTGGGTGGCTTTCCAAAGTTTCCATTCCAACTGGATCAATGGCACTGCATGTAGGGGGCTAATGTAGTTGTTTCTTGACTACAACTCCCATCAGCCCCAGTCAGCATGGTCAAGAATGATAGGAGTTGTAGTCCAGCAAGGGCTGGAGGGTCTTATACTGCTGATTATTATGGTTGCACAAAAATCAGGGTTCTCAGTTGTACAGCTGTGGACCTTAGTGGGAAGAGGATGATCTACACTTAAGCCATGTTGAAGGATAACAGGAATGGAGGTGCAGGGGGGCGGAGCTTAACATATTCACTGCTATCTAGCTAGTGGGTGCCTTTAATTGATATCGGATAGGAAGTCAGTCATTGCAACCAAGCTAAATAGCTCAGAATCCACACCATGCCTCATGCAGACAATTCTTCTTTCCTTTGCAAGTGATCTCGATCACGGAGAGTCCTGGGCCCTGCTACTATGTGGACCCAAGCATTTCCCGTCTAGGGATATGGAGACCAGTTTCATTCCGCATGGTGCAAGAGAGAAAGCGGGCATGTAAGTTGAAAGATGAGAGATACTATGATGGTCAAGATGGGGCTGGAGTGGCATCTGTGCAATTTTGTGATGAAAATGTTTCTTTCTCACCTTGTGCAAAGAAGGCTTGTTGGTCAATCCCTGAACATGAAAGAGAGGGAATGAAAAAGAATGAGTGTGAGTGAATGAGCAGGTGTGTTATGCATGAAAATGGATGTGTGGGAGCATTATGTGTGGAGCTGTGGTCTTAAACCACTGAGTCTCTTGGGCTTGCTGAGCAGAAGGTTGGTGGTTCGAATCCCTGAGACAGGGTGAGCTCCTGTTGCTCTGTTCCAGCTTCTGCCAATCTCGCAGCTTGAAAGCATACCTGTGCAAGTGGATAAATAGGTACTGCTCCAGGGGGGAGGTAAACGGCGTTTCCATGCACTCTGGCTTCTATCACAGTGTCCCGGTGCACCAGAATGCTGGCCACATGACCTGAAGTGAGATGAGCGCCACACCGCATAGACGCCTTTGACTATGTATGTAAGGTCCTTTACCTTACATTTACCTTTTACCTGCATGCATGTGGATTTGTGTATGAATGACAGAGAGCAGGGGTAGACTTTGGTAATACGGTTTTCTAAGTGAGGACAAAATTTGGCACTTCCCCCAATATATTTTATTTCCACAGTAATTCCTTTTGGTACAGTTGCTTTTTAATGGGGTTTCTCAGTAGGTACCCACATGAATATAAGTATTAATTATTACTATTATTATTACTATTATTATTGCTACTACCAATATTATTATTACTATTATTATTATTATTTTATGCCCCCTTGGCTCAGCACCCTGAGCAGGGGAACAGCCTGCACTGCCCTAGATCTGGCACTACAGAGAGAAGCATATGAAAAAGAGACAGGTGGCCTCACCCTCTTTTTTTATCAGCCACACTCACTGTTTGTCCCAGCCCCACTGGTTTGCAGGCCCTGGAAGGTTGACTGCATGGGAGTGTTGTCCATAGGCTGTAAAAGTTTATTCACTCTTTGATAAAAAAAAATATTTCTGAGTAGGGGGTTTTCAAGAACCAGACAGGAAAACCAGCTATGTACAGAGACCTTACCTAAGTGGGCTGTTTGATGTGGGAGATTGTCTGGGGTGATATCAAAGTGTAGTTTAAAAGTGTCTGTGACGCCCATCCATCCCTCCATTCATTCCATGTGTGTGTGTGATCCCTATTGCTTTCCAGCTATTGGCCTTGACCGAGTGGGGCTGCTCTGGATAAAGGGGCATTCAAGGAACTGGGGGAAATATAGTTTTCCTGATTGGTGTTCCACCAAGTCAACTGGGTTGAAAAACACTTTTTACCATTAGGGTGTCTAAGTGTCCTACTTTACAGAGGGCAGTCCTCTAGCCAAAGGGTTCTTCCATGTGCTATATATATCAATAGTAACACCTTGAACCTGGCCTGGTAGCAAATCAGCAGCCAGTGCAGATCTTTGAGCACAGGTGTTATATGCTGACAAGGTCTCACTCCTGCCAGCAATCATGTTGCAGCATTCTGGTCAATCACGCTGGAAGTCTCATCTTCCTGATGCCAAGGGACCATAAGATGTTGAGCATGTGGCTGATGAACGGACAGAAAGGAGAGCCACCAAAAACAGCATAAGGGAAAACAAGAGGGTCATGTTGCTTTAGAGTCATAATCTAGGAAGTAGTCTGGAGGGTACCTATGGAATTAACAGTAAATGACAGTGAATTGCAAGGGAAGATGTCATGGAAGAGATTAATAGCAGTGCACTCTTAACTCCACAGGTGATGAACTTAGTTGGAAAGGCTGCTAGAAGAGGAGATTGGAGGACAATGCCATGATTTTTAAAAGTGGGGGGGATTTTCAGTCAAGGCAAGGAGGATAGTGCCTCTTCCTCCAACATCCTCAAAATCACAACAGTTTACAAATGATTCAGCTTAAGAACAAATAGAATTCTCAAATTTAGAGAGAGAAAGAGAGAGAGAATATGCAAGGCTTGTCATCTACAAGGAGGAGCAGAGTATTGTAGCAAATACATGGGGAATGCTTTTCCCTTTCGTTTGAGAAACATCAATGGAAGCTTGGGATCTACTAATAGATCAATAAGTGGGGTTTTTTTACTCCTAACATTAGCAAGTAAAACAGCAACTTAAAAAACAAACAAACCCTGCATGGCAGATTGCTCCTTCTCTTTAAGCCTCAATGTTTCTCACCTGTCAGATTTTACATCCATCATTCCTGCCTCCTCCTGTGCTCCTGTAGGATATGATGTATCTGTTACAATATAGAAGCAATGCGGCCACGAGCTGGTAGCTTGAAAGCAAAACATAATGGGAATGTTGGGACTGTTCCGTGGGAAACAGAGGGACAGTCAATTAACAGTGCAGAGAGCACCGGAATTAGCTGAGAGCGTAATATGAGCTGTACAGGAAGTACAGGTGGAGTTTGTCTCTCGGCTGTTGGAGTTTGAAGAGAGCAGTCGTGTTTTTCTGTAACGCTGCAAAGACAGAAATAAAGGCATGTAAATACGTTTCTGTCTATCTCTTTCCCCTGCCGGGGGGGGGGCAGGAAAGAGGGGGGGTGTTCTTCTCACGCTGAGAAGGATCGCCTATCACGACCTAGCCTGTATCCTGCTGGGGAATGCAGACAGGGAGGTCATCAGGAGATCAAGCCGGGTGCCTAGAGAGTTGCCAGTTTCTCCTAATAAAGGCTTGATTCCCAACATCTGGTAGCAGAGGATGGTTTTGATCCATGAAAGCAACAAGAGAGGTTGATGGAGCGTACTTCATCCTCTGCAAGGAGATAAGGAAGATATGGTAGCGTGCGGATGGAAGCACCGGAGGAGGTGTTTTTGCTGAGCAACGGAACCCCTAAGGTATGCTAATTTTATGGCTGTGAGAGTGAACGCGAATTGAGACATTCTTCGGTTCACTGAGTGTCTGCTTTTGGATGAAACCAGCACTGAAAGAGAGCCACATATTTCGCATACCTGAGTCTTGATAAGCCTGGAATGTCCAGTTGCTAAGCAACGAAACGTCAGTAAAGTGGAAAGTTACCGGCCAACAACGGAAGAGGGGCTGGGACTGTGAGAGGCTGGTAAACAGCGTTTGTTTTGTCTAATATCTCACTGCTCTTGAAAGGACTTTCAAAACAGCCTGTGTTTAACTGCCAAGTGAGGCAGTAAACAGCCAATAGACTCTTGAAATTTTACAGGCTCGAGAGTGAGAGCTGAGGCTTGGATTCAAAATGGATGCCAAGAAGGGAGGAGGCTTACCTTACCCACCTCCACTGACTAATGACAATTATTCCTCATGGTCTGTAAAGATGAAAGCCCTGCTTCAGAATCAGAGGATTTTTGGGGTGATTGAAAACCCCATCCCTGCTGCACCAACGCCAGGTTGGAATTCACAGAATGTGAGAGCCAGGATGGCCATAATTCTCTGTATCTCAGATGATCAACTCGTGCATATTCAGAATTTGCAATGCGCGCGTGAGATTTGGCAAACGCTGCTGTCAGGGGTTCAGGAGCAGAGGCACAGGAAAGGGAGGAAACAGAGAGCGAGGGGGAGGAATCCGGAGGTAATATGAGCGATGACAGCGGCCCGAGATCTCTGAGTCTTTCCAGTGAATCGGAAGATTCACAGAAAGGGGCGCCAGTGGTCAGAGCAAGGGGGGCGCCTAGGGGGACACCCCAGGTAGAAGGGACCAGAGGGGACTCAGAGAGCAGCAGTTGGAAATCGGGACCAGCTTCCCCACCAGAGCGCAGTAGGGGGGAGGGGTCCCAGGTATCGGGATCTGGCGGCTCGCCGCAAGCGGGAGGGCAGGAGTTAGGATTGGCCACACCTCCATCGGGGAGCGAGGAAACGGTCAAGAGGAAGGTTGAAGGCTGCGCGCGCGCGCCAAGTTCAAATGCACAGGAAGCCCGCCGCAAGGAGGGAGAAGAGTCGGGGGGGTCAGCGTCAGAAGAGTCCAGGAAGGAAGAGACCACGGGGGGTAGAGGGACCCAGAGGAGAAAGGAAAGACGGAAGAGGTGGAGTAAGGCTAGAGTATTAAGTTGGTGTACAGGAGGCGGAGACTCAGACGGAGCTTCGCCGGTCTAGCTTCTAAGACGTAGAGCTGCGCGCTGCGGCTTGAAAATGGAAACTGTAGCTCAATAAAGAAGTTTGTACAATACTGCCGGCTAGCGTGGTCCTCTGTGAGCTGGGACCTGGAAGCGGCTCTGACAGCTGCGTAGAATACATCAAAGAGATGCTGGTTCTTCAGCGTTGCTGCATTTTGAAAAGCTGACCAATCTAAGGCTAGTGCCAGATGGAGATGTACAAGCGCATCTGACAGAGATGAAATTCTTACGCCAGCAGATGGCGGAATGCAATTTCCCTCTACAGGAAGACATATTCTGCTTCATGATTATTAACAGCCTTAATCGGACTTATGCTGCTGCATCGTGAGTGTCGGAGAAGGCCTCTCCCTCCTCAGGCTCACTCCATCCGGCCTAGGGGGCGGGGCCCAGGCTCACCTTCGCCACAGCCTTAAGAGGCCTCATTGAGGCCTGGGACATCGCTGCTGCTGCATCGGAGTGTCGGAGAAGGCCTCTCCCTCCTCAGGCTCACTCCATCCGGCCTAGGGGGCGGGGCCCAGGCTCACCCCCGTAATAGCTTTAAGGACACTGGTGCTGCTGCAGCAAATGTTGAAGATGTTTATATATATTTTAAGGTGTTTTAAAGGTGTTTTTATTGTTTACTTTGTTGTACCACCGTGAATGGTGGTTTTTATCTATGTATTTTTGTTTGTTCCGTCTTGTTTTGTTTTTGGGGTTGGACATCGAGTGGGGTGGGGATTGGTTTTGTTTGGGCATAATTGTTTTGGTTGTTTTGTTTTCTAATTTGTAAATGGAGGTTAGTATGAGGCTTGGGATTGCTACCGTGGAGGGGCGAGGGAGGTATGGAGGTGGGGGCAGATGTTATAGGCGAAGGGGATTGAGATACGGATATGCTCGTACCCCTTCCAATCTGCGCCCCATCCCGAGGGACGAGGGTAGGGTGAGCAAGGATTACTCACTTCCTTCACTGGTGTTGTGCAATGCCAGGTCTATAGGCAACAAAACCGCTACCCTGCGAGATTTCTTTACCTCGCAGGGGGTTGACCTGGCTTGTGTGATGGAGACCTGGGTGCGCGAAGGGGTAACTGTTACCTTACGAGAGATGGCGCCCCCGGGTTTCTCCGTCCTCCACCAGTCACGGACTGTGGGCCGGGGGGGAGGGGTGGCAGTATTAATCCGGGAAGATTGTTCTTTCAGGGCTCTACCATCGCCATTGATCCCTGGCATTGAATGTGTTGGCCTAGTGTGGGGCTCCGAGGAGAGCTTGGCTGTCTGGCTGGTGTACCGGCCACCTAGCGTACCAGCAGCCACCCTGTCAGGCCTGTTGGAGGCGGTGGCCGGCTGGGCCTTGGAGTTCCCTAACCTATTGGTATTGGGAGACTTCAACTTCCACGCTGATGCCACTCCCTCCTCACAGGCTCTGGACCTGGTGTCTTCCATGGCGACACTAGGGCTCTCCCAGTTTGTTTCGGGCCCCACACATCAAGCAGGCCACACGCTGGATTTGATCTTTGGCGCCGGTATAGATGTGATCATGTCTCCTTCGATGAAGGTGCCATGGTCTGATCACTATGCTCTGAAAGCCAGGATTGATGTTCCACCCCCACCCTGCTTAGGTGGCGAGCCGATTTGGGCTCGCCCGCAGAGGCTGATGGACCCTGATAGATTCCGTCAAGCCTTGCGGGACCTTTCTCCCCCTGGCGACTCATTGACTGAGCTTGTTGAGGGCTGGAATACCCAGCTCCTGGCAGCCATCGATGAGATTGCACCTAAGCGCCCTCTACGACCCCGCAGAAACCGGGCTCCCTGGTTTACCGAGGAGCTTCGGAAAATGAAGCGGGACCTCAGACGGCTAGAGCGAGTATGGCGGGGTGCCCGTGACGGAGCCTCAAGAACATCTTATAGGGTTTTTATGAAAACCTATGAGATGGCAGTGAAGGCCGCTAAGACGTCTTACTTCTCGGCTTGCATTGCATCCGCTAGCTCTCGCCCGGCGCAATTATTTAGTATAATTCGGTCTTTAACATCCCTTGAAGGACAGCCAAATTTAAATAACAATCTGACACACAGCTGTGAGGCATTTGCGAGCTTTTTTGCGGAGAAGGTCCTGTTGCTCCGCCATGACCTCCCTGCCAATTTGGATACAATAAAGGAACTGGAGGCCCCTCGACTGTCCTCGGGTCCAGTATTGGACCACTTTGACCGGATATCTCCAGCCGATGTGGACAGATTCCTCCAAGCTGGAAAGCCCACCACCTGTCCTCTTGACCCGTGCCCGTCATGGCTGATTAGAGCGTGTCCAGACGAGGTGCGGGCCCCCCTGGGGGATATCATCAATTTGTCCCTTGGCACCGGGATATTCCCAGGGGAACTGAAGGAGGCGGTGGTGCGTCCGCTCTTAAAGAAAACATCATTAGATCCCTCAAATCTATCCAATTACCGCCCGGTCTCGAATCTTCCATTCCTGGGTAAGGTGATTGAGAGAGCGGTTGCTGAACAGCTTGGTAGGTTTCTGGATGAAACATCTGCTTTGGATCCATTCCAGTCCGGCTTCCGCGCTGGTCATGGGACCAAGACGGCTCTGGTCGCCCTAACAGATGATCTCTGCAGGCAGCTGGATTGAGGCGGGTCGGGGCTGCTGATTCTTCTAGATCTGTCAGCAGCCTTTGACATGGTCGATCACGAACTCCTGGACCACCGCCTTGCCGACGTGGGGATCCAGGGCACAGTCCTTCAATGGCTGCGCTCGTTTCTCTCTGGTCGGGGACAGAGGGTGGCGCTTGGGGGGGAATTGTCATCGCGCCACTCCTTGGTGTGTGGAGTGCCTCAGGGTGCAATTCTCTCCCCTGAAGCGTCAGGCAAAAGTCGTACCAAGTCCCAGGTGAAACCTGCAAAAGACTTCCGGTCAGCACCAGCGACAAATGGCGGATTCCCTCTGAGCTCCGGAGGGAATCGGCTCCACGGGGACAGGGTCTGACCGCTGCGGCGAAGCGGGACCCGAAGAAATCTCAGGCGGGGAAGCCTGAGAACTTGGAGACTCGGCGGGCTCCGTTTGCGCCCCCCTTTTTAAAGGCTCCGGAACGGAAAGGGGGTGTGTGGCGCGGAGAGCGCTGATTTCTTTCTGGACAATTGGAAGCTAAAGCAACTACCCGTGAGTAGGAGTAAGCAAGTAATTGGAAGAAAAATTTAGTTAATTTGGCACCGAAACGGGAAAGGCACAAACAGGAAGTCTGCCTCTTCCAACTTGTAAATAGATTAAAGTAAAGAGACTGTAAAGCTGTAACCCTGAAAGACGACTTTTAAAGGTCAAATCCAGCACCAAAAAAGACGACTCCCCTCCGGTTTGCAGGAGTGGAGGGGGGAGAACCGAGCATTATTTTACCTGCAAGAAAAGAGGGTGTAAATATATTTCTGCTGTCTCGGAAATCTGGGAACGGACTGCCTATGACAGGGAAGGTCGACCAGTGGGAAGAATTGTCTGCATGTTAAGGGTAAAGAATATTGACACTTTGAGAAAGATACAGTGTTTATAGATCTGCCTTTGACTATAAAGTAACTTTTTAGAGACACTGAAACTTTTCTAAAAGCATTGAAACTCTGGCTTTTGAGGGATATTGGAACTTTTAAGAACTATACTTGTTTTTAACAGTTGCATAGTGAAGTTGGAAGGGTGTCCCCCTAGAGGAGACTACGTTGTAACAACTATTTTGTCATCAAGTTACCAAGCTCTGGAAAATTACTTTGCAAAACAAACTCACCAAGCGTGTGACTGACCTTGGGCTTGTTATGGCAGATGGGAAAGGGAAGATAGAGCTGGTGAGTGGCATACAGGATAAAACTACCAGATCCGGCAGACAATACAAGACTGATATTACTTTTCAGAGAAGGGCCTCAACATCCGGAGCGGCAGGCACAGTAGGAGCTGCTGCTTCGCAAGTAAAATCAAAAGCTATGTCATCTGAAGAGCTATTGGCTCAGGCACTTGGCAAAATTGATGCATCTTTGGAAAAATTAGCCAAACAGGTTGCAGAGACAAATAAACAAGTAGCTGGGGCCTCAGCAAAAATAGATTTGAACACTCCAAGTATTAATGAACTGGGGAACAAGGTGAACTCCAATACACAGTCCATTGAAAAACTATTAGAGGAATCAGCCTCGACTCGACAGATTGCAGAGGAAGCTAAGGATATTGCAACTGCTGTTCAAGAGAAGATACCACCGGTATATAAGAAATTAGAGGATCACGACCTGACACTCTCTATGATTGAATTACAAAGAAAGGAGAGAAACCTAAGAATTAGAGCAGTACCTGAAAGTGAGAAAGACAACTTGATAGACTTCCTTACAAAGGAATTCACAGACTTTTGGCAACAAGACCTGGGGAAAGATGAATTCAAATGGTGAGTGCATTTAGACTCAGCAAAAGACAAGGAAAGAACAGAGCAAGAGATTGTTTGATCACCTTAAGAACAAAAGAAGAAAGAGATAAAATCTTGAATCTGCACTACCAAAGAACCTTGGAAATTGAAGACTCATTTGTTGAGTCCTTCAAGGATATACCTAAACACATTTTGGATATAAGGGCTTATTATAAAGATCTTGTCGGCCTACTTAGAAGAAATAAAATACTCTTCAGGTGGGAATTTCCCCAAGGTTTATCTTTTAAATACAAAGGAAGGAAAATAAGAATAAGGACAGTGAATGATACAGACAAGTTTCTGAAAGATCACGAGGAGGACTTACAGAAGGAAGTGGAATCAGGAGAGGAGCTGACTGCATCAGGAAAAGGAATTCTAGACATAGCAAACTTGTCATTTGGATTCCCGGGCCCAGGGAAAGACACACCACCGACAGAAGAACAACAACAACTCGGTGCAGTTGGAGGGAAAGCTAAGTAACTTACCATGGCTCTGCAACTTTTAACCTGGAATTGTAATGGACTGAATTCCCCTCGGAAGAGGAAATCTGTTTTTCATGTATTAAGGAAAGAACAATTGGACTTGATTTGTTTAAAAGAAACACATGTAATGAGGCTACACAGGAAAATGCTTATTAATAAGAGATTGGGACAAGAATTTATTTCGTATGACAAAGTTAAAAAGAGAGGCTTGGTGATATATGCAAAGGAGAAATTGCTACCAAAATTTCATAGAATCATAGAGTTGGAAGAGACCACAAGGGCCATTGAGTCCAACCCCCTGCCAAGCAGGAAACACCATCAGAGCACTCCTGACATATGGTTGTCAAGCCTCTGCTTAAAGACCTCCAAAGTAGGAGACTCCACCACACTCCTTGGCAGCAAATTCCACTGTCGAACAGCTCTTACTGTCAGGAAGTTCTTCCTAATGTTTAGGTGGAATCTTCTTTCTTGTAGTTTGGATCCATTGCTACGTGTCCGCTTCTCTGGAGCAGCAGAAAACAACCTTTCTCCCTCCTCTATGTGACATCCTTTTATATATTTGAACATGGCTATCATATCACCCCTTAACCTCCTCTTCTCCAGGCTAAACATGCCCAGCTCCCTTAGCCGTTCCTCATAAGGCATCATTTCCAGGCCTTTGACCATTTTGGTTGCCCTCCTCTGGACACGTTCCAGTTTGTCAGTGTCCTTCTTGAACTGTGGTGCCCAGAACTGGACACAGTACTCCAGGTGAGGTCTGACCAGAGCAGAATACAGTGGCACTATTACTTCCCTTGATCTAGATGCTATACTCCTATTGATGCAGCCCAGAATTGCATTGGCTTTTTTAGCTGCCGCGTCACACTGTTGGCTCATGTCAAGTTTGTGGTCAACCAAGACTCCTAGATCCTTTTCACATGTACTGCTCTCAAGCCAGGTGTCCCCCATCTTGTATTTGTGCCTCTCATTTTTTTTTGCCCAAGTGCAATACTTTACATTTCTCCCTGTTAAAGTTCATCTTGTTTGTTTTGGCCCAGTTCTCTAATCTGTCAAGGTCGTTTTGAAGTGTGATCCTGTCCTCTGGGGTGTTAGCCACCCCTCCCAGTTTGGTGTCATCTGCAAATTTGATCAGGATGCCCTTGAGTCCATCATCCAAGTCGTTGATAAAGATGTTGAATAAGACCGGGCCCAAGACAGAACCCTGTGGCACCCCACTAGTCACTCTTCTCCAGGATGAAGAGGAACCACTTATACCGAAAACAGAGACTGAAAAGACTCAACTTAAGAACTACCGTCCCATATCCTTATTAAATGTGGATTACAAAATTTTTGCTGATATTTTGGCTAAGAGGCTGAAAAAAGTACTGATTGAAGAGATTCATAAGGACCAAGCGGGTTTTCTGCCGGGAAGACATTTATCTGATAATCTGAGGAACGTAATTGACATTTTGGAAAAGTTAGAAGTGAATATAAACACTAAAGCAGTTTTGATATTCGTGGGTGCAGAGAAAGCCTTTGATAATATATCTTGGAGTTTTATGAAAAAGAACTTGCAGGGTATGGGGGTAGGCCAAGGTTTTGAAAATGGTATAGGTGCAATATATTCTGAACAAAAGGCTAAATTAATTGTAAATAATGTGGTTACGGAACAATTTAAGATAGAAAAAGGAACACGACAGGGGTGCCCAATTTCCCCATTGCTTTTTATATCGGTCCTGGAGGTTCTGCTCAATATGATCAGAAGAGACCGGCAGGTTAAAGGTATACAGGTTGGAGCTAAACAATATAAATTGAGAGCATTTGCAGGTAACCTAGTTTTGACGTTACAGGAGCCAGAGTCTAGTACCAAAAGAGTATTAGAATTAATTCAAGAGTTTGGTCAGGTGGCAGGATTTAAATTGAACAAATTAAAAACTAAGGTTTTGGAGAAAAACTTAACATCATTGGAAAGAGAGAAGTTCCAGAATGAAACAGGTTTGACTGTGGTTAAGAAAGTGAAATACTTGGGGATTAATATGACAGCTAAA
This sequence comes from Podarcis bocagei, assembly GCF_964188305.1. Classification (NCBI taxonomy): domain Eukaryota; kingdom Metazoa; phylum Chordata; class Lepidosauria; order Squamata; family Lacertidae; genus Podarcis; species Podarcis bocagei. The sequence goes on along the minus strand of NC_138131.1, from coordinate 47,943,850 downwards.
AATGGAAATTTGTTTAAAGATAACTATGAAAAATGCTGGACGGAAGTTAAAAAAGATTTAGAAATTTGGTCAAACTTGAAGCTTTCCTTGTTAGGTCGAATTGCTGTTATAAAGATGAATGTATTGCCAAGAATGTTATTTTTGTTTCAATCATTGCAAATTTTGGACAAAATGGACTGTTTCAAGAAGTGGCAGAGAGACATTTCTAGATTTGTCTGGCAGGGCAAGAAGCCCAGAATAAAATTTAAAATATTAACTGATGCAAAGGATAGAGGTGGATTTGCCCTGCCAGACTTTAAACTCTACTATGAATCAGCGGCATTTTGCTGGCTGAAAGAATGGCTGCTTCTTGAGAACACAGACATTTTGGATTTAGAAGGTTTTAATAACGTTTTTGGGTGGCATGCATACTTGTGGTATGACAAGGTTAAAGCACATAAAGCATTTAAAAATCATATTGTCAGAAGAGCATTGTTTAATGTCTGGATAAGATATAAAGATTTACTTGAAAATAAAACCCCAAGGTGGTTGTCACCGATGGAAGCAAAGGCCCAGAAAAAGCTCAATATGGAGGCCAAATGGCCGAAATATTGGGAAATTTCGGAACAAGAAGGAGATAAACTGAAATTACAGAGTTTCGAGAAATTAAAAAGTAAAGTGAGAGATTGGCTCCATTATTATCAGATAATGGAGGCCTACAATTTGGATAAAAAAGTTGGCTTCCAGGTGGGAAATACTAAACTGGAAACAGAACTGTTAGAACCCAAAACCAAGATTTTTGTCAAAAATGTATAACTTGCTGTTGAAATGGAATACTCAGGATGAAACGGTTAAATCTGTCATGATTAAATGGGCACAAGATGTTGGACATAATATTAATTTTGCTGACTGGGAACAGTTGTGGACCACCGGAATGAAATTTACGGCATGTAATGTCTTAAGAGAAAATATTATGAAAATGATTTACAGGTGGTACATGACCCCAGTCAAGCTCGCAAAAATCTATCTATCATTTGCCCGATAACAAATGTTGGAAATGTAAAGAAATGGAAGGTACATTCTTTCACCTTTGGTGGACGTGCCCAAAGATTAAGGCTTTCTGGGAGATGATATATAATGAACTGAAAAAGGTATTTAAGTATACCTTCCTGAAAAAAACAGAGGCCTTTCTCCTGGCCAATTGGTGCCAAAGAAGGACAGAACTTTTTTTATGTATGCAACGACAGCAGCAAGAATACTTATTGCAAAGTATTAGAAGACGCAAGATTTGCCCACTTTGGGAGAATGGCAGATGAAGCTGATTGACTGTATGGAACTGGCAGAAATGGCTGGCAGAATCCGTGACCAGGGAGAAGAGTCGGCAGAGGAAGATTGGGAAAAATTTAAGGACTATTTACAAAAATATTGCAAAATTAAGGAATGTTTTAGTATTGCTGTCCATGAGATCTCACCCAGCACTTCCCTAAGTTTTATGAAGTCGGCTTTCTTAAAGTCAAGAAATTGAGTCCTAGTATGCTTGGCTGCTCCTTTCCGCTGTATAGTAAACTTCAGAAGAGCATGATCACTCGCGCCTAATGATCCATCCACATCTACCCCACTAACCAGGTCATCAACATTGGTTAGGACCAGATCTAAAATGGCTGTTCCTCTTGTTGCTTCTCCCACTTTCTGGACAATGAAGTTGTCTGCAAGGCCAGTGAGGAATCTGTTTGACCTTATGCTCTTGGCTGAGTTTGACGTCCAACAAATATCCGGGTAATTGAAGTCCCCCATTACTACTATCTCCCTTCCTTTTGCATGCTTGGCCATCTGTTCCAGGAAGGCATCATCTATGTCCTCCGTTTGGCTTGGGGATCTATAGTAAACTCCCACAATGAGGTCTCTGTTATTCTTCTCTCCCTTAATTTTGACCCAAATGCTCTCACTTTGGCTTTGAGGATCTAAATCTTGGATCTCTTCACAGGTATACACATCCCTGACATATAACGCCACTCCTCCTCCTTTCTTGTCTGGTCTGTTTCTCTGAAATAGATTGTATCCCCCCATTATTACATTCCAATCGTGGGACTTATCCCACCAGGTTTCAGTGATGCCTATTATGTCATACTTAGTTTGCTGTACCAAGAGCTCAAGCTCATCTTGTTTATTTCCCATGCTTTGCGCATTAGTGTACAGACATTGAAGTCCATTAATCATTCCCCCGTGTCTCTTATTTAAGGATTTTTTCCTCCCACCACTAGGTCCACGTGCTGTTTGCTCCATTTGGTCTATGACATTTGGATGATCATCTTCATTCATTGATAGTCTCCTACCTTCAGGAGCACTGTCTCCCTCCCCCACATTAGTCAGTTTAAAGCCCTCCTGATGAGGTTTCTGAGATTTTTGGCAAAAACATTTCTCCCAACCGTTGTGAGGTGCAGCCCATCACTTGCCAGAAGTCCATCTTCAAGAAACTGCAGTCCGTGATCTAAGAATCCAAACCGTTCCTGTTTACACCATTTGCGAAGCCAGCTGTTCACTTCCACTATTTTCCCCTCTCTCCCTGGGCCACGTCGTTCAACTGGGAGGAGAGATGAGATGACAATTTGTGCATTTAGTTGCTTCAATTTCCTGCCGAGAGCCTCGTAGTCTCTTTTGATCTTCTGGAGGCTATTGCTTGCAGTGTCATTGGTTCCCACATGAACCAAGAGGAAGGGGTATTTGTCAGTGGGTTTTATGATTCCTTGCAGTCGTTCAGTTACATCTTGGATCTTAGCCCCGGGGAGACAGCACACTTCCCGAGACATCTTGTCAGGCCCACAGATCACTGCTTCTGTTCCCCTCAGTAGGGAATCCCCTATCACCACTACACGCCTCCTCTTGGGTTTGGTCGGGGTTCTTCCGTGAGCTGTCCGTTCCAAGGTCGCCTGTGTTGGGAAACTGCCAGGGAGATAACGTCCATCACGGCCCCCAAGCCGGAGTTCGGAGATTCCATCGGCCTCCCGTAGTCACGCAGATCCAACAGTTAGGGGCACAAAGCCTTTGGAATTCCTAGCCACATTCCAGGGCTTGGTGCACCCTCTTTCAGCAGAAAGCACAGTCAAAAGCTTGCACCGCAGAAGAGCAGAAGAGCATTTTTACAGACTTTATTTAGAACATGAACAGAACAAAAGAAAACACGTCCATTCTCAGTCAGCGTCTCTGACCATCTGACAAAAACGAAAGGAATATCTGAACAAAAACATCCTGTGATCAGGACATGCGCAGACTCTGTGACTCCCCAAAGCCTGCTCCCTTTAAGGTGGAACGGAAATATCCTAACATCCTCCCCCTTTCCGTGTAACCTGTTGTACCTGTGGTTCACCCAATTGCAACCTTTGTACATAAACCTTAAGTTGTTCTTTGTTAACAACCTTAGACAACAGATCAGCAGGAATTTCATTTCCTGCCATGTAGGACACCCGAATCAGTCCTTTCTGAATACACTCTCTTGCACGATGTAGCTTAATCTGCAAGTACTTGGTTCTCTGCTTGCAACTCTCCGAGTTCAGCAAAGCCAAACAAGATCTATTGTCTTGATACACTTGTACAGGACATTTCACAGACACTCTGATGTCCTTAAACAGTTGCATCAACCATTCACAATCCATGAGTGAAAATGACAGAGCATTGAGTTCTGCTTCACAGGAACTTAGGCTCACTGTTGTCTGCTTCCTGCACAACCAGTCAAACAGGCAGTGGTTGTACATGTAGCATACTCCAGAAGTGCTTGTACCATCCGTGGTGTCACTTCCAAAACTTGCATCTGCAAAGATTTCAAGACCTCCAGTCTTCTGACTGGTGAACCTCAGCCTGTAGTGCATAGTCCCTTTCAAATAGCGGGCTATGCGCTTCAGAGCTTTCCAATCCTGAACCGTAGGATTGTTGGCATGTCTGCTAAGCAGATTACAGCTTACAGCTATGTCAGGTCTTGAACATCTGGCAATGAAATTTAGCTTGCCTAGAATGCATCTGTATAGCGTTGTGTCAGAAAACGCTTCAGCAGTACTGTCTACCTGGTAACCTGTCACCATCGGTGTGTCTGCTGGGTTTGCATCAACCAAATTCAACCTGGTTAATACATCAGCAATTTTCTGTGTTTGGTGTACCAGAAAATTACCTGCTTGGTCCTTCTCCACCTGCAGAGAAAGATAGTTGGGTACCTCACCAAGATCCTTCATGTCAAAGTGCTCCTTCAGTTGAGCTAGGGTGCTTTGGTAAAATGCCTGATTCTTCCAAAACATCAGAAGATCATCAACAAAACATAAACAATACAGTTTGTTTTGCCCCTCCTCCTTGACAAACACACATGGATCAGCTTTGCCCTGGTGAAAACCTAGAGAAAGCAATGTCTCAGTGAGTTTTGTGTTGCAACACCTGGCACTCTGCTTGAGACCATATAAGGATTTCCGCAGTTTACAGACCATTCCCTTCTGTATCTCCATCCCATCAGGTGGAAGCATGAGACCATATAAGGATTTCCGCAGTTTACAGACCATTCCCTTCTGTATCTCCATCCCATCAGGTGGAAGCATGTACAGCTCCTCCCCCAAAACCCCGTACAAAAAAGCTGTATTAATGTCATGATGGGTAACATGCAGTTTCTCCTCCGCAGCGATCTTGAGCATTAGCCGTATGCTCTCATATTTGACTGTGGGAGAGTAGGTCTCGTGGTAATCCTGTCCTGGTACCTGTGAAAAACCTCTGGCAACCAATCTGGCTTTGTGTCTGACTACCTTGCCATTCTGGTCTGTCTTGGCCTTGAAGACCCATTTGCTGCCAACCAGTCTCATTCCTGGGACTACCGGTACCAGTTCCCAAGTTTGGTTCCTGTTCAAGGAATCAACTTCAGCCTTCATGGCATTAAGCCAAGGCTCAGCATCTTTAGAGGTTAACTCCTGAACCTCTTTGAAGCTTGAAGGTTCCCATACCTTCTCTGAGCTACCAAGAACAGCAGTTGCTGTCTTAGCAAACTCATCAGCATACCTCTTTGGAGGTCTGCCCTTGGTCGCCCTTTCAGATCTACGTACTAGACGCAAGTCTTCTGGACTCATCTCCTCTTTCTTAGGAGAAAAGTGACCAATGGTGAACAGTGGTTCTTCCAGTTCATTGTCAGACGCATCAGATGGTCTGACTGAGGCCTTTGCGCTCTGGTAGTCTGCTGTGTCATCACTTTCACTGACATCAGCAGCAGCGCCGCCCACTGAACTGGAATCCGAACTCTGATCATCATCATCATCATCATCTTCATCCTCATCATCATCAGCAGCAGCTTTCTCATCTTTAGCTGCTTGCTTGACATCACCTTCATCCTCCTCTGGGTAACTCTGGAAAATTCCCACATTTTCCCCCCACTTAGGATTGTACTCAACACTCCTTGTGAACTTAATGGACTTAGAGTCAGTCATCCATACCCTGTATGCACCTTTTTCGTACCCCATGAACAAACCATGTGCCCCACGCTTCCCAAGCTTGTTGGTTTGTTGTGTGCGTACCCACATGTCCGAACCAAAGATTTTCATGTGTTTGGTGTTGGGTTTCTTGCCAAACATCTTCTCATAGGGGGTACAACCAATGGGTGATGACAATCTGCGATTAAACGCGTAAACAAAATTCCCCAGAGCCTCCCCCCAAAACTTATCAGGGAGATTGGCATCATGCAACAAGGTTTTTATTCCTTGCAGCAATGTTTGATTTGCTCTCTCCGCAAGACCATTCATCCATGGCGATCTGGGCGTTGACATGTCATGCTGGATTCCCTTCTCAGTCAGGAAAGCTTCAAACTGCTGAGAAGTGAACTCCCCGCCCCGATCAGTAAACAAAGAAGAAATACGTTTACCGTGCACATTCTCCAACCAAGCACAGAATGCCTTAAACTTCGGAAACGCTTGCGATTTCTGTTCGAGCAAATACACATGAATGTACCTGGAAAAAGAATCAATCAGAATCATGAAGTACCTTGCTCCTCCTAAAGAGGGCGCAAGTGGACCAACCAGGTCCGCATGTACTAGCTGGTAGGGTTTGGAAGCCTGCCTGCTAGACTCCTTGCCTTTTGGAGCAACCTTCACTTTGTTCTCTGCACAAGATACACACTTCATGTGAAATTTACAGGGTTTGATGTTCAAACCCTCAACCACCTCTGGCATCTTGGCCAGTGCCTTCCAAGAGAGGTGACCAAATCTTCGATGCGCATCGTGAATGCAACCTGCATGAAGAACTTTGTTAGTTTGTGCAACACAACAAGAATCAGCCTTAGATACAACAGCAGTGTCATCATAAGATATATGGAACAAACCATCCATAAACTTTGCATGCAAATAGTCCTCTTTTCCTTTACTGATGACACAGATGCTCCTCTTGAAGGAAATCTGAAAACCACGCCCAGTAAGCTGTGGGACGCTCAGCAAGTTGCTTGCAGCTCCTGGAACAAAAAGTACATTACTGATGGTAGTGTGCAGACTTGCAAGTTTCACAGTCCCTTCTCCTGCAATTTGCAACGTCCTTCCATCAGCCAGGTGGATCTCACCTTCCTGAGGCTTGAAGGAGATAAAGAGATGGCGATCCTTCGAAATGTGGCGCGTACAGCCTGAATCAACAACAAAGCTGCCTTTGGCTGTTGGAGCAGTCCTTACAGCAAGCAAACCCTTGTTTTCCACTGGTGTGGGCTTTTGCAGCTTGCCCCCCTGCTTCTGGTCAGCAGACGTGCCTTTAGCCTTTGGTGAAGCTGAGCCAGCAAACAACGCTTTGTTTTTCCCTTGCGCGGGCTCTTCACCCTCCCTCTGCTCCTGGCCATCTGCAGGCGGCTGCCTGTGTTTACCTTTGCCTTTCCGGCCTCTGCAAAGGCGATGGCCTTGGTTCTCACGAGAACCAGAGCTCTCAGCTGCCGACTCCTTGGCTCCCCCTGGAGGCTGGAATGCTGCCTGGGATGACGTGACGGTCAGCTCCCCCTGCAGCTTGCAACCGGTGCCCTCAGCATCCCTACATTCATTCGCATTCTGGGAAACAGCTAGGACCTCCGATGCAGTCAAACTCTGGGCTGGGATTATTGGCTTGTGAGCTTTCATCAAAGCAGTCCACATCCCACGTGCAGTGGTGTTGCCAGCCAGCGTCTTAATTTCCTCAAGAGATACGGATAGGACTATTACGTCTATCGCTTTCGAATCATGCGATTTCCATCTCTCTGTCAGAGGAACCGGAGGGGGCTCAGAAACGACATGCCACACCCCAAACTGACGCAGCAAACTCTCACACCATTTTGCCCAGGTTTCATAATTCTGCCCATCCAACTTAGGGCATTCAGCATTTGCCTTTGGGCACTGAGTGGCCTCTGAAGCTTCAAAAGCGTGGAAAAACTCCATTCCAGCTTTTACAATTAGCCGTGAGTCTATTTTAACTCGAGAGACTCCTTATCTTGGCAGCCATTAATCACGAAGCCTTTTTGGCTCAGCTCGCAGGCCAATTAGGCCTTGCCGGAGATCAAAGGCTCCTTGCGAGGTAAAACAGAAAAGCGTCCCTTTCCTTTCGCTTTTCCCCCAACATACCTCAAACGCAGTCTGTTGCAGCTTTACTCTCCTGTAGGTGCTATGAATCTGGGCCCGAAACCTTGTTGTTGGGAAACTGCCAGGGAGATAACGTCCATCACGGCCCCCAAGCCGGAGTTCGGAGATTCCATCGGCCTCCCGTAGTCACGCAGATCCAACAGTTAGGGGCACAAAGCCTTTGGAAGTTCCTAGCCACATTCCAGGGCTTGGTGCACCCTCTTTCAGCAGAAAGCACAGTCAAAAGCTTGCACCGCAGAAGAGCAGAAGAGCATTTTTACAGACTTTATGCTTTTCTGCTCTTCTGCGGTGCAAGCTTTTGACTGTGCTTTCTGCTGAAAGAGGGTGCACCAGCCTAGGAATGCAGCCTGAATTTCCAAAGGCTTTTGTGCCCCTAACTGTTGGATCTGCGTGACTACGGGAGGCCGATGGACATCCAGAACTCCGGCTTGGGGGCTCATGATGGACACTAATGGATCCAACAGTTAGGGGCACAAAGCCTTTGGAATTCCTAGCCACATTCCAGGGCTTGGTGCACCCTCTTTCAGCAGAAAGCACAGTCAAAAGCTTGCACCGCAGAAGAGCAGAAGAGCATTTTTACAGACTTTATTTAGAACATGAACAGAACAAAAGAAAACACGTCCATTCTCAGTCAGCGTCTCTGACCATCTGACAAAAACGAAAGGAATATCTGAACAAAAACATCCTGTGATCAGGACATGCGCAGACTCTGTGACTCCCCAAAGCCTGCTCCCTTTAAGGTGGAACGGAAATATCCTAACATCCTGCACATTCTCTGAGGACTGACTTTGCTCCTCGTCTTCATATACCTGATCGACTGTAATGAGGGAGAGATCCTCAAATGGAGTCTGCTCTTCGTCTTCCATGCTAGGGGAGAGGACCTCAAAGTGATTGTGTATTTCTAAACAATCAGAGTGAACCCTGGGCCTCCTACTTCTTTGAGTCACGTTTCTCCATATATCTGGCTCCTGTGTTGGTGAACTAGCCTCCTTCTCAGGGGGAGTCCCCTGTCTCCTCCTTGGTGGAGACGGTGTGCTCTGTTGCTTCCAAGAAGAGCTCCAGCTCTCTAATTCTTTGGAGCGTAGCTACATGTTCCTCCAGTTGCTGGACTTTGTCTTTTAAAAGGGCAATCAACATGCAATTACTGCAGGTAAAGCTGCCTGCAACCTTTGGCAAGATGGCAAACATTGCGCAGGAATTGCAGGCGACTGCAGCTGTTCCCTCCCCTTCCATCTTGAGATCGTGTCGTTGGGGGTGGCTACAGAGGTCCTCCATCATAAAAAGCTTGAAGACAGGACAAATAACTCCCCCCCAAAAAAAAACGTCCAGAAGACGACGCAAGTAATCAAAGCTTTTCAGCGAGTGTATGCTGATGTGATTGGTCCTCTAGCACCATCTAGAGGCAATGCAAGATATTATCTTGTGTGTGTGGATTATTTCTCTCATTATGTGTGGGTATATATATTGCAGAAACCACAAGAAGCCTTAGAAAGGTTTAAAGAATTTTGTGACAAGGTTAAGAATGTTCATAATGCTAACATTGATTGTCTTTTCACAGATGAAAAGCCAGTTTTTCTTTTACAGGATTTTCAGGATTTCCTGGATAAGAAAGGGATAAGGCACAAGACACAAGACTGCTGTTTCTGCAGAAGCATGGAACAGAAGTGTCTGTGTGCAAGTGAACAAAGAATTGTAAAATGGCATGAAGGCACAATTGCTGAGTTCACATTTGCCACATGAGTATTGGGCGGAGTCGATATTGTGTTATTGTTAGTCTTGATTGAGAAAGGTTTCAAAAGATTTGGGAAGTTCTCCTTTTGAGAAGCTGTTCCGTAGAAAACCTTGTGTTGCCCATTTTAAGGTTTTTGGGTCTCATGTGAAGACAGAAGCTCCAGGTGGAGTAAAGAATGCTAGAGGCATTTTTGTGGGTTATGAAAAGGGTCTCTACAGAGTAATTTTGTCTGAATCTGGTCAGGTGATTCTCAAAAAATTTCTAGAGAGTGCTCCTGAACAGGAGAGAGTAATTGTTCACACATTTCCCACTGAGGACAATTCAGATGTTGATGATGATTTTACTGATTACAGTGGTACTCAGAGTGACAGTGATAGCTCAAAGAGCTCAGTTGACACAGTCATTGAGAGGAAATCTCACACAATGGCTAGACCTTCACAAATGAAGGATGAACCACTGTTTACTATTGGAACTGGTTCTCCAAAGAGTCCTGAGACTGAACCAGTGAGCAAAGAGGATCAGCACCTCATACGTAGGTCTGAGAGAGTTACAAAGGGTGTACCACCCAAGAGGTATTCAAAAGAGTTTGCTAACTTAGCTGTTGCGTGTGTTACTATTGTTGACAAGTCAAGACAGGTTGAAGCTGTGTCTAAGTCAGAGACAAAGACACAACAGGGAGTTGCTAAGTGTAACACTACATTCCCTAGCCAAGGTCATGCAGATGCACTCATTCCTTGGAAGTCAGACTACCAGAGAGGTACACTGGGGAAACCAGTGGCGGGTAGTTCCAAGGGTGGAACTGAAACAACAGGGGAGTGTTATATGTATAACAACTGTTTGTTTTCTTCTCTGGATCACGCTTTGCTCGCAGCGCACATTGATTCATATGGGGGAGTATGTTACGATATAGAAGCAATGCGGCCGCGAGCTGGTAGCTTGAAAGCAAAACATAATGGGAATGTTGGGACTGTTCCATGGGAAACAGAGGGACAGTCAATTCACAGTGCAGAGGGCGCCGGAATTAGCTGAGAGTGTAATATGAGCTGTACAGGAAGTACAGGTGGAGTTTGTCTCTCGGCTGTTGGAGTTTGAAGAGAGCAGTCGTGTTTTTCTGTAACGCTGCAAAGACAGAAATAAAGGCATGTAAATACGTTTCTGTCTATCTCTTTCCCCTGCCGGGGGGGGGGCAGGAAAGAGGGGTGTGTTCTTCTCACGCTGAGAAGGATCGCCTATCGCGACCTAGCAATGCAGACAGGGAGGTCATCAGGAGATCAAGCCAGGTGCCTGGAGAGTTGCCAGTTTCTCCTGATAAAGGCTTGATTCCCAACAGTATCCACAGGTTTATCCACATGCTCGACAGTGGGGAGCACCAAGTGGGGGGTGTCACCTCCTATCTGCTCTTGGCTTGCAGTTATATCTTGTACGCCTGCCCCAAATGAGTACTACGTGGAGAAGATACACCCACTTGAAGAGTCGAATGCACCAGCGTACACTATGGGCCTTCGAACGCACTACTGGGTGAGCAGCCCAAACCCAGCACCCAACCAATACACCCTTCCACAGACACTGGGTCCAAAGCTGCCTGTCAAACCTGCAGCTCCCTGCCTCTCAATGGCATCCAGTGCCTCTGTGTGGGGCTATGCTAAAGACCTGGTGAGAGGGCCTGGCCCGGCAATGAATACCATACCTGAACCAGATGTTTACCTGTGCCACCAGCCATCCTACAGCATCTCCCAAAGATTTGCTTCCTCCAGCAAGAACTATACACCAGGACCCCCTGACTACAATGCGGAGCTGGTCACCACCGACAAACCCAGAGCCCCACAGTTCAGTCTTGGGATTCGTCACTCTGAGTATTCTCATGGCACACCTCCAGTTTGTTTACTCAAAGAGTGAGGGTGGACTCACAGGCCACAGAGGTGACTTGCCCCTTTGGGTAGACCCACCTCCAAATAATTCCATTGTGACACAGTGTCAGGAAGCAGGTGTAAATAGCTTGTTTCAGAGGGAGAGATTCTGATGAACTTTGAACACGTTTGGGCTATGCCAGGGTCAGGTAATTGGGGAGGGGGACTAGATAGCCCTCCTTGGTGAGACAGGGGGTCTGCCTTGGTTCTTGGCAAAATCCTTTCTCTATCCTTCCTCCTTCCAGTGTGCATTACTAGTGAAGTGTTTCTCACCCCACCACTTAATTCGCTTTCTGTTACAGAAGATTATTGGGAAGAAGGCTAAGATGCTCTTTTTGCTCATATAAGAAATAGTTTTATAATTTTATAAGTATTACCTTTTTTTTTACAAAGCTCCATAAATATTTATTTTCCTTGCTACTATTCTATTTACACTGAGAATGAAATGCAAAATGAGAGAGCTGTTTTTAATATTGTGTTTTACCAGTGTATATTGAAGAGCCTTCCAAAGAGTGAATTTATAGGGCAGTCTATGTAACTTGTTTACATGTTACTTGCTTTGCGTAAGTAAGTAAATAAATAAATCCAATTTAGATCGCAGTTTTGGATTTTGTCAGCTTGGGATGACTAATGTACCTTCTAACATGCCTATCATCAAACCACATTCATTATGCTCTCAATTGATAAATGTAGGCTACATTGATTATGTTTATGAGCTCTGTGCATCCCTTCCCCCTCCATACCCAGGTGATTCAATGTATGAAAGGGAGAGTGAGACTGGGCTGCTTAGGTATCGTTTTCTATCCTAACCTCTTATTTGTTGCATGCAGCACCATTTCTGTTCTGCTACAGTTTGTCTCCTGCCAGCAAATATGTTATTTGTCTTGTCTGCTGGTGGTGAAATTATGGCACTTCACATCAGTCTCAAGGTTGAGGGTGCCTCTTGCCCACAACACATACACAGAATTTCCTCTAAGAGAAATGCTGGTTCTTAGCTCTCTCCTCCTAATCTAGATGAGCACCACAAGCCAAAAACCACTTTCTTGGGAAGAAGACTCACTGAACTCACTCACTTCACAATAAGAATGCGTAAGAACCAGGCTCTAAACTGCCTTTTTTCAATGTATTATTTATCCTGTAACAGGAATGTTTTCCCACTATTCTATTCTTCTATAAACCAGATGGGAACTAAGCTGACCCCCTTTCTCTCATTTGTTTGCTGCTCTTGCTCCATGTATCATTTTTATAGCACTTCCAGCCAACTTTATCCAACCTCTTTGCAAGTGCATGAGTGAAATATTATTATTAATATTAATAATTCAATTTTTTTATAATCTTTTAGCAAAAGATTTCAGGGTGGTGTACAACATTAGGAACACATTACAAAACATCAATGAGCAGGGCAGCAGTTGAAGAAGGAGCAAAAAGGGTTTTCTTTTGTGTGTGTGTGTGTTTCTTTGTGGCTGATTAGCTGTTCTCCCTTTGCAAAGGTCAGAGGGGGCAGGGTTTCTGTTGAGGCAGGGGATTAGCTGTGGGAGGAGCTTATCAGACCTAGCAGGGCAGCAGTTGAAGAAGGAGCAAAAAAGGTTTTCTTGTGTGTGTGTGTTTCTTTGTGGCTGATTAGCTGTTCTCCCTGTGCAAAGGTCAGAGGGGGCAGGGTTTCTGTTGAGGCAGGTGATTAGCTGTGGGAAGAGCTTATCAGAGCTTGCAGGGCAGCAGCGCGCGCAGTTTGATCCATCGTGTAGATTTAGGGGAGCTAGTCTCAAACGTTCGTTGGGGGAGACCTAGGGTTTTTTTGTGGGAGGAGTTATTTGTCCTGTCTTCACGCTTTTTATGATGGAGGACCGCTGTAGCCACCCCCAATGACACATTCTCAAGATGGAGTGGGAGGGAACAGCTGCAGTCGCCTGCGGTTCCTGCGCAATGTTTGCCATCTTGCCAAAGGTTGCAGGCAGCTTTACCTGTAGCAATTGCATGTTGATTGCCCTCTTAAAAGACAAAGTCCAGCAACTGGAAGAACGTGTAGCTACGCTCCAAAGAATTAGAGAGCTGGAGCTCTTCTTGGAAGCAACAGAGCACACCGTCTCCACCAAGGAGGAGACAGGGGACTCCCCTGAGAAGGAGGCTAGTTCACCAACACAGGAGCCAGATATATGGAGAAACGTGACTCAAAGAAGTAGGAGGCCCAGGGTTCGCTCTGATTGTTTAGAAATACACAATCGCTTTGAGGTCCTCTCCCCTAGCATGGAAGACGAAGAGCAGACTCCATTTGAGGATCTCTCCCTCATTACAGTCGATCAGGTATATGAAGACGAGCAGCAAAGTCAGTCCTCAGGGAATGTGCAGGCGACCTTGGAACGGACAGCTCACGGAAGCACCCCGACCAAACCTAAGAGGAGGCGTGTAGTGGTGATAGGGGATTCCCTACTGAGGGGAACAGAAGCAGTGATCTGTGGGCCTGACAAGATGTCTCGGGAAGTGTGCTGTCTCCCCGGGGCTAAGATTCAAGATGTAACTGAACGACTGCAAGAAATCATAAAACCCACTGACAAATACCCCTTCCTCTTGGTTCATGTGGGAACCAATGACACTGCAAGCAATAGCCTCCAGAAGATCAAAAGAGACTACGAGGCCCTCGGCAGGAAATTGAAGCAACTAAATGCACAAATTGTCATCTCATCTGTCCTCCCAGTTGAACGACGTGGCCCAGGGAGAGAGGGAAAAATAGTGGAAGTGAACAGCTGGCTTCGCAAATGGTGTAAACAGGAACGGTTTGGATTCTTAGATCACGGACTGCAGTTTCTTGAAGATGGACTTCTGGCAAGTGATGGGCTGCACCTCACAACGGCTGGGAGAAATGTTTTTGCCAAGAATCTCAGAAACCTCATCAGGAGGGCTTTAAACTGACTAATGTGGGGGAGGGAGACAGTGCTCCTGAAGGTAGGAGTCCATCAATTGATGAAGACGATCATCCAAATGTCATAGACCAAATGGAGCAAACAGCACGCAGACCTAGTGGTGGGAGGAAAAAATCCTTAAATAAGAGACACGGGGAAATGATTAATGGACTTCAATGTCTGTACACTAATGTGCAAAGCATGGGAAATAAACAAGATGAGCTTGAGCTCTTGGTACAACAAACTAAATATGACATAATAGGCATCACTGAAACCTGGTGGGATAAGTCCCATGATTGGAATGTAATAATGGGGGGATACAATCTATTTCAGAGAAACAGACCAGACAAGAAAGGAGGAGGAGTGGCGTTATATGTCAGGGATGTGTATACCTGTGAAGAGATCCAAGATTTAGAACCTCAATGCCAAAGTGAGAGCATTTGGGTCAAAATTAAGGGACAGAAGAATAACAGTGACCTCATTGTGGGAGTTACAGATGGGTAGCCGTGTTGGTCTGCCATAGTCAAAATAAAAAAATTCCTTCCTGTAGCACCTTAAAGACCAACTAAGTTAGTTCTTGGTATAAGCTTTCGTGTGCATGCACACTTCTTCAGATACACTGAAACAGAAGTTGCCAGATCCTTCTATATATAGAGAAGGTGGGGAGGGGTATTACTCAGAAGGGTGGTGGGAATCGGAGATTGGCAGATAGCTGAGATGAGCCTGATGAGCCTGTTGACGACTCTTAACGACTGTAGTAGGTCTTACAGGAAAAGGCAAGGGGTGAGAAGGTGAGAAGTGGCTTAGTCATGTATAATGAGATAAGAATCCAATGTCTCTGTTCAGACCAGGTGTCTCCATTGTTTTAAGTTTGGTAATGAGTTGCAATTCAGCAGCTTCTCTTTCCAGTCTATTTCTGAAATTCCTTTGTAGTAAAACAGCTACTTTGAGATCTTGTATAGAATGTCCTGGGAGATTGAAGTGTTCTCCTACTGGTTTCTCTGTTTTGTGATTCTGATCAAGAATTGCAACTCATTACCAAAGTCTGAAAAATAAGTTCCCTTCATCTACCAGGCTTGTAATTCTGTCAAAAAACGAGATCAGGTTAGTCTGACATGACTTGTTTTTCAGAAATCCATGCTGATCTGCTCCAGAATCTTCCCTGGTATTGATGTCAGACTGACTGGGCGGTAATTATTTGGGTCCTCTCTTTTCCCCTTTTTGAAAATAGGGACAACATTTGCCCTCCTCCAGTCTGCCGGGACTTCGCCTGTTCTCCAGGAATTCTCAAAGATGACTGCCAGTGGTTCTGAGATCACATCTGCCAGTTCTTTTAATACACTTGAATGCAGTTCATCTGGCCCTGGAGACTTGAATACATCTAAACTAGCCAAGTATTCTTGTACTATCTCCTTAGTTATTCTGGGCTGTGTTTCCTTTGCTGAATCATTTGCTCCAAATTCTTCAGGTCGGGCATTGTTTTCTTTATCAGAGAAGACTGAGGCAAAGAAGGCATTGAGGAGTTCAGCCCTTTCTGTGTCCCCTGTTTGCATTTCACCATCTTCTCCTCTGAGTGACCCCACTGTTTCTTTGTTCTTCCTTTTGCTACGAACATACCCATAAAAGCCTTTTTTGTTGCTTTTAACCTCTCTAGCAAGCCTGAGTTCATTCTGTGCTTTAGCTTTTCTGACTTTGTGTCTACACATGCTGGCTATTTGTTTGAATTCCTCTTTGGTGGTTTCCCCCCTTTTCCATTTTTTGTACACATGCTTTTTTAATCTTAATTCAGTTAAAAGTTCTTTAGATAGCCACCCTGGCTTCTTTAGGCACCTTCCATGTTTCCGTCTCATTGGTATTGCCTGACGTTGTGCTTTTAGTATCTCCCTCTTAACAAACTCCCAGCCATCATGAACTCCCTTTCCTTTTAGTATTACTGTCCATGGGATCTCACCCAGCACTTCCCTAAGTTTTATGAAGTCGGCTTTCTTAAAGTCAAGAAATTGAGTCCTAGTATGCTTGGCTGCTCCTTTCCGCTGTATAGTAAACTTCAGAAGAGCATGATCACTCGCGCCTAATGATCCTTCCACTTCTACCCCACTAACCAGGTCATCAATATTGGTTAGGACCAGATCTAAAATGGCTGTTCCTCTTGTTGCTTCTCCCACTTTCTGGACAATGAAGTTGTCTGCAAGGCCAGTGAGGAATCTGTTTGACCGTATGCTCTTGGCTGAGTTTGACATCCAACAAATATGTGGGTAATTGAAGTCCCCCATTACTACTATCTCCCTTCCTTTTGCATGCTTGGCCATCTGTTCCAGGAAGGCATCATCTATGTCCTCCGTTTGGCTTGGGGATCTATAGTAAACTCCCACAATGAGGTCCCTGTTATTCTTCTCTCCCTTAATTTTGACCCAAATGCTCTCACTTTGGCTTTGAGGTTCTAAATCTTGGATCTCTTCACAGGTATACACATCCCTGACATATAACGCCACTCCTCCTCCTTTCTTGTCTGGTCTGTTTCTCTGAAATAGATTGTATCCCCCCATTATTACATTCCAATCGTGGGACTTATCCCACCAGGTTTCAGTGATGCCTATTATGTCATATTTAGTTTGCTGTACCAAGAGCTCAAGCTCATCTTGTTTATTTCCCATGCTTTGCGCATTAGTGTACAGACATTGAAGTCCATTAATCATTCCCCCGTGTCTCTTATTTAAGGATTTTTTCCTCCCACCACTAGGTCTGCGTGCTGTTTGCTCCATTTGGTCTATGACATTTGGATGATCATCTTCATCAATTGATAGACTCCTACCTTCAGGAGCACTGTCTCCCTCCCCCACATTAGTCAGTTTAAAGCCCTCCTGATGAGGTTTCTGAGATTCTTGGCAAAAACATTTCTCCCAACCGTTGTGAGGTGCAGCCCATCACTTGCCAGAAGTCCATCTTCAAGAAACTGCAGTCCGTGATCTAAGAATCCAAACCGTTCCTGTTTACACCATTTGCGAAGCCAGCTGTTCACTTCCACTATTTTTCCCTCTCTCCCTGGGCCACGTCGTTCAACTGGGAGGACAGATGAGATGACAATTTGTGCATTTAGTTGCTTCAATTTCCTGCCGAGGGCCTCGTAGTCTCTTTTGATCTTCTGGAGGCTATTGCTTGCAGTGTCATTGGTTCCCACATGAACCAAGAGGAAGGGGTATTTGTCAGTGGGTTTTATGATTCCTTGCAGTCGTTCAGTTACATCTTGGATCTTAGCCCCGGGGAGTCAGCACACTTCCCGAGACATCTTGTCAGGCCCACAGATCACTGCTTCTGTTCCCCTCAGTAGGGAATCCCCTATCACCACTACACGCCTCCTCTTAGGTTTGGTCGGGGTTCTTCCGTGAGCTGTCCGTTCCAAGGTCGCCTGCACATTCCCTGAGGACTGACTTTGCTGCTCGTCTTCATATACCTGATCGACTGTAATGAGGGAGAGATCCTCAAATGGAGTCTGCTCTTCGTCTTCCATGCTAGGGGAGAGGACCTCAAAGCGATTGTGTATTTCTAAACAATCAGAGCGAACCCTGGGCCTCCTACTTCTTTGAGTCACGTTTCTCCATATATCTGGCTCCTGTGTTGGTGAACTAGCCTCCTTCTCAGGGGAGTCCCCTGTCTCCTCCTTGGTGGAGACGGTGTGCTCTGTTGCTTCCAAGAAGAGCTCCAGCTCTCTAATTCTTTGGAGCGTAGCTACACGTTCTTCCAGTTGCTGGACTTTGTCTTTTAAGAGGGCAATCAACATGCAATTGCTACAGGTAAAGCTGCCTGCAACCTTTGGCAAGATGGCAAACATTGCGCAGGAACCGCAGGCGACTGCAGCTGTTCCCTCCCCCTCCATCTTGAGAATGTGTCATTGGGGGTGGCTACAGCGGTCCTCCATCATAAAAAGCGTGAAGACAGGACAAATAACTCCTCCCACAAAAAAAACCCTAGGTCTCCCCCAACGAACGTTTGAGACTAGCTCCCCTAAATCTACACGATGGATCAAACTGCGCGCGCTGCTGCCCTGCAAGCTCTGATAAGCTCTTCCCACAGCTAATCACCTGCCTCAACAGAAACCCTGCCCCCTCTGACCTTTGCACAGGGAGAACAGCTAATCAGCCACAAAGAAACACACACACACAAGAAAACCCTTTTTGCTCTTTCTTCAACTGCTGCCCTGCGAACGGCGATCTGGCACTTCTCCCTCTTTACCTTGAGCGCGGCCTCCTGGAACCTGGTCAGTACGGTGTGGAGGCGCTCGAACAGCTGCTGGTGTGAGTCTGCGGACACCAAGACATCATCAAAATATGGTACCATGCCCGGAAGCCCTTGCAGGAGACGCTCCATAAGGCTTTGGAAGATCCCAGGAGCCACATTTACTCCGAACTACAAACAGCGGCAACAGAATGCCCCTCGGTGGGTGACGATTGTCGGGGCTTCAGCGGTGGCATCTTCGGCGGGCAGTTGTTGATGGGCTTGGGCAAGGTTCAGCTTAGCAAAGACCTTACCCTCATCCAAGGAACGCAGCAGGTGTTGAACAATAGGAACCGGGTAAGCGTGCTGCTGAAGTGCCTTGTTGATTGTGCACTTGTAGTCGGCGCAGATTCTCACCAACCCATCCGGCTTGACAGGCGTGATGATGGGGGTTTCCCACTTGGCGTGGTCAACTGGCTCCAAAACTCCTTGGGCGATCAGCTTGTCCAATTATTCATCCACCTTAGCCTTGAGAGCAAAGGGAACCCGGCGTGGCTTTAGCTTGATGGGGGCGACTTGTGGATCAAGGCTAAAGGAGATGGGCGTACCTGTATATTGCCCCAAGTGCCGTCAAAAACCTCAGCAAAGTCTTTGACCAGATCCTCAGTCTCTGCGTTAGAGATGCGGTTGATGCTGGTGACTTCCATCAAACCAGCCTAGCCCTAGGAGGCTTGGCCGCTGACCTTCGACCACCACCAGTCAGAGCAGGCCTGAAAAATCCTTGAAGGTGATCTGGAACCGGCCAACGCCTACCACGGGAATGTTGTTTCCCTGGTAGTCTTTCAGGTGTACACGGTGAGAGTCGAGTTGCCTTTTAGACACTCTGGGTACCAGTCTTTTGATGGTGCTCCAAGACACGATGGACAGGGCAGACCCAGTGTCAATCTCCATGTCACATGGAGCTCCTTCAATGAGCACCGTGACGTTTAGCTTGCGTCGCGTAGGCGAGTCGGTTTGGCCAATAGTGGTTCCAGACGGGCAGTGGCAGTTGGTGAGAGCGAAACAGCTTTCCTTGGCGGACTGGAGTGAAGACTTGGACTTGTGAGGCAGTGAAGGGGGGGTGCCGGACGGAGCCAATCGGCAGACCTTAGCAATGTGGCCCCTTCTGGAACACTTCCGACAGATGGCATCTCTGAATCGACACTTGGCACGGGAATGGTTGCCTCCGCAGCCGGCATATTCCGATTGACCTTTGGACTTCTGTTGGAACTTCCTGCGCTCCCGCTTTATCTGGTGCACGTCATCGTCTTCACTGGAGGATGCCTCATCACTGCTGGCCTCTTCATGATGCACTGGAACTGGCTTCCTAGCAAGACGTGGGCTGCTGGCTTGAGGATCAGCAGCTTCCGAGGCCACGGCCTCCTCAATGGCTTTCTGCAGCGTGAGGTCTGGTTTGGCGAGGAGACACCGTTGCAGACAGATGTCCCGGACCCCGCAGGCGAATCGATCCATCAGGGCATCGTCTAAGTCTCAGAACTTGCAGTGCATTGCAGCCTGTCGCAGGGTGGTGGTGTAGTTGTTGATTGACTCCCCCGCTGCCTGGTTCCGGTGGTAAAACGCATGGCGGGCAGCAATCTTGGATGGCTTTGGCGCATAGTGGTTGCGGAGCTTCTCTTGAATCGTGTCCCACGGAGCTGCCTGGACTGCTTCAGGTGCAAGCTGCTTCAGGTGCAAGCAATGCTCAGGCCATCTCAAACACCTCAGGCCCACAGAGGATTCTTCTTTCTATGTAGATGGAACTCAAAACAACCTGTTTTGCTTTGTTTAGCCTTATTACACTTCGCTTTGCTATTTGTGGGTGAATGAACAATTTGTTCAGGACCTGAGACAGTGGTGGGCAACCCAAATTCCCTTCTAAATTCCCTTCCTGGCAGGAACTACATGGTACAGCGCTGCAGATCTATGCTCTGCATTCTTCAGTCTCCCTCTAGCCCCTGAGAGTCAATTCCTCTTCGCCTTCACCTGGGGACCTAGTTAACTAACCTGGACCAGACTACCCCAGGGTTATGCGGAATCACCCGCTATATTTTCTGCAATATTACACCAGGATTTACAGGATGTACATCTGTCTGGTCTACCTATCTGCTCTATGTAGACAACATTTTAATATGTTCTACCAGCGAGGAGGCGTGTAAATTATTATATTTTTTTATAATATTTTTTATTGCATTTTTTTCCAGATAAAGACACAGTCAGATATACAAAGAAACAAGAACAAAGAGAAAAGAAAAAAGAAAAATTCGTCATTTCAGAACTTTTTTCAATCTTCTACCGGACTTCCCCACATCTCCCTCACCATGCATTCTTAACAATAAAAATATCAGCAAATTATAACCTTGTTTCATGCGTTCCTTTTGTACTTTCAGATAGTTGCTTTTTGTGTTTAAATTCCTTATTATCAATTTACTCTAAAAACAAATGTTATTTTAAACATTAGTCCTTTCATTAATATAATTTAGTTTCATAAACCGTCCAATCTCGTTGCTGGAGCTAGCCTTTCAAAATCATGCGAAATCTTATAATTCATATAACTTATAAAGTTTTTGCAGATAGTCCTTAAATTTTTGCCAATCCTCCTCCATTGCTTCTTCTCCCAAATCTCGGATCCTGGCAGTCATCTCAGCCAGCTCCATATAGTCCATCAATTGCGTTTGCCACTCTTCCAGTGTGGGCAAATCTTGAGTCTTCCAATATTTGGCGATAAGAATTCTTGCTGCTGTGGTTGCATACATAAAAAACGTTCTATCCTTCTTTAACACCTTTTGGCCGACAATGCCCAGGAGGAAGGCCTCTGGTTTCTTAGGAAAGGTGTACTTAAACACCTTTTTTAACTCATTGTAGATCATTTCCCAGAAGGCCTTCACTTTTGGACAAGTCCACCAAAGGTGAAAAAATGTCCCTTCAGCCTCCTTGCATTTCCAGCATTTATTATCAGACAAATGGTATATCTTAGCAAGCTTGACTGGGGTCATGTACCACCTGTATATCATTTTCATAATGTTTTCTTTCAAGGCATTACATGCCGTAAACTTCATACCAGTGGTCCATAACCTTTCCCAGTCTTCAAACATAATGTTGTACCCAATGTCTTGAGCCCATTTTATCATGGCTGATTTAACTGTCTCATCCTGAGTGTTCCATTTAAGCAGCAAGTTATACATTCTCGATAATACCTTGGTCCTTGGTTCTAACAGTTCTGTCTCTAGTTTCGATTTTTCCACCTGGAATCCTATTTTTTTATCCAACTTAAAAACCTCTTGAATTTGAGCATAATGGAACCAATCTTGCACCTTATTCTTTAGTTTTTCATAGCTCTGCAACCTCCAATTATCTCCAATTTTTTCTACTATTTCCCAATATTTCAGCCAACCGGCCTCCATATTGGGTTTTTTTCGGGCCTTAGCCTCCACTGGTGATAGCCACCTCGGGGTCTTACTTTCTAGTAAGTCTTTATATTTTGTCCAGACCATAAATATTGCTTTTCTGACAATATGGTTTTTGAACATTTTATGGGTTTTTACCTTGTCATACCACAAATACGCATGCCATCCTAACGAGTTATTAAAACCTTCCAGATCTAGGACATCAGTGTTCTCTAAAAGCAACCAATCTTTCATCCAGCAGAAGGCTGCAGCTTCATAATATAACCTTAAGTCTGGCAGGGCAAACCCCCCTCTTTCTTTTGCATCAGTTAGTATTTTAAATTTTATTCGGGGCTTTTTGCCCTGCCAAACAAACTTTGAGATATCCTTCTGCCACTTTCCAAAACATTCCACTCTGTCCAAGATCTGTAGGGTTTGAAACAAAAACAACATCTTTGGCAATACGTTCATCTTTATAGCTGCGATTCGGCCCAACAAGGAAAGTTTCAGTCTTGACCAAGTTTCTAGGTCTTTTTTAACTTCTGACCAACATTTTTCATAGTTATCTTTAAATAAATTCAAATTTTTGGAAGTCAAGTTAACCCCCAGGTATTTCACTTTTTTAACCACATTTAACTCTGTTTCCCTCTGAAACCCATCTGTTTCTGAAGATGTCAAGTTTTTCCCCAAAACTTTGGTTTTTTGTTTATTCAACTTAAATCCCGCCACCCGACCAAACTCCTGAATCAGTTCTAAAACTCTTTTTGTACTAGATTCTGGCTCCTGTAATGTTAAAACCAAATCATCTGCAAAAGCTTTCAGTTTATATTGTTTCGCTCCGACCCGTACTCCTTGTACCAGCCGGTCCTCCCTAATCATATTCAAGAGCACCTCCAGGACTGAGATAAATAATAGGGGGGAGAGAGGGCACCCCTGCCGTGTTCCTTTTTCAATTTGGAACTCTTCTGTCACCACATTGTTCACTATTAACTTAGCTTTTTGTTCTGAATAAATTGCTTCTAAACCATTTTCAAACCCCCGTCCCACTCCCATCCCTTCCAAGTTTTTCTTCATAAACTTCCAGGAAATGTTGTCAAAGGCCTTCTCCGCATCAATAAAAATTAACACTGCTTTAGTGTTGATGTTAGTTTGTAAAAGTTCCAAAATGTCAATAATATTCCTAGTGTTGTCAAACAAATGTCTGCCGGGGAGAAAGCCTGCCTGGTCCTTGTGAATTACTTCATTTAATACCTTTTTAAATCTACTCGCCAAAATGTCTGCAAATATTTTGTAATCCACATTTAGGAGTGAGATGGGACGGTAGTTCTTAAGCTGATTCTTTTCAGTTTCCACTTTAGGTATCAATGTAATGAAAGCTTCTTTCCACGTTTCCGGTGCCCTCCCTCCCTCCATGATCTGATTACAAACCTCCATTAGTGGTTGTGTCAAATAATTTTTTAATATCTTATAATACTTGGAGGTAAGTCCATCTGGGCCTGGAGATTTGCCCAGCTGCATATTCTGAATGGCATCCTCAATTTCCTGTTGTGTTATTCTATAGTTCAAGATTGATCTCTTCTCCTGAGATAGTTTTGGTAGGCCATTTGCTTTTAAAAATTGATCCATCTCAAACACTTCCTCGGGTCCTTGCGTGTACAGTTTTTTAAAATATTTCTGGAAACACTTTCTAATTTCATCTGGTTTCTGAATGTTTTTCCCTTCAACCTCTAGATTGGTAACATAGTTCGATTTTTGTCTCTTTTTCAACTGCCATGCTAGCAGTTTCCCACATTTATTTGCCGATTCAAAAGATCTTTGTTTCATTTGTTTAATTTTCCATTCCAATTCTTGATTTGTCAATTTCTGGTGGTGGTGGAATTTAATTTCTCTTAGAATCTCTTTTGATTTTGGTTTTAATCTCAATTTTTTCTCTCCGTCTCTTATCTTCTCTAATATCTTATCCTTTTTTCCATTCCAGAGTTTTTTCTTGATCGTATTCTGTTGTATCAGAAACCCTCTCATTACAGCTTTACTTGCGTCCCCGATTGTTCTCTTTTCCACCGAGGTGTTCAAATTGATTTCAAAATAGTCCTTTAAAGTTTTTTGGGCCTTCTTTACAATCTCTTGATCTCTTAGTAGGTTGTCATTCATTTTCCATCTGAAGGAACCGGCTGGAGTAAGTCTCAATTCCATTTTCAAAGCGTTATGGTCGGAGCAAGTCTTTGGGCAGATTTCCACTCTTCTAGTCTTAGGAGCCAGCCCTCTAGTTGTCCAAATTTGGTCAATTCTTGTCCATGACAGGTGGGCCTCAGAAAAGAAGGTTCCTTCTTTACCTAAGGGGTTTCTTGTCCTCCAGATATCAATCAAATCCATATTGTCGGTTAGTTCAAAAAAAGTTTTTGGTAGTCTGCCTTCCTTGGTTAAGTTTTGGTTTTGTGACTTATCCATATAGGTAGAAACCACCCCGTTCATATCTCCCATCATAATGATGTTGGAATAATCCAGATAGTCCAGCAATGTCTCATGTAGCTTCTT
Source organism: Podarcis bocagei (assembly GCF_964188305.1). Classification (NCBI taxonomy): domain Eukaryota; kingdom Metazoa; phylum Chordata; class Lepidosauria; order Squamata; family Lacertidae; genus Podarcis; species Podarcis bocagei. Next base: position 47,919,568 of record NC_138131.1, on the reverse strand, counting down.
GTAAAATTCCGATTTCCCCTCATTTGGTGCATAAATTCCTAATATCAAAACTTTTTCTCCTTGAGTTTGTATCTCAATTGCCAAAATTCTTCCTTGTTCATCTTTAAACAAAAATTTCGGTGACAAGTTCTCCTTAGCATAGATCACCACGCCTCTCTTTTTAACTCTATCTGATGAAATAAATTCTTGGCCTAGTCTTTTGTTGATTAACACTTTCCTGTGGAGTCTAGTCACATGTGTTTCCTGCAGACAAATAATATCCAAGTGTTCTTTTTTCAAGATATGAAAGATCCTTCTTCTTTTTTCCGGGGAATTTGCTCCATGAATATTCCAACTATACAGCTGCAGAGACATCCTGAATCAATCTGTTGTTTCTCTTTATGGGGTGTCCTTCTTTTCGTCCGAACCCGGGGGTGTGGGAGTTGGTACTATACCAGGCTGTGACGGTGGCCAAGGAATTGCTGCTCCCTTCTGCAAGTCCTCTCCGTAGTCGTGCAGGAACTTCTTGTTGTCTTCTATTGTTTTAATTTTAACTTTCTTTCCTTTATAGTTAAAGGATAGGCCTTGGGGAAACTCCCACCTGTAAGGGATCGCGTTGCCTCTCAGGAGTCTTTACCGGTGGTAAAACGCATGGCGGGCAGCAATCTTGGATGGCTTTGGCGCGTAGTGGTTGCGGAGCTTCTCTTGAATCGTGTCCCACGGAGCTGCCTGGACTGCTTCAGGTGCAAGCTGCTTCAGGTGCAAGCAATGCTCAGGCCATCTCAAACACCTCAGGCCCACAGAGGATTCTTCTTTCTATGTAGATGGAACCCAAAACAACCTGTTTTGCTTTGTTTAGCCTTATTACACTTCGCTTTGCTATTTGTGGGTGAATGAACAATTTGTTCAGGACCTGAGACAGTGGTGGGCAACCCAAATTCCCTTCTAAATTCCCTTCCTGGCAGGAACTACATGGTACAGCGCTGCAGATCTATGCTCTGCATTCTTCAGTCTCCCTCTAGCCCCTGAGAGTCAATTCCTCTTCGCCTTCACCTGGGGACCTAGTTAACTAACCTGGACCAGACTACCCCAGGGTTAGCTCAGAGTGTCATCTGACCTGTACTGGAAGTACAGGGGTGGAGTTTTTTCTCTCTACTGTTGGAGTCTGATGAGTGCAGACGCGTTTCTCTGTACTGCTGCAAAGACAGAAATAAAGCGATGTAAATAGAATTCTGTCTGTCTCTTTCCCCCTCCCTGAGGGAGGCAGGGAGGAGGGAGGAGTGGTGTGTCCCTCTCACGCTGAGTGGGATCGCCGATAGTGACCTAGCCTGTATCCTGCCGGGAGACGCAGACGGGGAGGTCAACAAGGATCTTAAGCCGAGTGCCTGGAGAGTGGCCAGTTTTCCCTCTGATAAGGCTTAAGAATCCAACATAAACCCAGTCAACGCAATGCTTTCATTGCTGACACAGATGGCTTACCCTATATCTGTTATAATTCCTCATAGCAATCCCACCTGATCACTACATCTCTGGATATTTGCACTCCTACACCCTCCCAGATGATGGCACCCTGCACCATGATTGTACAAAGATAGTCCAACAAGCTGAGAAACCCCGAGAAGATTTAGACCACCTCCCTCTAGAAAACCCTGATCTAATACTCTACACAGACGGCAGTTCCAAAGTCATAAACGGGGAAAGGAAGACTGGATATGCCGTAGTCTCTGACTTCAAAGTCTTAGAAGCCAACCCTATAAACCCTCAATATAGTGCCCAGGCGGCAGAGTTAATTGCCCTCATAAGGGCTTGTGAGATTAGCGAAGGAAGAAGGACAACACTGACAGCAAATATTGCTTCGGACTAGTACACACAACTGGCCAGATATGGCTCCAAAGAGGCTTCCTGACCGCAGCTGGTTCTCAGCTCTCCCACGCCGCCCTAGTGGAAAGGTTACTAACAGCCATCCACATGCCCAATGCAATAGCCATCGTCCATTGCAAAGCACATACAAAGGGGAGGGACTCAGTCTCCAAAGGTAACAGGCAAGCCGACAGGGCAGCCCAAATGGCCTCACTACATCCCCCAGAGGACGAGACTGAGTTCCAAGGTATACAACTCCCTGCCAACATTGACTTCAAACAAATGTACCAATCGGCCACTGAAGAGGAAAAAACAATGTGGGAATCCATGGGCGCCAACAAAACGGGTGGCGTCTGGCTCCTCCCAGACGGCAGAACCGTCATGCCAAAAGCCTGGACTCCAAAATTTGTGAGGGTCCTCCACCAACAGACACATTGGGGAAAGGGAAGACTAATAGACCATGTCCAAAGGTGCTGGTATGCTCCAGGGATAGCGGCTGCAGCCACAGCAGCCTCAAAGAATTGCATAACATGCATAACATGAGAGTTTACAGCTGGATTTCATCGACTTACCCCAGTGTCAGGGGTTCAAACATGCCCTAATCATAGTGGACAAATTCTCCTCCTGTGTGGAGGAATTCCCTTGCAAGAAGGCAACCGCTTCAGTACTCGCCAGGGCCCTTTTACAAGATATCATTCCCCGGTATGGAGTACCCCGTCGACTGGACAGTGACTGCAGAGGCAGTCCAACAGGAGGCCCAAGCTCTTCGAATAAAGTGGGAATTCCATACACCCTACCACCCAGCCTCATCAGGACAAGTAGAGAGCATGAATCAAGAGGTAAAGGTACAGCTAGGGAAACTTTGTAGTACCACCGGACTAAAATGGGTAAATGCACTCCCACTAGTTCTCCATAATATTCGGAGTGCCCCCACTGGACCGTTAAAACTGTCCCCCTTTGAACTTCTGTTTGGGAGACCCCCTCCCTCTGTTTATAACACTTTATTTCCCCTCTTGGAACTTGAGGTGGGGGAAGCAGAACTTACTAATTATGTCATTCAGCTCCAAAAACAGCTACAACATCTCCACAAGTATGCTGCCATAGAGGGACAGAATCTACCAATCAACGTCCCAGCACACTCCTTCCACCTGGGGGACTGGATCCTGGTTAAAGTGTACCAGAAGCTGCCCCTTCAACCTGCCTGGGAGGGCCCGTACCAAGTACTTCTAACCTCGCCTACTGCTGTGAAGGTGGGAGAAAAGAACGCCTGACTACATCACACTAGGTGCAAGGCAGCACCACTGCCCCAGGAGGCGCAGGAGAGCCAGGGAGAGGACTACACCTTTGATGCCCCGCCTCCTGCCGCAACCTCCTACATCAACGAGGACGAGGCCCAACAGACCGGACCAGATCGGGGTCAGGATCGGGCCCAACAGACCGGACCAGATCAGAGTCAGGATTGGGCCCAACAGACTGGACCAGATACCACCTCTGAGCCCATCTGGACCTCCAAAGTTGTCCTGGACACAACCGCCATCAAACTACACCTCAAACATGTTTGACAGCTCAACTGACAGCTCCACTGACAGCTCATTGCTTCGTCGCTTTCCTTCAGCGCTCCGTTTGACAGCTCAACCGACAGCTCCACTGACAGCTCACCACTTCATAGCCCAACTCCTCTTTTCCGAGCGCCAACCCAGCCCTCCGTTCATCCTGTTTACCACCCCGCTGCTGAACATGGAATATTGCCCACCCTTTTTATCCTCTCCTCCCTGACCAGGGGAAATCCAACCCTGACTGAATGGGGGACTTGGACTTCTGTCTCTCTGTGTCACTGACTCTGTTGCACCATTCATTAGTACCCAGACTTACCAATAACCAGTACTGGGAACTCTTTATACGAGACCAAAATCTCCAACGTATAGGGTCAGCCGTCCTCACTCTCAACCATCAGTATTGGTACTGATATGTACCATGGGGACATATTCACCCAGTGCTTTTCAAGCTGCACTGGCTCCCGGTGGAATACAGGGTCAGATTTAAGGTGCTGCTTTTGACCTTTAAAGCCCTTCACGGCCTAGGACCCTCGTACCTATGGGACCGCCTCTCCCGGTATGCCCCACGGTCCATAAATAGTAACACTCTAGTGGTCCAACAGAATGGGAAGAACCAGAGATCTGTTCAAGAAAATCGGAAATATGAAAGGAACATTTCGTACAAAGATTACCATAATAAAGGACAAAAGTGGTAAAGACCTAACTGAAGCAGAAGACATCAAGAAGAGGTGGCAAGAATACACAGAGGAATTATACCAGAAAGATATGGATGTCTCGTACACCCCAGGTAGTGTGGTTGCTGACCTTGAGCCAGACATCCTGGAGAGTGAAGTCAAATGGGCCTTAGAAAGCACTGCAAATAACAAGGCCAGTGGAAGTGATGGTATTCCAGCTGAACTGTTTAAAATTTTAAAAGATGATGCTGTTAAGGTGCTACACTCAATATGCCAGCAAGTTTGGAAAACTCAGCAGTGGCCAGAGGATTGGAGAAGATCAGTCTACATCCCAATCCCAAAGAAAGGCAGTGCCAAAGAATGCTCCAACTACCGCACAATTGCACTCATTTCACACGCTAGCAAGGTTATGCTTAAAATTCTACAAGGAAGGCTCAAGCAGTATGTGGACCGAGAACTCCCAGAAGTGCAAGCTGGATTTAGAAGAGGCAGAGGAACCAGAGACCAAATTGCAAACATGCGCTGGATTATGGAGAAAGCTAGAGAGTTCCAGAAAGACATCTACTTCTGCTTCATTGACTATGCAAAAGCCTTTGACTGTGTTGACCACAGCAAACTATGGCAAGTTCTTAAAGAAATGGGAGTCCCTGATCACCTCATCTGTCTCCTGAGAAATCTCTATGTGGGACAAGAAGCTACAGTTAGAACTGGATATGGAACAACTGATTGGTTCCAAATTGGGAAAGGAGTACGGCAAGGCTGTATATTGTCTCCCTGCTTATTTAACTTATATGCAGAACTCATCATGCGAAAGGCTGGGCTGGATGAATCCCAAGCCGGAATTAAGATTGCCGGAAGAAATATCAACAACCTCAGATATGCAGATGACACAACCTTGATGGCAGAAAGTGAAGAGGAATTAAAGAACCTTTTAATGAGGGTGAAAGAGGAGAGCGCAAAATATGGTCTGAAGCTCAACATCAAAAAAAACGAAGATCATGGCCACTGGGCCCATCACCTCCTGGCAAATAGAAGGGGAAGAAATGGAGGCAGTGAGAGATTTTACTTTCTTGGGCTCCATGATCACTGCAGATGGTGACAGCAGCCACGAAATTAAAAGACGCCTGCTCCTTGGGAGAAAGGCGATGGCAAACCTAGACAACATCTTAAAAAGCAGAGACATCACCTTGCCAACAAAGGTCCGTATAGTAAAAGCCATGGTTTTCCCAGTAGTGATGTATGGAAGTGAGAGCTGGACCATAAAGAAGGCTGATCGCCGAAGAATTTATGCTTTTGAATTATGGTGCTGGAGGAGACTCTTGAGAGTCCCATGGACTGCAAGAAGATCAAACCTCTCTGTAATGGGATGATTAGCTGCTTGTGCGTAAAATCGTGCTCCCTCAGAGTTTGTGCGACTCCACAAACCTCTGTGTGTGACAGAGCTCCACAAACATGTCTGCTCTTAGTCACTCGTAGAGTCTGACAGTGGCTGTCTGCGGAAGCGTTTCCAGCAAAGAAGCTCCTTAACGGAAACGCGTCTCCTGGACTCACGGCGTGACAGTTTCCGGCGAGGTGTGGGTCTCCCTATGGGAGACTCAGATACCTCCCCACTGTTCTCGCTGGAAGCGTCTCTGAGCCCTCCCTCCTGCTCGCATTCCCTCAGAGATCCACTCCTCCCCCTGCTGGTTCCTGCCTCAGCTGTTGAGTCTCTTTCTTCCTCCCTGAGACCCTCCACTGCCTGATGCTCCGATGGCAGTTCCCTGACATCCACCTCCCCTCCAGGGCCCCCCTCACCCCCTCCCATTTCCTCTTCCCTGGGAGGTGAAGGGTTAAAACCCCGAAAAGAATCTTCTTCATCTTCAGACGTCTCGAACAACTCCCTCCATCGATCGCCGTCCTGGCTCGCTGAATCCTCCTCCTCTTCGGAATCTGTGAACCCCTCCAACTCCTCTTCCTCGTCGGTGGTGGCAAAGTATTGTTCAGTTTCGGTTTCAGTTTCTGTTAATTGGTTCTCGTGAGAAACTTGCAGATTCTAGCTTCACCAATTAACTCCAGCTGGTGTCAATTTACTCTTGGCAGAAAGCCCAGGTCTGCTTGACCTAGAAACTACTCACTCTGATTGGTTAACGAGCAGCACTCAACTCTGTTATCTAGGGATTGCTAGCACAGTTTGATGTGAGGTGTGTTAGGAGTTAGAAGTGCTGTGTATGGTTTTGAGAAAGAAAGATAGGATTTATTTTGCTTTTATTTGTATGCAGAAACTCTGCTGGTTTTATTTTTCCTTTTAATAAATCCTGTAAATAGTTATTCTGAGTCTAGCTGAGTAGTCATTACTGCCGCAACTAGCTTCTTCGCTGTGCAGGAAAACTCTGCTACGTTTGGGCTAAAGCCAATAGGGCTATGCCTGACACTTCAAAGTTCCATGAGGTTATGGGCATTGTGCTGCCAGCCTGAGTTGCGGTGGTGTCAGCATCAACGGCGTTGGTTCCAGTAGTTCCAGAAGTTGTTGTTCTCTGGCTGGTTCCTGACCGTGGTGAGCTGGTGACGCAGCGGACGCAAGGACAACAGCTGCAGCGTGTGAGTGCTGGGTGCTGTGGTTCCTGTTTTCTCTCTCGGTGGTCGTGAGTAGCTGGTTCCGGGTTCCAGGGACATCGCTCTCAAGATGGCCTCACAACCAGGTCAGATGGCTTTTGAGCGTCTGAATGACTCCAATTACTTGCTGTGGTCGGAACGCATGCAGGCAGTGCTGCAGAGGGATCGTCTCTGGCAAGTGGTGAGTAAGTTTCCTACGAAGCCTGATGATGAAGACCTCGATAAAGACCAAAGAGCAAGGGCCACAATTGTCTTGGGGCTGGAAGATTCCCAGTTGCCGTATGTGAGGGGAATCAAGACAGCTAGAGGTGTGTGGCAAGCACTTAAAGAACTCCATGTGCGTGAGACAGCGGTTTCCAAGCTGTTCATTCGCAAGGCATTGTACAAGGCAATGTTACAGCCTGGGGTTACAATGCAGGAACACCTACACAGTTTACAGTTAAAGTTTGCTGCGCTACAGGAAAGAGACTGTGCGTTAGACCAGCAGGAGAAGGTGGCTATTATTTTGAGTTCTCTCCCGGAAGGCTGGGATAATTTAGTTTTGTCTCTAGAAGGCATGCAGGAGCATGATTTATCAGTCAGTTACGTTACTGGGCGTTTGATTGAAGAATGGCAGAAGAGGCAAGAAAGGTTGTTGGCTGCAGAGGCTTCTACAGGTGGACGGTTTGGAGGGAGTTCTCATGCCGTGCCAGAGGTGAAGCAAAAGCAGCGTACTGGTGAGGAGTCAGCGTTTGCTGTTAGGCGTTGTTTCCGGTGTGGGTCTTCAGCGCATCTAAAACGACAATGTCCGGAGTTGGTCAAGTCTCAGTTGCCGGTGCAGGAGCAGAGACGAGATCAGCAGCAGCAGCAGCGTAAAAGGAAATTCTTCAAACGAAAACAGTCGGCTCAGCTGGTGACCGGCGAGGTCAAGATTGCTGATGAGAAACAAGCGGTCTGGGTGGTCGATTCGGGAGCGTCTCGCCACATCGTAAATTCAGATGAATTGTTTGTTTCCAAGAACTCAGCACAGCGCAGCCAGGTGGCTCTAGCAGACGGAAGTACTTCCGAAGTGATTTCGGGGGGTGCAGTTTTTGTTCCTTGTCTTCGTGAATGCCTGCAAAATGTACTTTGTGTGCCGTCATTAAGGAGCAATCTGATGTCTGTAGATTGTTTGCTAAAGGCTGGGTTTAAAGTGCATTTTGAAGGAGACAGTTGCATTATTAAGAAGGCTGGTGAGATTTTAGGCACTGCTAAGTCAGAGGGAGGCTTGTTTTGGCTTAAAGCAGGATCTCAAGTTGCAGCAGTAGTCAGTAAATCTCAGCCTGCAGTGAATAACAAAGCTATACATGACAACTGTGTGCACTTATTGCATAGGAAAATGGGGCATGCTTGCTGGAAAAGTGTACTAAAAATGTCTGAATTGGCTGATGGGGGTAATTTAAAGAGTTGTAACAAGTACCTTGATTGTAATGTTTGTAAAAAGGTTAAAACCCACAGAGTCTCTTACCCCAGAAGTGACAGAGTTAGTGAGTCACCGCTACAGCTGGTTCACATGGACGTAATTGGTCCATTTGCTGTAAGCAGGGGTGGATCGCGTTTTTCACTAACAATTGTGGATGACGCCACGCGTTATTCTTGGGTTTTTCCCATGAAGAATAAGGGTGACGTGTTCACTAAGTTTAAAGGCTGGGTGGCATCTGTGGAAAGATTTCTGTCCATTAAACTCAAAAGGATTCAGACTGACAGAGGTGGCGAATTTATGTCAAATGCCTTTAAAGATTGGTTACAAAAGCGTGGCATTGGGCATAGAAAAACGAACGTTTTTTCCCCAGAGGAGAATGGCGTTGCAGAGCGAAAAAACAGATCTTTACAAGATATGATGTTTGCCATGCTTGCTGATGCTGATTTGCCCATGTCTTATTGGGGGGAGAGCATGCTCACCGCGTGTTATCTCCAAAATAGGCTCTTTCATCAAACAATAGGTACAACCCCATACTTTAAATTGTTTCAGAAAAAACCCAAAATTGACCATTTGCATGTGTTTGGATCAAAAGCCTGGGTATTAATTCCGAAACAAATGAGGAAGAAGGGAGATCCTAAGACCAAACAGTTAGTGTTTGTGGGTTACCAGGAGCTGGGAAAAGGTTTCCGCTTTGCTGAAGGGACAAATGGCATTGTGATCTCCAGGAATGCCAGTTTCTGTGAACATAGTGGCTGGGAGAGACTACATGCCAATACTGAGGTTTGGTTTGAACCTTCCCAGGAGCTTCATGACTCTGAAGGTAGACACAGAGAATCAGAGTCTGAGGGGGAGGAAAGTTCAGATAAGAGCTCTCAAGAAAGTGGAAGACCAGTTGCTAAGCAACAAAAGAGAGGTCGTAGTTCTGAGGAGGAAAGTGGGTCAGAAGAAAAATTTTCTCCCAGAAGATCTAAAAGACAAAACAAAGGAGTGCCTCCAGTGCGTTTTTCTCCTGATACTGCAAATGTGTTTAGTGTAAGTGCAGAACCCAAGAGTTTTCAGGAGGTGTTAAAGTTACCAAAAGAGGAGGCAGAGCTCTGGAAACAGGCAATGGAGGAAGAGATGTCCTCTCTGAATGAGCACAAGGTTTTTACACCAGTAGCAGCGCCTGAGGGGGCAAAGATTGTAGGCTGCAGGTGGGTGTACAAAAGACTCAGGCCCGGTTAGGACATATCTAGGGTTGGAAGTGTGCTGGGCCCAAGATGGCAGCTGCCTAATTAGTCAGCAGAACAAAGTTAAACAACTACTGACTACATACAGGATGCAGGATTGCAAAGGGGCAGCGGTGCCTATGGATCCAGGTTTCATAAAAACACTTCATACAGATGAGAGTCCTGAATTTGAACACCCTGATGTATATCACTCTGTAATTGGAAGTTTATTGTATTTAGCACAGTGGTCCAGACCTGATATTAGCTATGCAGTAGGCATATTAAGTAGATTGGTCTCAAAACCCACACTAAATGCCTGGAAAGGGGTAAAACAAGTTCTGAGGTATCTCAAACAGACAATTGGCTATATGTTACAATTAAATTCTTCCGAGGATGAAATGTTGAGTTGCTACTGTGATAGTGACTGGGGAAATTTGCCAGATAGAAAATCTGTCACAGGACTAGTCATAATGGTCGGTGGAGCTTTAATCAGCTGGCGGTCACGCAAGCAAGACGTTGTAAGTGTGTCATCAACGGAATCAGAGTATGCCGCATTGAGTGAATTGTGCAACGAGGTGATTTATTTCAAGCATTTGATGGCAGATTTAAATGTAAATTGTGGAGAACCAGTACAAGTTTACATTGATAATCAAGCTTGTATAACCTTAAGTAAAACAGAGGGTTTCAAATCGCGTTCCAAACATATCTCTGTAAAATACCAAAATGTACGTTGCTGTGTACAAGACAATGTAATCACCTGTACTTATGTGTCAAGTGAAGAAAATGTAGCAGATGTGTTAACTAAACCATTGGCAAAGATAAAGAACAAGCGAATGTGCAAGGGTTTAGGTTTGCTGGAAAAATAATCTCCTACATAGGTGTATTTGGTGTTAATTGTTCAGCAGAATCTGTGAGGGGGTGTTCAGTTTCGGTTTCAGTTTCTGTTAATTGGTTCTCGTGAGAAACTTGCAGATTCTAGCTTCACCAATTAACTCCAGCTGGTGTCAATTTACTCTTGGCAGAAAGCCCAGGTCTGCTTGACCTAGAAACTACTCACTCTGATTGGTTAACGAGCAGCACTCAACTCTGTTATCTAGGGATTGCTAGCACAGTTTGATGTGAGGTGTGTTAGGAGTTAGAAGTGCTGTGTATGGTTTTGAGAAAGAAAGATAGGATTTATTTTGCTTTTATTTGTATGCAGAAACTCTGCTGGTTTTATTTTTCCTTTTAATAAATCCTGTAAATAGTTATTCTGAGTCTAGCTGAGTAGTCATTACTGCCGCAACTAGCTTCTTCGCTGTGCAGGAAAACTCTGCTACGTTTGGGCTAAAGCCAATAGGGCTATGCCTGACACTTCAAAGTTCCATGAAGTATTTCCTTCGGAACCTCGCTACAGGCTGAGGCTTGCGTGGGAACCTCTGATGAAAAGTTTCTATTAAAAATTCGTCATTGACATCCTCTGCCCTAACCCAGGTGTTTTCCGACTCCGGTTCCCCTTCCCACATTACCAAATACTCAACTTGATCTCCCTTCCACCTGGAATCGAGGATCTCCGCTACATGGTAGCTGTGTTCCTTCTCCTCCATTGCTGGTCCCCTAGTGACCCTCCCTTCACTGTCCCCTTTATACGGTGACAGCAATGACCTGTGGAAAACTGGGTGCAGCTTCATGTGGTTCGGTAACCGGAGTCTGAAAGCCACTGGGTTGACCTGCTGCATGATTTCAAATGGTCCCAGCCTTTTGGGTCTTAACTTCTTACAACCCCCTTTGAATGGCAACCCTTGGGTTGACAGCCACACCTGGTCCCCCACCCTGATGCTTTCACCTTCCCTTCTGTTTTTGTCTGCCTGCCTCTTATATTCCTCCTTAGCCCTGTTTAAGTTGAGTTGGAGCTGGCGATGGATCGCTTCCATTTCTTCAACGAACTGTTCTGCAGCTGGAACGCTCCAGTTCTCCCCTTCCCCCCCTGGGAAGGCTCTGGGATGGCACCCGTGATTAGCCAAAAAGGGGCTCATCCCCGTGGACACGTTCTCTGCATTGTTGTAGGCAAATTCTGCCAACGCCAGCTTCTCCACCCAATCATTCTCTCTGTCATTCACATAACACCTCAAATATTGCTGGAGAACACCATTAGCTCTTTCCGCCTGCCCGTTGGTTTCTGGATGACGGGCCGTTGAGAAATTAACCTCAACATGCAGTAAGCTCATGAGCTTCCTCCAGAACCTGGAAGTAAATTGTTTCCCTCGGTCTGAAACCACCCTCAAGGGGGCGCCATGCAACCTAAACACATTTTCTACAAACAATTTGGCTGTTTCTTCTGCTGTGACCGCATGTGAGCAGGCTATAAAGTGGGCCATTTTAGTTAACAGGTCTACCACAACCATGATGGCTGTTTTCCCTCTAGACCTTGGCAGATCAGTCATAAAATCTATGGCCACTGCTTCCCACGGTCTTTCAGGTGTGGGTAGTGGTTCTAATAAACCTGCCGGTGCCCGCCTCCCCCCCTTGGCTCGTTGGCATTGTTCACACCCTCTCACATACTCCCGCACATCTTCCCTGACCTTGGGCCACCAAAATTCCCTGGTAACCAGCCACATGGTTTTGTGTTGCCCAAAATGCCCTGCTGTGGGGCTATCGTGCAGTTGCTTGAGTACCTTCTCCCTCAATTCCCCTTCGGGTATATATAACGCTCCCTTGTAGTACAATGCCCCGTTTCTCTCCTCAAAACCCCCGGGTTTGTCTCCCTCCCTCCTGAGACCCCTGAGTTTGTCCTGGGCGTATTCATCATGCACCGTACCCTCTACCAACTCCCTTTGCCCCACCAATGCCGCCCCACACACCCAGCGGTCCTCTGGAATGACATGGGTCTCTTCGGGTGCTCCCTCCCCCTCCAAATATTCAGGTTTGCGTGAGAGAGCGTCCGCCCTAACGTTCTCTGGGCCTGGCACGTAACAAATCTCAAAGTTAAATTTGGAGAACTCCTGGGCCCATCTCAACTGCCGTTGGTTGAGCACTCGCGCAGTTCTCCAATACTCTAGATTCTTATGGTCCGTGCACACTTGCACCTTATGTTGTGCACCAATTAGCAGGTGCCTCCATTTCCGGAAAGCCTCATGAATAGCAAGAAGTTCCCGGTCGTACACCGTGTAGTTCCTCTCGGATTTGTTCAGCTTTCGCGAAAAGAAGGCACACGGTCGCCACTCTGACTCCTCCTTCCCCGACTGCAGAAGAAGCACCGCCCCTATGGCTCTGTCAGATGCGTCTGTTTCGACCCTCAGCTTCTTTTGTAAGTCCACATGCAGAAGTTGTTCTTCCGAGGCGAAGGCCCTCTTCAGTTCCTCAAACGCTCGCTCCGCCTCCGCCGTCCATACAAACTTCTTTTTACTGCTGAGACAGTCCGTAATGGGCGCCGTCAGGTGGGCGAAGTTTCGGATGAACTTACGATAAAAGTTTCCAAACCCTAGGAACCTCTGCACATCCTTCTTGGTTTTGGGTGTTTTCCAGTCCAGCACTGCCTGCACCTTACCGGGATCCATGGCCAATCCCTTGTCTGACAGGCGGTACCCCAGGAATTCCACCTCCTTGGTATGAAACTGACACTTCTCCAGTTTCACCCACAGCCTGTTGGCTTGCAGCCTGCTCAACACTTCTCTGACGTCTCTCACATGTTGCTCCTCATTCTCCGAATACACCAACACATCATCTAGGAAGGCAACGCAATTCTTGTAGAGCAAAGGACCCAGTACGTGGTTCATAAAAGATTGAAAGCACGCTGAGCCTGCTTGTAATCCAAAAGGCATAACGAGATATTCAAATGCCCCCAAAGGGGTAAACATGGTGGTTTTCCATTCATCCCCTTTCCTTATACGTATCAGGTTGTACGCCCCCCTTAGATCCAGCTTTGTAAAAATCTTTCCCTTCCTCACCCTGGTCAAAATATCATCAATCCTGGGCATAGGGAAAGTCACTGGTTCAGTCACTGCATTTAACCTCCTAAAATCACATACAAGTCTCGGCTTGTCCGTGTGCTTTTTATCCACAAAAAACACTGGGCTACCCCCCGCTGCTTTGGACTCTCTGATGAAGCCCCTCTTCAGGTTCTTGTCAATAAATTCTCGCAACTCCTGCATTTCTCTGTCTGACATGGCATACAACTTGCCCACAGGAAGCTGTGCTCCAGGGAGTAGATTGATCTGGCAATCAAAGGGCCTATGAGGGGGTAGTTGGTCAGCTTCCTTCTCGCTGAACACGTCGCTGAGATCTGCATACTGTGGTGGTACCTTCACCTTCTCCATTACTTCTGTCCCTGCTAGGGTGGCTTGGGCCCCTGCTGAACCCTTTTCCCCTTTGCAGTGTTCTAAGCAATGTGCTGAACCAAAGGAAACCACTCTTTGATGCCAGCCCACCAGCGGATCATGTAGCGCTAGCCAGCTCATTCCCAAAATAATGGGAGCGCCTCCCAAGGTGGCCACATTAAACGCTATCAGTTCTGTGTGCCTTGCCACCCTCATTATCATTGGGACGGTCTGCAAGCTGACTCCTCCTCCCAACAACTCCCTGCCATCGATCGTGGTCACCTGCAGGGGGTTGCTTAAAGGGATCGTCTGTATCTGGTGTTCAGCAGCAAACTCCTTGCTCATAAAATTGCAGGAGCTGCCTGAGTCCAACAGCGCCTTTATTTTTAGGGGGTGTCCATTTTGCAGCTCTAGCGACACATCAATAACTAGAGCAGGTTGAGGAGCTTCTGGCACGGGCACTTTCACTGCTCTTTGGCCTGGCTGCAGTGCCCCGACTGTGGCAACCAGGCGTTGGCTTTTACCTGCTCCGTTTCTCCCTGCTCTCCTCCCTCAACAGCTCCCACCATCCCTTGCCATTCCTTCCTCTGGGGGCAGACTCTGGCAAAGTGGCCTGGCTGTTGGCAGAGATAGCATTTCCGGGCGCCTTTTCCCTCCTTCTTAACCCCCTCACTGGGTTTTGAAAATGCGCGCGCGCGCGCTGTTCCGATTTCCATCGGCTCTGCCGGCGGGAAAGCTGGCTCAGGAATGTCTGGAATGCGGAACTCCTTCCAACGTTCCCCTCTCCCTTCCCGCCTCTCCAAGGCTCTTGCCTCCTGACGCGCTCCTATGGTCAGCGCAGATTTGGTCAGCTGATCCATAGACACCGCCCTGGGGCTCCGGGACAGCTCGTCTTTCACAGCCGAAGAAAGACCTTCTTCAAATAGCATCTGAATAGGTGCCGCCGATAAATCCCAACCCAGTCTGTGAATCAGCATGGTAAACTCAGTCCAGTACTCACGGACAGATCGGCTTCCCTGCTTGCAAGCCATTAGCTGTCTGCGCACCACCCCTTCCTCAATATCGCTGGAAAACATGATATCCATTGCTCTAAAGAACTTCATCGTGTCCTTTAGGACGTCATTGTGCATTGCCATTAGGGGTCGAACCCAGTCCCGCGCCCCTTTCTCAAGATGCCCAATTATGAAAGCAACTCGCGATTCCTCATCAGGGAACTCATCGAACTGCACATTAATGGCATATTGCATCTCTGTCCTAAAGGCATGGTAATCCTTGGGGTCCCCCCCAAACTTCTGCACCAATCCTGGTACCTTTCTGGGGAACTGAGTGGCTCTCCCCTTCTTGTCTGCATCCTGAGTCCTTCTCTCCTCAAGCCTCGCCGTCTGCAGCGCAAGTTGGACTTCCAATGCTCGGTACCTTTCTTCCAAGCTTGGACCAGCGCCAACTCCTGCTCCTCCGGTTCCGGCTGGTTCGCTCATGATGCTTTCTCCTGCACAGGCAGCGTACAGAGACTGTCAGACTGCTGTAATGGGATGATTAGCTGCTTGTGCGTAAAATCGTGCTCCCTCAGAGTTTGTGCGACTCCACAAACCTCTGTGTGTGACAGAGCTCCACAAACATGTCTGCTCTTAGTCACTCGTAGAGTCTGACAGTGGCTGTCTGCGGAAGCGTTTCCAGCAAAGAAGCTCCTTAACGGAAACGCGTCTCCTGGACTCACGGCGTGACAGTTTCCGGCGAGGTGTGGGTCTCCCTATGGGAGACTCAGATACCTCCCCACTGTTCTCGCTGGAAGCGTCTCTGAGCCCTCCCTCCTGCTCGCATTCCCTCAGAGATCCACTCCTCCCCCTGCTGGTTCCTGCCTCAGCTGTTGAGTCTCTTTCTTCCTCCCTGAGACCCTCCACCGCCTGATGCTCCGATGGCAGTTCCCTGACACTCTCCATTCTGAAGGAAATCAGCCCTGAGCGCTCACTGGAAGGACAGATCGTGAAGCTGAGGCTCCAATACTTTGGCCACCTCATGAGAAGAGAAGACTCCCTGGAAAAGACCCTGATGTTGGGAAAGATGGAGGGCACAAGGAGAAGGGGACGACAGAGAATGAGATGGTTGGATGGTGTTCTTGAAGCTACCAGCATGAGTTTGATCAAACTGCGGGAGGCAGTGGAGGACAGAACTGCCTGGCGTGCTCTGGTCCATGGGGTCACGAAGAGTCGGACACGACTAAACGACTAAACAACAACAAAGTGGTCCTGGGCCCTAAGGAAGTTAGATTGGCTTCAACCAGTGCCAGGGCCTTTTCAACTCTGGCTGGTGGAACGCTCTGCCTCATGAGACCAGGGCCCTGCAGGATCTGATTTCTTTCCGCAGGGCCTGTAAGACAGAGTTGTTCCACCTGGCCATTGGCTTGGAGCCAATTTGATTCCCTCCCTCTCGTTCTTTTTTCTTTTCCTTCTCCTCCTGCGAGGAGACTACATTTTAATATTTTAATGTTTCAATATTTTATTGTTGTATTTTTAATTTTGTTTTTAAGTTGTAATAATTCAACTTGTTTTTATTATTGCTTGTAAGCCGCCCTGAGCCTGGCCTTGGCTGGGGAGGGTGGGGTATAAATAAAAATTATTATTATTGTTATTATTGTTATTATTGTTATTATTGTTGTTGTTGTTGTTATTATTATTATTATTATTATTATTATTATTATTATTATTATTATTACTGCCTGAGATGCAACAATGGGACTTACCTACTTTATGGCCAGGGAGAGATCTCTAGAAATCTGAACTGGACCGAAATCGAAGCCGGAGGGGCTACACACGTGTACACAGACTCACACCACCCTTTCGAAAATTTGATCTTTGGTTTCCAATGCCTTTTTATGACCCCTGAGCCATGAAAACCCTAACTGCAAGGACTCCGCCTAAGGCAATTCTGTTGCCTATGGAGCCTTGGACTCACTCATGACTGGAGAGGGGCAGAGTACCTGGAGGGTTGGCACCATCCTATACACCCCTCCCACACCCCTGTGTGGGACAACGCCGGTCCTTTGAGATGTGGCGGGATTGCTAAGGACAGGCGGCTCCTGAATACCACTGACCCACTATACCCAGCTGGCATCGCGCCCCGGCAGCTTGGCACAGACCTCTCCTTCCCGGGAGAAGATCTCCTTTTGTCCTGGGAGCAGAACTCTTACATCAAACTTCTTAGCCAGGTGGCTAAAGAAAGTCCCTACTTCAACTGTTGGATCTGTGCCCACGCACCCAGCCACCTCCAGCAAAGTCTTCCACTAGTTCCAGTAGCCATAACACTGGAACAATACCGTTCCGGAGATGTTGCCTCCTTATAGGAAAGCATTATATAATGTCTGGACTAGATATAAAGATTTGTTGGAAAATAAAACTCCAAGATGGCTGTCGCCAATGGAGGCTAAAGCTGTGAAAAAACTCAAGATGGAGGCTAAATGGCCAAAATATTGGGAAATTTTGGAACAACAGGGTGACAAACTGAAACTTCAGAGCCATGAGAAATTGAAGACCAAAGTACGAGATTGGCTACATTATTACCAAATAATGGAAGTGTATAAACAGGACAGGAAAATTGGCTTCCAGGTGGAGAAATCAAAATTAGAAACAGAATTGCTAGAACCCAATGCTAAGAATTTGTCAAGAATGTATAAATTGTTGCTGAAATGGAATACACAAGATGAAACAGTTAAATCAGCTATGATTAAGTGGGCACAGGACATTGGTCATAACATCATGTTTGCTGACTGGGAACAGTTGTGGACCACCGGTTTGAAATTTACGGCATGTAATGCCTTAAAGGAAAATATTATGAAAATGATCTATAGGTGGTACATGACCCCAGTCAAGCTAGCAAAAATCTACCATTTGCCTGATAATAAGTGTTGGAAATGTAAAGAAACTGAAGGTACTTTTTATCACCTTTGGTGGATGTGCCCGAAGATTAAGGCTTTCTGGGAAATGATATATAATGAATTGAAAAAGGTACTTAAATGTACTTTCCCTAAGAAACCAGAGGCCTTTCTCTTGGGCATTGTCGGCCAATTGGTGCCAAAGAAAGACAGAACTTTCTTTATGTATGCGACCACAGCAGCAAGAGTACTCATCGCAAAGCATTGGAAGACTCAAGATCTACCCACTCTGGAAGAATGGCAGATGAAGGTGATAGACTATATGGGACTGGCTGAAATGACCGGCAGAATCCGTGATCAGGGGAAAGAGACGGCGGATGAAGATTGGAAGAAATTTAAAATTTATCTTAAGAAATATTATAAAATTAATGAATGCTAAAATGTCGAGGTTCTAGAAAAAAAGGCGATTACAGCTGTAAAAGATTAAGTAAAAGAAAAGAATAAGGGAAAAATTTGACAAAACTAAAAGTTAGGATTTGCTGAAATAAGTTTGGGAATTGGGATGCAGAAAGGGGAGGTATGAGGAAGTCGGCGAAGTAAGGTTTAAGAAAAAGGGATATGAAATTATGCATGTTTGTTTGTGTACTTGTTTGTTTGTAGTGTGTATTGTTTGTGTTTATAAAAACTGTGAAAAACCAATAAAAATGTTATAAAAAAAAGAGATGTTGCCTCCTTACCCACAAATATCTGTACCTCACAGGTCCCACCAAGGGACCCCTCTGTCGCCGCTTCACCGGAGAAGGGACCTCTATCGGAACTAGCACCTGCAATGTCAACCTCAAGACACTGAGATCCAGCGCCGAGGGTCTTCTGGCAGTTCCCTCATTGCGAGAAGTGAGGCTACAGGGAACCAGACAGAGGGCCTTCTCGGCAGTGGCGCCCGCCCTGTGGAACACCCTCCCATCAGATGTCAAAGAGATAAATAATTACCTGAGATTCAGAAGACATCTTAAGGCAGCCTTGTTCAGGGAAGTTTTTAATATGTAACGCTGTACTGTTTTTAACACTGATTGTGAGCCGCCCAGAGTGGCTGGGGAAACTCAGCCAGATGGGCGGGGTATAAATAATAAATTATTATTATTATTATTATTATTATTATTATTATTATTATTATTATTATTATTATTATTATTATTAAAGATTCTAGCCACAGGACAAGTGACTGTCACCAACCCGACGCGTTCCCAGACCTTTCCAAACCTCACCCTCGCCTGGGCCAACGCAATCGGCCACCCACCCACTTGGAAGCCACAACACTCAGACCTTATGCTATTGCAGACCTTTGCATCTGGCAGAATGGAATCGTTCCTCAGTGGCTTGTTCTGGGTGTGCAGACACCGGGCATACACCTGGATAAGCCCACACATGTCTGGGTCCTGCTTTGTCGGATACATTGTCCCTGGGATTAGGGTCACCCCGCATCTACCACCCGGGAGACAGGGGAATAAAAGGGAACAAAAGGACCTGTCAGATCTCTCTGACATCGCTGCCAATGGAGAGACTGTGAGTCGGGCACTGTTCCCTGCTTACGGAGCTGGATCTAACCACGTCAACATTCTCAGACTCACCGACATCCTCCTGAAGTTCATGCAAGAAGCCACTCAGATAACAGACTCTTTGGTATCTGACTTCTCTGAGGTAGGTTACAAACGAGGATTGCTACAGACTTTTTTTTGTCAAGTCAAGGGGGGACCTGTGCTTTGATAGGCGCCGAATGTTGCACATATGTGACTGACCAATCCTTGAACATCACCGGACACTTAAATAACATACACGAATTGGCAGGGAGGCTCAGTGACATTAGAATCATAGAATCATAGAATCATAGAGTTGGAAGAGACCACAAGGGCCATCGAGTCCAACCCCCTGCCAAGCAGGAAACACCATCAGAGCACTCCTGACATATGGTTGTCAAGCCTCTGCTTAAAGACCTCCAAAGTAGGAGACTCCACCACACTCCTTGGCAGCAAATTCCACTGTCAAAAAGCTCTTACTGTCAGGAAGTTCTTCCTAATGTTTAAGTGGAATCTTCTTTCTTGTAGTTTGGATCCATTGCTCCGTGTCCGCTTCTCTGGAGCAGCAGAAAACAACCTTTCTCCCTCCTCTATGTGACATCCTTTTATATATTTGAACATGGCTATCATATCACCCCTTAACCTCCTCTTCTCCAGGCTAAACATGCCCAGCTCCCTTAACCGTTCCTCATAAGGCATCGTTTCCAGGCCTTTGACCATTTTGGTTGCCCTCCTCTGGACACGTTCCAGTTTGTCAGTGTCCTTCTTGAATTGTGGTGCCCAGAACTGGACACAGTACTCCAGGTGAGGTCTGACCAGAGCAGAATACAGTGGCATTATTACTTCCCTTGATCTAGATGCTATACTCCTATTGATGCAGCCCAGAATTGCATTGGCTTTTTTAGCTGCCGCGTCACACTGTTGGCTCATGTCAAGTTTGTGGTCAACCAAGACTCCTAGATCCTTTTCACATGTACTGCTCTCAAGCCAGGTGTCCCCCATCTTGTATTTGTGCCTCTCATTTTTTTTGCCCAAGTGCAATACTTTACATTTCTCCCTGTTAAAATTCATCTTGTTTGTTTTGGCCCAGTTCTCTAATCTGTCAAGGTCGTTTTGAAGTGTGACCCTGTCCTCTGGGGTGTTAGCCACCCCTCCCAGTTTGGTGTCATCCGCAAATTTGATCAGGATGCCCTTGAGTCCATCATCCAAGTCATTAATAAAGATGTTGAATAAGACCGGGCCCAAGACAGAACCCTGTGGCACCCCACTAGTCACTCTTCTCCAGGATGAAGAGGAACCATTGATGAGCACTCTTTGGGTTCGGTCAGTCAGCCAGTTACAAATCCACTGAGTGGTAGCATAGTCCACACCGCATTTTACCAGTTTCTTTACAAGAATATCATGGGGCACCTTGTCAAATGCCTTGCTGAAATCAAGGTAGGCTACATCCACTGCGTTCCCTTCATCTACCAGGCTTGTAATTCTGTCAAAAAATGAGATCAGGTTAGTCTGACATGACTTGTTTTTCAGAAATCCATGCTGACTATTGGTGATCACAGCATTCCTTTCTAGGTGCGCACAGACTGTTTGCTTAATGATCTGCTCCAGAATCTTCCCTGGTATTGATGTCAGACTGACTGGGCGGTAATTATTTGGGTCCTCTCTTTTCCCCTTTTTGAAAATAGGGACAACATTTGCCCTCCTCCAGTCTGCCGGGACTTCGCCTGTTCTCCAGGAATTCTCAAAGATGACTGCCAGTGGTTCTGAGATCACATCTGCCAGTTCTTTTAATACTCTTGGATGCAGTTCATCTGGCCCTGGAGACTTGAATACATCTAAACTAGCCAAGTATTCTTGTATTATCTCCTTAGTTATTCTGGGCTTTGTTTCCTTTGCTGAATCATTTGCTTTAAATTCTTCAGGTTGGGCATTGTTTTCTTTATCGGAGAAGACTGAGGCAAAGAAGGCATTGAGGAGTTCAGCCCTTTCTGTGTCCCCTGTTTGCATTTCACCATCTTCTCCTCTGAGTGACCCCACTGTTTCTTTGTTCTTCCTTTTGCTACGAACATACCCATAAAAGCCTTTTTTGTTGCTTTTAACCTCTCTAGCAAGCCTGAGTTCATTCTGTGCTTTAGCTTTTCTGACTTTGTGTCTACACGTGCTGGCTATTTGTTTGAATTCCTCTTTGGTGGTTTCCCCCCTTTTCCATTTTTTGTACACATCCTTTTTTAATCTTAACTCAGTTAAAAGTTCTTTAGATAGCCACCCTGGCTTCTTTAGGCACCTTCCATTTTCCGTCTCATTGGTATTGACTGACGTTGTGCTTTTACTATCTCCCTCTTAACAAACTCCCAGCCATCATGAACTCCCTTTCCTTTTAGTATTACTGTCCATGGGATCTCACCCAGCACTTCCCTAAGTTTTATGAAGTCGGCTTTCTTAAAGTCAAGAAATTGAGTCCTAGTATGCTTGGCTGCTCCTTTCCGCTGTATAGTAAACTTCAGAAGAGCATGATCACTCGCGCCTAATGATCCTTCCACTTCTACCCCACTAACCAGGTCATCAACATTGGTTAGGACCAGATCTAAAATGGCTGTTCCTCTTGTTGCTTCTCCCACTTTCTGGACAATGAAGTTGTCTGCAAGGCCAGTGAGGAATCTGTTTGACCTTATGCTCTTGGCTGAGTTTGACATCCCACAAATATCCGGGTAATTGAAGTTCCCCATTACTACTATCTCCCTTCCTTTTGCATGCTTGGCCATCTGTTCCAGGAAGGCATCATCTATGTCCTCAGTTTGGCTTGGGGATCTATAGTAAACTCCCACAATGAGGTCCCTGTTATTCTTCTCTCCCTTAATTTTGACCCAAATGCTCTCACTTTGGCATTGAGGTTCTAAATCTTGGATCTCTTCACAGGTATACACATCCCTGACATATAACGCCACTCCTCCTCCTTTCTTGTCTGGTCTGTTTCTCTGAAATAGATTGTATCCCCCCATTATTACATTCCAATTGTGGGACTTATCCCACCAGGTTTCAGTAATGCCTATTATGTCATATTTAGTTTGCTGTACCAAGAGCTCAAGCTCATCTTGTTTATTTCCCATGCTTTGCGCATTAGTGTACAGACATTGAAGTCCATTAATCATTCCCCCGTGTCTCTTATTTAAGGATTTTTTCCTCCCACCACTAGGTCCGCGTGCTGTTTGCTCCATTTGGTCTATGACATTTGGATGATCATCTTCATCAATTGATAGGCTCCTGCCTTCAGGAGCACTGTCTCCCTCCCCCACATTAGTCAGTTTAAAGCCCTCCTGATGAGGTTTCTGAGATTTTTGGCAAAAACATTTCTCCCAACCGTTGTGAGGTGCAGCCCATCGCTTGCCAGAAGTCCATCTTCAAGAAACTGTAGTCCGTGATCTAAGAATCCAAACCGTTCCTGTTTACACCATCTGCGAAGCCAGCTGTTCACATTCAACATGAAGGACTGTCAGACTTTGATCTTTGGGGTTGGCTACTCAAATTAGCCAACCCCAAAGATTGTCGAAGGCTGGCTTCGACAACTACTCAAAGGGATCGTTTTGACCCTAGGCACCTAGGGTTTTAGACCCCCCCCCCAACTGTCAATCACTGTGCTCTGCAGGAAAAGGCCTCCTGCAGATACCCTCTTATTAAGAGGTGTGTTCTGCAAAATACAGGAGTCGCACCTTTAGTTTTGTGGCACCTGGCCTTTGGAATGCCCTTCCCTTGAATATTACATTTAGCAGGAGCTTGGACTAGACGACTCTACAATTTTGTGATTCTATGACTGGAGAGGTGCCACCTCTTTTTGGTACCAGTTGAAGACCTTCCTCTTCCAACAAGCCTTTTAAGATTAAATATTTCCCAGTCTGCATCTCTACTGGAATGGTATGTTTTTAAGAGGTTTTTATCATTTTATCACGTTTGCTGCCTTGGGCAATTTTGGGATAGAAGTTTAATAAACAAAAAAAAACCAAACAAACAAACAAATACATTAATAAAAAAAGTCCCTGACAAGAATACCACTGAATGCAGGAAGAGCAGAGGACTGGAGTTATAGGAACTAATTCATCTTTTTCTCTCTTAGTCCACTTCTATTTTACTTTGATCCATTTTTAAATCTGTGAGTCCTTTGATTCCCTTTGGCAACAGAATCAATTTTTGGAGCAAAGGGTGAGCTGCTGAAAGGAGAGCTATTTATTTTTCCACTCCCAAACCCCTGAAAAATGTCAGATTTTGTGCAGACATGTGGATGCCCTGTAAAGTGATTGAATGAAGCAGGATGTGCCTCACTAAATAGCTGGTCTTGAAGCAGCCTGGTATTCAGTTCTTCCAAACAGGCCAAGATTCTGCCTAGCCCAGATCTCATGGAGACCTCCTATATGAAAGAGGCAAGAAACCCCACAGAGAACAAATGAGGACCTGGAAGAACCTTCAGAAGCCCCACAAGGCAACCTGAACCGCCTTGGCTGTTCTTACCACCACCGAAAACCACCCTGACCACATTCTGAGCCCTCTTTTGATCCCTGATGCTCCCTCTCCGGACCTCAGGAGATGGCAGTGGACCCTGATGGGAAGCTCAGAGCTGCAACACAGGTACTTGCTTGGCTGCCAGAAGGCACAATCACAAGGAATCTTTTGGGGAGCAAAGGTCTACTCAGCTCCTGTGCCTACGGCATACACTTATAAAGCACTATGACACCACTCCAGACAGTCATGGCTTCCTGGGAGCTGTAGTTTGTTGAGGATGCTGAGAGCTGTCAGGAGATTCGTAGCCCCCTCACAGAACTTCATTAGTTTGCAGAGACAACACCCTTCCGTTGCCCGCAATATGGTGAAGATATAAACTAGGAAGTATCTGGCCTAGTCAAGCTACTTTCGTGAGAACCAAACTTTTCCTGATGTGACCTTGCTGGAAAAGATTATAACAGAGATGAACTCACCTACGTATGTCTGAAACTTCCTCCCCTACCCTCCCAGAGCTACAGTTCCCAGAGTAGCTATACAATCAATCCCTCTTCCCAGGAAACTCTGAGAACTGTAGTTCTGGGAGGGGTATAGGGGGCTCCTAACAATGCTCAGCACCCTTAACAGACTACAGCTCCCATAATCCTTTGGGGAAAACATGACTGTTTAAAGAGGTATCATAGTGCTTTAAAGGTATGACTTGAATGTGGCCTAAGCATTGGCCATGGACAGAATGGGCAGGTTGCCACTGATAAGACTTTTGTTGTAAAGAGCTGTGTGCAATGAGCTGGAGAAGAAGCAGAAGCCGCAGTAGCAACCACCACCTTAGTAATAACCCATGAACTTTAGTGGTAATTTTACTATTGGAAACCAAGCTCCAACTATTCAAAATGCAAGGGAAATCTCCATGCAGTGTGTCACCCATAATCACCAAACTATCATGTGACAATTGCAGCAATAAAAAAGCAGGAACATGGGGATGCAATCACACTCTTTGCAATTCCCAAGTAATCTTCAAAAATCTGGAATGAAGCATTACAGGGCAATGAAGTGATCCTCTGTTTAGAAATCAACAAGCCACTGCTGTCAAAAGGGAGGGATGTTGCCTTAGACAGGGTATCAAAGGCTTGATTCCAGAACTGAACCCAGAGCCTCACTAAAATTCCTGGATATTTCATACTATCTACAGGAAACTCTGGTATTAAGCATTTGGCAGGTGAAGGACATCATCCTAAGCAGTGAACTTTCCAAATTTTAAATTAATTATAGTTGATTAATGGTGCTGTGACATGCTACAGAGATGAAGATTCTTCTTGCTATAATTCAGACACAGCAACACCAAATCATAATCAGAAGAAAATAAAATACAGTTGCAAAGCCAGGCAGTGTTGATGGCACCTGGGAGACTGATGGGTAGGAGCTGATAGAGGAGCCAGCAGTATCAGACTCAACTCTGTTCATTACCATAATAAAATGGTAATGAAGGCTGAGGGTGCAAATTCAAAATGGAGCCAGATGGATAAACAAGTGCATAGGCACAGTGGCAGAGCTTCATGCTCCGGCACTGAGGGCAGAGAGCAGGCGGGGGCAGGGCTGGCACGCGTCCTGGGGGCGCGGTATGCCGCCTGTGGGGCGCCCAGTGTGGGGGGGGGGCAACCACGATGGAACCCCACTGGGATTGCTCTGCCGGGGGTGGTGCGCTCCGCCCGTCCCCTCTTCCTCCACCAGTGCATAGGCAGCACATGTCAGTTCAAGAAGGACACTGACAAACTGGAACGTGTCCAGAGGAGGGCAACCAAAATGGTCAAAGGCCTGGAAACGATGCCTTATGAGGAACGGTTAAGGGAGCTGGGCATGTTTAGCCTGGAGAAGAGGAGGTTAAGGGGTGATATGATAGCCATGTTCAAATATATAAAAGGATGTCACATAGAGGAGGGAGAAAGGTTGTTTTCTGCTGCTCCAGAGAAGCGGACACGGAGCAATGGATCCAAACTACAAGAAAGAAGATTCCACCTAAACATTAGGAAGAACTTCCTGACAGTAAGAGCTGTTTGACAGTGGAATTTGCTGCCAGGGAGTGTGGTGGAGTCTCCTACTTTGGAGGTCTTTAAGCAGAGGCTTGACAACCATATGTCAGGAGTGCTCTGATGGTGTTTCCTGCTTGGCAGGGGGTTGGACTCGATGGCCCTTGTGGTCTATAACAACTCTATGATTCTATGATTCTATGACTCTGGAACAGAAGCATTGCTTGTAGCCATCTCTGATAATACACTTTCATGATCCTTGTATGATTTTGCTATCCTCTTGGACTACTGTTGTGCTGAACATTTAGCCCACATTTTAATTTTAAGGGAGCCAAGGGGTGGCTGTGAGAGTCCCTTCTCTCATTCTAAAATTATCACCCCAGGGATTTGCATTCTGCAGCTTTCCTAGGCAACCACTCTTCAAAGCCCAGGGAACGCCACAATAAGGCAACTCCTACTAGGAGGCATATTCAGATCAGGACGTGTGAGCAGCCTGGGAGGCTGAGGGGTGTTGAGGAAATCATAGCATTGTAAAGTTGGAAGGGCCTCCCCAAGGGTCATCTAGTCCAACCCCCTGCAATGCAGGAATCTCAACTGAAGTATCCATGCCAGATGGCCATCCAACCTCTGCTTAAAAGCCTCCAAGGAGTCTGTTCCACCGTTAAATGGCTCTTATCTTCAGAACGTTCTTCCCAGTTTAATCAGAATCTCCTCTTTTGTTATTTGAATCTGTTGGTTTGGGTACCACTCTCTGGAGCAGCAAAAAACAGGCTTGTTTCCATGAGGCAGCCCTCTACAATTCTATGGTTCTATGTAAGATAGCAAGTGGCTTAACATTTTGCCAACTCTGCAGTGGGTGGCACACTCTGCTTGCTGGCTCAGACAGAACACATATTGGAGGGTCTTGCACTTTCTCTGGCTCTCCTCCCACTCCAGGGATCTCCAAGAGCAGGCCTTGTGCAAGACCAGCATTATATGAAAACAGCAGCCTCTCAAGCAGAGAGGCTGAACTGAGATCCATTGACTTTCTGTAATGCTCCTAGAAGGATAGGCTAAAAGGGGGCAGGGAATTCAGACAAATGAGCCCAGGCAGATGGCTTGATTTTCTGAAATGCTGCACCATGCAGCCTGCAAAGCAGGGACATCTCCATCATCTCCTTTCTCAGGCTGCAGCAGATGGATCCAGCACAGCAGTCTCCTTGTAGAACCACCCAGCCCAAAATGCCACCTTTGCCAGCCGTTAGTCTTACCTTTGCAAGCCCCTGCAGCACCCAGGTGGCAGATGGCGGCCAAAACTCGCCAGATGGCCTTCTGCTCCTCCACCACAATTCCCAGGATCTCCATGGCAGTGTGGAGCTGAGCAAATGCAGCTGAGGCCTTCTGCTTCTCTTCAGCCTGCAAGGAGAGAAAGGAACAGCCAGGTCTATGGCATGAGGGCATGGGCTGGGACCAGAGATACCAAGGTGCCTTCAGAAAGAATGGCAGCATACAAAGCACCCTTATAAAGAACCCGATAGGGCCAGAACCTCTCCAAAATAAATCACCTACATTGATTATTCTTAAACCAGCATGTGAACATAGGAAACTAAGAAAAACCTGCTGGGTCAGGCCAATGGCCCATCTAATTCAGGATCCTGCTCCCACAGTGAATGCCCCAAAGGGAAACCCATGAGCAGGACCCAAGCTCAAGCTTCCAGCCCCAGGTTGGCGAAGGGTCCAGTAGAAGGAACCCCCAAGCTACAGAACTGAATGAGAGATAGTGCCTAGGTTACTTCCCTTGTAAGGACGGTAGAATCTTTCAGTTTCAGTTTCTTAAGTCACAGGCAAAAATACACCATAAATAAGACATTGTGGGGGCCAGGCTTCTGCTGAGGGGGAGCAGAACCTCAGATAATTGAGTACTTTCAATGCTTTTCAATAATATTTTTGGATCTGCCCCTCCTTGGCTATACCCATGTCTTAAGTTTAGCTCTCCTCATTTCCATGTCACCTTAAAAATATTTTGCCACATTCCCACATCAGTTTGCAATTAAAAGAAAAAATCACCAGCATTTTTAGTGCAAATTTCTCATAACATGCACATAGTTTGTATGTATAACTTGCCTAATGTATTTTTGTAAAACAATTTAAATTAATGTAATACATTTCTGTATGTTATTTCCCTAATACATGCATTTCTGGACACATGGCTTGACTGGAGGACAACCTTGCAAAATTCAGCAAGTGTGGATTTCAAACAATGGCTGCACTTCAGTACTCATTTTGTTTTGGGAAGTGCAAATTAAGTAGGTTTGCCTTTAAATGCAAATTGAATCACATTTCTCCTCCATCCCTAGTCCCTTGTTGTGTTTGAGTGTGATCAACAGACAGAATTCAGTATGGCTGGGCTAAGCAATTGGGAGGAGGTGCAATTCCTTATTCCTCCTCCCAATAAAAACATTACAAGTGGCAAGACTACCGGTATTTGGGGAGACAAAATATTCTCATTACTAAATACGCTAGCTTTGTGTTCTCCTGGGGAGGTGGTGGTGGTGTCAAAGGCTGCCCCTGTCAGGAGCAACCATGACTCTTCTGCACATGGTTGTGTGGAGGCAAACATGACCCCTCCAAGGCACCTACAACATATGGGTCTCCTCTTTTGCCTTATCCACTTTCCTGAGGAAAGGCTTTTACAAAGGGGGAGCCATTGGGGGCCACTAGGTGGCGCATCGGAAGATGGCTGACAATAACATCTCACCGACCCACACGAGGTAATTTGGAGGCTATGATGGGGGTAATTAGCCTCCATAACCCCCCCCCCCCACAATCCTGGCTTGCCTGCTGTGCCCTATACCACCCCCGAATTTATGGGGGTGGGGGCACTAGGCACAAAGCCCTCCTGTGGGATTTCCGGCTCTCCTGGACGCCGTTCCTGATTCGCGCCGCTAGTTGCAAATGATCTTTAAAAGAAACAATTTGGACAAGATTAATTGCACATGCTTCAAGGAAAAATGGGAGTAAAGACTGCTGACAGAAGAGATCTCTGATAACAAGACAAGAATAAAATATGAGAAGATACGTCAAGATATGGTATGACAAATGGGGGAGGGGGGAGAAAACCTGCCTTCCTTTTTTTATGTGATTTAACAAGAATCCCCTCCCCTAATGAGTCAGAAACTAAGGACTTAAGCTGTGGATTTAAGGCTGTGTGGAGATAAACTTTCGATCCAAAGCAATGTTTCAAGATGAAGCTGGAAAGCTAAGAGTTCTGGAATGACGCAGTTAAAAATGCCGTCGCCATTTTGGGAGGCATTGTTGGAGCTCTTGGGTCTGGGAGGAGAAAGAGAGAAATAGAGTTGTTTACATATCGTGGATCAACTCCTCGGTGGGACTTAAGAGCGACAAATGCCAAAATTTATGATGGAAAGAACGAGGTTATCTACTAAGGAGATATATGGAAACCATCTGGACTTAGTGGAGGAACGGGAAATCCACACAGGATTATTATACTTGCTATCGGCTTAAGGAGACCAACAGAAGAGATCGTAAAGGAAAAAGAGAAATTATATGAATAAGATATGATGTGGAAACACCAAGATAAGACTGGATAGAATTATGAACTTTGTTTGGACTGATTGGGACTGATTTGGACATTAACGCAGTAAAGAAGATGATCTGAATCCCCCTTTGGATCTTGAAGTATGGGTTCCCCCAACAAAATTTAAAAATTTGGCTTTGTAATTTGGAATTTATATGATGTGATTTAATTTGATGTGATTAGCCAGTTAATAAAAATTATTTTAAAAAAATACAAAGGGGGAGCCATTAAGATTCCAAACAGAAAACTGGATAAAATAAAGGAACCAGTGAGCTAAAACCTGGCATCATTCATACAAGAGAAAAGGTTTGTGCATTTTCAGAAGATGTACATAAAAGTTGAAAACCTAGAGGCAGAGATGACCCTACTTCAGAGCAGTAGATGGAAGTAGGGCTTCCATTTGATGAGCACCTACAGCTCTTGACCACAGAGAAAGTTGCTGAAAGAGCACAGGGTGGTTAATCCTGCCATGTCTCTCCCACACTGGACATGACTGGGGTCATTCCCCAGCACTGGGCAGCTTTTTCTAATTTCAGAAAATGTTCTCCGTTGCATCTCTGCATGATTGATTGTTGTTGAATTCCATACTTCTAAGCAGTCTCTGCTAGGATGATTAATTCTAACTCTGGCAATTCTCTGCGTTGTGATTACTGACTCAGATACATGGCCAGAATCACCAGTCCTCCTCCAGTGAGGTTGCCTGACGCCTCTCTGTATGTCATAGCTCTGTGCTTCTTTCTACCCATTCAGAATGGATGAGTGACTGACAGGTGAGTGACTCTGACAGTCACAGGTGAGTGACAGAGACCCAAGGAAGGGGCTTCTCCAAGGCTGAGTAATTCCTACTTAAATGTATTTGAAAAGTAAACCTTTTCAATAGTGTTTCCAATTCTAATTAAGCCATGCTCTTGGCTACCAAACATTTGAGACTTGAGATCTTGAAACTTTCAAAGGGGAGTGTGTTTGGCTCAAAGCAACTTTCTGAAACACTACAGCT
The DNA here is from genome assembly GCF_964188305.1 of Podarcis bocagei. NCBI lineage: Eukaryota > Metazoa > Chordata > Lepidosauria > Squamata > Lacertidae > Podarcis > Podarcis bocagei. The sequence goes on along the minus strand of NC_138131.1, from coordinate 47,889,435 downwards.
GGAATAGACAGAAGGGCTGAGCATCCGCTGAGGACGGCAGAAAATCCCATTAACCAGCAAGTCCCAGAACTCTTTCAGACATCTAAGGGCCCCTCCCCATTCAACTTCAACAGACAGCATGTGTCACCAGATCAGAGAACACACAGCAAAGCTCCAAACTGTCACAGCCCTCCTCAGTGCTTCCTTGGAGTAGAGCCTCTGGCTGTGAGGCAGACCATTTCATTGGGAATCCTGTTTTGCTAAGGTTTTTTTTTTTTGTGTATTTATTTTTTTGAGCCGTTCTTTGAAGTGTTGCTTTTAAAGCAGGGTGAAAACAATCACTTGAGAGGATTGTTCTGATCATGAAACAAACTTCAGAACATGGTTTGAAAAGAAGCATGATTCCTGGCTTGGCACTCACTCCAGCTACTTTCAGTGACACACCAACCTTTTGACTTTAAAATCTTGAAAGAGCTGCAATTGTCAGTAAGGACAAATGGACTTCAAGCCCCATTTACACAGGCTCTTTTGGAAGCCACATTAGCCCAGCTTTTGGTTCCAGATGACATCAAGCTTTTGGCACGTACAGTGTTACCCCCATCAGCAGGTGTTTTGTTTGCCCACGAATGGGAAACTGCCTGCCGTGCTTATGCTCCAGCTTTGTTTCAACAAATCAGGGGAAATAATCCAAATATTACCCTTGCAGACGTCATAGATGCCATGATGGGGCGTGGTCCTTTCACTCAAGCTTCAGTGCAAGCCACACTGCTGCAAATCTTATTGAGGGACACTGCTCTTGCTGCTAAACAAGCAATGAGAAAAATCCCAGAACCCACCAGTATTCAATCAAGGTGGGGTTCAATCAGGCAAGAGGCAAGAGAATCATATTCTTCCTTTATGGACAGGCTGCTTACAGCAGTGAGTCGTCAAATTGAAAATCCTGAAGCCAAACAAATAATTATCAAACAATTGGCCTTTGAAAATGCCAATGAGGATTGTAAGGTTGCGTTACAACCGATGATACACAATCCTGCCACAGACACAGCAGCCATGCTTCGCATTTGTCAGTCTGTTGGTACAGCCACCCACAAGGCTCATCTGCTGGCAGCAGCGCTAAATGAAAACCAGCCTGTAGCCACCGATACAACTTGTTTCCAGTGTGGCAAACCAGGATCACTGATACCCCAGTGGGGGTAGAACAGTGGCCTCTACCAAAAGAAAAATCAGCAGCAGCGGCACCAGCTGTTTCTGAACAGCTTATTTCTGAACAATTGACTTTCGGCCACATTGAACCATCTTCATCCCACTGGCTCCAGCAGACAGGGAACGGTTTGCTTTTACATTGCCAGTATATAACAATTCGCAGCCCACCCAGTGATATCAGTGGGTTGTCCTGCCTCAAGGCATGCGGAACTCCCCTACACTTTGTCAACATTTTGTGGGTGAAGCATTGAAACCTTTCCGCATGCACCACCTAGAGGTGCTGCACACAAGCTGCATCTGGCAGTGTTTGCTACACCATTGTTGCCAACAGGAATTTATATGCTCAGACAGAAAAGAAGAAGACAATCTGCATTATAGAATGGCTACATTTACCACACACCCCACCTAAAAACATTTATTCCGTTGTTGAATCCACATCAGACATTGTCATCAAAGGACGTTCACGTGCTATAGCTTTGAGCGGTTCTGATGTTGCATCAATATATCTGCCCTTCTCACAGGCTGAACAGCAGCATTTATTCATAACAAATGCTGCCGTGCAAATTGCCTTGGCTGATTTTATAGGTGTCATCACTTTTTTTAAAAAAAAATCATATTTATTAAAGTTTCCAAAAAATATAGAAATACAAAGATAAAATACACTTAAAGCCTTACTTTCAATACCAACTTTCTGGGACTCCCCCTTCCCCCTCCCAGCTGTATTCCCCTTTCATGAATTTAGTTCTACAATCTCTCACTCCCCATTTAAAACTTAATTTGTTTAACCCACTATCCAATTTAAATTACACAATCTTACCTCCCTCCCATATCATTTACAAAAATAGAAAAAAAAGATTTTTCCCCCAGATCCACCCCAGTTTCCTTCCACGAATTCCCTTTTTTAAAAAAAAAACATGTCCAATCAAAATGAAATGATATACAAGAGTTATATAAAGATATAAAAGATAAAAGATATAAAAAGATTCAAAAAATAGTTGCACAGCCTTTGGATTCCAAATCTCCCCCCCCCCTTCCCCGGTTTAGATTCCCTATGTCCATCAGTCTGTATGTTGTCAGCCTGGAGGTCTCAAATCCATGGCCAGATTTCTCCCCAGTTCCACCTTGCCGGTTTTCTTTTAATTTATTTATTTTAATAATGTTTAACTTCAAACGTCCAATCTAAAAAAGGCCTTTAATTTCCTTGGTCTTTACCGCTCCTCCCTTTTTTCTTTCCATGTCGTAATCAGTCCTTTGTTCTTTTTATTCCTCACTTTCTCAGGTTTCTTGTCCTGTTCAGCTGCGAAAACGTTCTAATTCGGAAATCTGGTATCTCTACAGAGGTTTGTTGTTCAGGAACAAAAACTTACGTCCAGTCCCTTCTTTTTTTTTTAATTTAAATTCATCATTAATACACATATACAAGCATACAAACATACATTTCTTACAATCCTTAAAAATGTTCAAACATACTTACACTCAATCCCACAAATAGTTCCTTTCCCCATCACCATCCACCAACCCTTCACCCCACCTTTGTGTTTGACTTCCAATCTACTCAATTACAATTTCTTTCCACTTCTATTACTTTCTTTCACACACCTTTACCCTAATTTCATACTTCTTTTTCTATTACACATTGTTTTCCATCTTATTTGATATATCAGTATTTGAAACGGAACTTGTTTATTCTAATAGGAGTTCTGATTTTTCGATATGATTTTGCAAGTATCTTTTAAACACCTTCCAGTCCCTATCTATCTTTTCTTTTGAAATCCTTCCAGTTTCTTCCTTTGTTTTGGATATATTGTAATACTCCAATAATTTGGCAAGCCACTCTGTTTTTGTCGGTATTATACCACTTTTCCAGTTTTTCGCAATCAATAGCCTTGCTGCTACTGTTGCGTATAAATATAAGGTCTTATCTTCTTCCCTTAGGCTTCCTGGTACAATTCCCAATAGAAAACCTTCTGGCGTTTTCCTAAATGAGTATCTAAACATTTTTTTCATTTCATTATATATTATTTCCCAAAATTGTTTGATGTTTAAACAATTCCACCATATATGTATCATGGTACCTTTTCCCGTGTTACATCGCCAGCAGATATCGCTACAGTTTTTATTCATTTTTGCTATTCTTTCAGGTGTTAAATACCATCTGTGTTGCATTTTAAGGTAATTTTCTTTCAGTATATAACACATGGTGAATTTCATATCTTCTTTCCACAATTTTTCCCATTGTTCAAACATAATATTTTTCCCAATATCTTGCGCCCATTTAATCATTGATGCTTTAACCAATTCATCCTTTGTTTCCCACTCTAAAATCAGATTATACAATTTAGATATATTTTTTGATTTTTCTTGTATTAAATATTTATCGAATTTTGATATTTCTTTTTCAAATCCTAACTTTTTGTCTTTTGCTAATCTATACTTAATTTGAATATATTGGGACCAATCACTAATATGAGCTTTAATCTCTGTGTAGTCCTTTAATTCCAATTCTCCGTTTTCTTCCTTTAATACAGTTTTATAGGTAGCCCAATTTTCTTTCATATTTAATTTTTTCACTGCGACAATTTCTGCTGGCGATGCCCACCAGGGAGTTTTCGGTTCTAAGAGTCTCTTACATTTCTCCCATATTTTATATATAGATTTTCTGATTATATGCCCTAGGAAGCCTTTATGTACTCTCACTTTTTCATCTATTAAATAGGCATGCCATCCAAATCTCGTCTCTACTCCCTCTAAACCCAATACATCCGAGTCATCTAATTTGATCCATTCCTTTAGCCAGGTCAGACCCACCGCATCGTGATATAACTCCATATCTGGGAGACCAAATCCTCCTCTCTCCTTCTTATCTATCATTATTTTGTGTTTTATTCTTGGCTTTTTCCCTGACCATATGAATTTAGCCAAATCTCTTTTCCAGTTATTAAAACATTTATCTCCTCCTAGTATTGGGATACTTTGAAATAAAAACATCATCCTTGGTAATATGTTCATCTTTATTACCGATATTTTCCCTAGTAAGGAAAGATTTAATTTTCCCCATACTTGCAAGTCATTTTTTATTTCATTCCATGTTTTCCCATAGTTCTCATTACTTAAGTCTATAGTATTTGTTGTTAAATTTATTCCAAGATACCTTATTTTCTTTTTAATTTCCAATCCTGTAATTTCTTGTAATTTCACTTTATCCTTTTCTTCCATATTTTTCACTAGTATTTTGGTTTTCCCATAGTTTAATTTGAATCCTGCTAATCTGCCATATTCGTTTATGCATTCCAATATTCTAGGTGTACATTGTAGGGGATTTTCTGTTGTGATCATAACATCGTCTGCAAAGGCTCTTAACTTATATCTTTTTTCACCAACTGCTATTCCTCTTATTTGGTTGTCCTGCCTTATTTTCTTTAATAGAACCTCTAATACTATTATAAATAACATTGGGGATAGGGGGCATCCTTGTCTTGTACCTTTAAAGATGTTGATTTCTTCTCCAAACTCTCCATTAATAATAATTTTTGCTTTCTGTTGGTTATATATTGCATTTATACCTTTTTGGAATTTTTCACCTAGACACAATTCTTTTAATAGTTTTTTCATAAATTCCCATGAGATTTTGTCGAAAGCCTTCTCCGCATCGATTGAAATCAGGGCTGCTTGTTTGTCTCTTCTTACTTGTAGATATTCCATTATGTCTATTATATTTCTGATATTATCCTTTATTTGTCTACCTTCCACAAATCCAGCCTGATTTTTATGTACTATTTTTCCTATAATTTTTTTCAACCTATTAGCCAATAATCCTGCGTAAATTTTATAATCGGAATTTAACAATGAAATGGGTCTATAATTTGAGACCGATTCCAAATCTGTACCTTGTTTTGGCAGGAGCGTTATATACCCTTGAGTCCAAGAGTCTGGAATATTCCCCTTCTCTACTGCTTCCTCTATTACTTCTTTTAGTGGGTCAATTAATTCATTTAACATTTCTTTGTAATATTCTGCTGGTATGCCATCTGGACCTGGGGATTTCCCTATTTTTAATTTTTGAATTGATTCCTTAATTTCTACGGTTGATATTGGTTCATTTAATAATTTATGGTCTTCTTCTGCTATCTCTATTAATTTATTTTTCTTTATATATTCCTCTATTTCTTCTATTGGCACTTCATCTTTTTGATATAATTTTTTGTAATATTTTTCAAATTCTTTTTTAATTTCTGTCATATCCCTTATTGTCCTCTCTTCTACTTTTATTTTATTTATTAATTTTTCATTTCTTTGTTTCTTTAGCTGCCAGGCAAGGATCTTGCCTGGCTTATTTGCCCATTCAAAATTTTTATATTTCCAAAATTTGATTTCTTGTTCTACCTCCTGTTCTATAATTTTATTATATTCTACTCTCAGTAATTTAATTTCTTGATTTAATCTCTCTTTATTTTTGCTTGCATAGGCCAATTTTTCCTTCCTTTTAATTTCTTCTAAAAGCCCCCTTTTCTTTTTTTCTTTATTCTTATATGCTATTGAGTTTGGTTGTATGAAATATCCCCTAACAACCGCCTTCCCAGCATCCCACACTGTTTTAACATCTGTCCCTTTCCTCCAATTGTTTTCAAAATATTCCTTCATCAACTTCCTGGCTCCTTGTATTACTTTTTCGTTTTTTAATAAGAAAACATTCATTCTCCACATTTTTTTCCCTTTCTCCTCTTTTCCTTTAAGAGTTAATGATACTGGATTGTGATCTGTAAGTGTTTTTGGCAATATTTCGGCATTCTCTGCTTCAATTGTCATATCCTTAGTAATCCATATACTGTCGATTCGACTATACGAGTTTTTTGGTTCTGAGAAATATGTGAACTCCTTTTCAACAGGATGTTTATATCTCCATATATCCACTAAATCAAAAATCTTTACCATTTCCATAAAGCTTTTTGGCAGCTTCCCTTCATTCCCCCCCCCCCCTCTTCTTCTGTGATCTATCCAATTCTGGTTCCATTACTCCATTTAAATCCCCTAACACAATAATTCTCATATCTATATATTCCATTAATAATGATCTTACTTTAACATAGAATTCTGATTTTCTTCTATTTGGTCCATAGACTCCCGCTACTACAATTGGTTCCCCCTCTATTGATATTTTGACTATTATAATCGTCCCCTCTTTGTCTTCATATATCAATTCCGGTTCATATTTGCTTTTAACATACATTACAACCCCCCTCTTTTTTCTTACATCAGATGCGATGAATTCTTCCCCTAACTTTGGTTTTACCAATAGTCTTTTATGCTTAGTATTGATGTGGGTTTCTTGTAAGCAAGCAAGGTCCCACTTCTGCCTCTCTAAGATACGTTCTATTTTCTGCCTCTTCCTCCTATTATTTAGACCATTCACGTTCCATGATAACAATTTAAATTTCATTATTTATTAGTTAAAAAATTCTAAAGTTAATGGAAAGAGTTTACGTTATCTGCAGTGGTAAAGGAGAGGGGTTTTGTAATAGTTATTGGTCTGATTGCCAATATCAAACCACTGGCGTAGTTCTTTATCCTTCCACCCTTTGCTGAGCTTTTTCTTCTTCTTCCGCCTCATCCGATAGCTCTCCCTTTCTTCCTTCCTCATTTCTTACTTCACTTTTCCCACCTCCTAATTCTCCTCGATACTTCCTCCAAAACATATCTGCTTCCTCAAATGTCTCAAATCGTCTTCTTTTTCCTTTGAAGTTGAAGGAAATCCCCACTGGGTATTCCCATCTGAAAGATATTGCTTTGGCCTTTAATGCTTTTGTTAGAAATTGGAATTGCTGTCTCTTTTTTATCAGCCTAGGTGGGACTTCTCGTAAAATTATTATTTCCTTTCCATCTATGGTTAATTTGTTCTTACTCTTTAGTTGGAGGATCTTATCTCTCATCCAATTCGATGTGAATACAATGATGCAGTCTGCCGGCCATTTGTTCATTTTTGCTTTTCTTGAGTTCACTCTGAAGATTTTCTCTGTCTGTTCTATTATGTCTTTTTCCTGTAAATGTAGCCACTTTGCTAAAGTTTCAATCATCTTCTTCCAAATATCCTCCTTCTCCTCTTCTGGAACATTTCTGAATCTCAAAGTCTTCTCTTTAATCTGCATCTGTATCATTGCTAGCGCGTCCCTTCCTTTCTTCAATAGAAAATTCTATTGTCTCCTTTAATGTAAACACCTCTGTAGACAAAATACTATTTCAGTTTTGCAGCTTTCCCAGAAGATAACAAGTCCTGTACGAATCCAAGAGTATTTTTCCACTTACGACCGTTCTTGTAATGTCCCGAAACCCCTCTAGGGGAATTGTAATAACTTTGTATCCTCTAATCCAAAAGTCAAATTGTTGTTCCTTATTTTCCGACAGTTTATATCCATATTGTATCAAATTGTAACAAAATTAACCAGCAAAGTCCTCCTAACAAAGTCCTCTTTATATTCTCCAACTTTGACAGCTACTTTGACAGCTGTGCCGGGCGTGCCGGCAACCCTGCCCGCCAATCGGCGGGGCCGGGGGGCGTGGCCTAGCCCATTTAAGGCCAGGCACGTCCGGGGACCGCCCTCTTTTGCCCCGTTCAGCTGACCGGTTTTCCCACCCCACCCACCCTTTAGGTTTAGGTAGGTTTGACCTTGCTATGGACTTCGGTTGGTCGCCGCAAGGGGCCTGGTAGGAATTTTTCCAACTTGGTGCACTTCCAGCCTTTTGGTTTTTTCGCCTACCTCATAGCAAACGTCACAACTTCTCGGTTTTGGCGGTTAGGCATTGGCAGGGGTTATTGTTAGGCAAATGAATGGGGGGGGAAGGGGGCGCCATCACCTTCCCCCAATGAAAATGGGTAGTCCGGTAGAGGACTCCGGTGTTGTAATTGCAGAGTCCTGTACACAGCGGAATGATGAGCAGTACGTGCCACATGCTTAACTTTGCTTTATTTTCATTTCAATGTTGAGAGATTACAAACATGCAATCATCCTTTTCCTCGGAACAAAGAACACCGAGAGAAACAGTGAAAAACAGGAAACCAGTGTACATCACATCCAGTCTCCCATTCCCGTGGGAAACCCAACAGTACTCTGACCGTGGAATGCAAAACATTGTCCCGTGACTAGCACTTCGCTGCACAGTGAAGAAAGCAGAAACCAACATCCTCCCCCTTTCTGTGAACATCACTGGGCAGCGTGTTCGTACAATATCAGTACAAACCCAACTTCTGTACATAGGTACAGTGTTGATCCCTTGATACAATCTTGGACAATACATCAGCAGGAATTTCATTACCTGGCATATAGGACACCGTTACGAGTCCCTTCTGAATATGTTCCCTAGCATGTTGCAACTTCAATTGCAAGTGCTTCGTGCTTTGCTTACAACCTTCCGAATTCAGCAAAGCCAAACATGCTTTGTTGTCCTGGTAAACCTGGATTGGACATTTGACAGGAATTCTCATGTCTTTGCACAATTGTAACAACCATTCACAATCCTTAAGTGAATAAGACAGTGCATTCAGTTCAGCTTCACAAGTACTTGAGCTAATTGTTGTTTGCTTCTTGCATGACCAATCAAATAGACCCTGATTGTACATGTAGCAAACTCCAGACGTACTTTTCCTGTCTGTTGTGTCACTTCCCAAACTTGCATCTGCAAAAATCTCAAGACCACCAGACTTCTGATTGTTAAATCTCAGTCTGTAATGCATAGTGCCTTTCAAATAGCGTGCTATGCGTTTCAGAGCTTTCCAATCCTTAACGGTGGGATTGTTAACTTGTCTGCTTAGCAAATTACAGCTAACAGCAATGTCAGGTCTTGAACATCTGGCAATGAAGTTTAGCTTGCCTAGCACACTTCTGTACAGTGTAGTGTCAGAAAATGCTTCTTCAGTGTCTTCTACCTGATAACCTGTTGTCATTGGTGTGTCTGCAGGGTTAGCATCCATCAGGTTTAGTTTGCTTAACACATCAGCAATTTTTCGTGACTGGTGTACTAGAATGTTACCACTTTGATCTCTCTCTATTTCCAGAGATAGGTAGTTGTTTACCTCACCAAGATCTTTCATGTCAAAGTGCTCTTTCAGTTGAGCTAGGGCGTTATTGTACATTGTGACATCTTTCCAAAAGAATAAAATATCATCAACATAAAACGAACAATACAGCTTCTTTTGCCCCTCCTCTTTGACAAATACACATGGATCAGCTTTCCCTTGCTGAAAACCTAGAGAAAACAATGTCTCAGTGAGTTTTGTGTGCCAACACCGTGCACTTTGTTTGAGACCATAAAGGGACTTCTTTAGAGCACAAACAAATCCCTGTTTTACCTGTACGCCATCAGGTGGAAGCATATAAAGTGATTCACCTAGAGATCCGTACAAAAATGCTGTATTCACATCATGGTGACTAACGTGTAGATTCTCCTCTGCAGCTAGCTTGAGCATAAGCCTAAAGCTCTCATATCTCACTGTGGGTGAGTAGGTCTGGTGATAGTCTTCACCTGGTACCTGTGCAAAACCTCTGGCTACCAATCTGGCTTTGTGTCTGACTATCTTGCCATTTTGATCAGTCTTCGCTTTGAAGACCCATTTGCTTCCAAGCAGTTTCATTCCTGGAACTACTGGAACTAGCTCCCATGTTTTGTTCCTTTCTAAGGAATCAAGCTCATAGAATCATAGAATCATAGAATCATAGAGTTGGAAGAGACCACAAGGGCCATCGAGTCCAACCCCCTGCCAAGCAGGAAACACCATCAGAGCACTCCTGACATAAGGTTGTCAAGCCTCTGCTTAAAGACCTCCAAAGTAGGAGACTCCACCACACTCCTTGGCAGCAAATTCCACTGTCGAACAGCTCTTACTGTCAGGAAGTTCTTCCTAATGTTTAGGTGGAATCTTCTTTCTTGTAGTTTGGATCCATTACTCCGTGTCCGCTTCTCTGGAGCAGCAGAAAACAACCTTTCTCCCTCCTCTATGTGACATCCTTTTATATATTTGAACATGGCTATCATATCACCCCTTAACCTCCTCTTCTCCAGGCTAAACATGCCCAGCTCCCTTAGCCGTTCCTCATAAGGCATCATTTCCAGGCCTTTGACCATTTTGGTTGCCCTCCTCTGGACACGTTCCAGTTTGTCAGTGTCCTTCTTGAATTGTGGTGCCCAGAACTGGACACAGTACTCCAGGTGTGGTCTGACCAGAGCAGAATACAGTGGCACTATTACTTCCCTTGATCTAGATGCTATACTCCAATTGATGCAGCCCAGAATTGCATTGGCTTTTTTAGCTGCCGCGTCACACTGTTGGCTCATGTCAAGTTTGTGGTCAACCAAGACTCCTAGATCCTTTTCACATGTACTGCTCTCAAGCAGTACTAGCTCCCATGTTTTGTTCCTTTCTAAGGAATCAAGCTCAGCCTTCATGGCATTTAACCATGGCTCAGCTTCCTTAGAATCCAAATCCTGGATTTCTTGGAAACTTGAAGGTTCAAATACCTTCTTGGAGCTTTTAACAGCTGCTACTGCTGTCTTAGCATATTCATCAGCAAATCTCTTTGGAGGTCTGCCTTTTGTGGCTCTTTGTGACCTACGAATCAGCCTTAAGTCCTCAACACTTTTCTCTTCCTTCTTAGGAGAAAAGTGGCCTATTGTGAACAATGGTTCTTCCAATTCTTGATCAGAGCTTTCAGAGGGTCGCATAGAGGCTTTCGCACTCTTGAAATCTTCTGAATCATCCGATTCAGTTTCAGACTCAGAACCTTCATCAGTGGGTGTGGGTTGTTGCGGCTGCTTTTGCTGTTGCTTATCCTCAGTCTCATCACTGTCATCAGGATAACATTGGAAAATTCCCACATTCTCCCCCCACTTGGCATTGTACTCAACACTTCTTGTGAGCTTAATTGTCTTAGAGTCAGTCATCATTATTCTGTAAGAACCTTTCTGATAACCTAGAAAGATACCATGCAATCCACGCTTGCCTAACTTGGAGCTTTGTGGTGTGTGAACCCACATGTCAGAACCAAAAATTCTCATGTGTTTGATGTACGGTTTCTTGCCAAACATCTTCTCATACGGGGTACAACCAATCGCTGAAGATAACCTGCGATTGTAACTGTAAACGAAACATGAGAGAGATTCGGCCCAATAACTCTCTGGAAGATTGGCATCATGCAGCAAGGTTTTTAACCCTTGAAGCAATGTCTGATTTGCCCTTTCGCAAAGCCCTTTCTGCCATGGCGAGCGAGGACTGGACAAATCGTGTTGAATTCCTTTCTCAGTCAGAAAAGCTTCAAACTGCTGAGAAGTGAATTCTCCCCCGCGATCAGTGAAAAGAGTCTTTATCTTCTTACCATGCACATTTTCCAACCAAGCACAGAATTCCTTGAACCTTGGAAAAGCCTCTGATTTCTGCTTGAGATTGTACACATAAATATACCTGGAAAATGCATCAATGAGAACCATGAAGTACCTATTTCCACCCAAAGAGGGCGATAGTGGACCAACTAAATCAGCATGAACAACCTGGTATGGTTCAGTAGCTTGCTTACTAGACACCTTACCTTTCACAGCCATTTTCACCTTGTTTGCTGTGCATGCCTTGCACTTTATGTGGTACCTGCAGGGTTTAATAGTCGTACCTTCAACCAAGGCAGGCATTTTAGATACTGCCTCAAAATGCAAATGACCAAATTTTCTGTGAAAATCATGAATACATCCTGCATGCAAACATTTGTTAGAACCTGCAATGCAACAAGTCTCATTCTGCACAACATCATCATAATACAAAACAAATAAACGACCAACATTTTCAGCATGCAATACATAATCGTTTTTCTTTGTGATGGTGCATTTCTTGTTCTTGAAGGAAACGTCAATGTTCCGTTCATTCAGCTGCATAACACTGAGTAGATTGTGTGTAGCATCTGGAACGTAAAGCACATCTTGTATCGACAAGTCCAAACTGTGAAGAACAACAGTTCCGTAGCCTTGACTGGGGATCGTGTGGTCATCCGCCTGGTGAATCGCACCTTCCTGTGGTGTAAAAGACACGAACAGTCGCTTATCGTTGCACATGTGGTGGGTAGCTGCTGAATCAACAACAAAGAAAGATTTAGACGTCTTCTGGTCCTTTGCGATGTTTGGAGTGAAGCGTGAGACCATTGCCTTGTGCTGCGTTGTCCTGGAGACCGGACCTTTGCCTTTGCTTTGGCCTTTTCCACGCGATGAGCTTCCGTTGCGCTGCTCTGTCTTGGCCCTGGGATATCTGCATTCCCTCTTCATATGGCCTAGACATCCACACAAGTAGCATTTCACTGCCTTCAAAGCTTTGGCGCCATCTGGTGGTTTCACTGCACTCTGGGATGACGTCTGTGAAGACTCCTCCTTACCCATGCAGCTAGCACCCTGGCGGTCTGCTTCATTCAGAATCACGGCAGTAACATAGGCTACTGTGAGCTGAGCAGTTGGCTGAACAGCAATCTGAGTGGCAACGAACTCCCAACTTGGACCCAAAGAATGTAGTATCCTGAAGGAATACACAGCCTCTGGAAAGGTGAGTCCTCTCTGTTGCAGCTCATGTCTCAGATTCTGCATTTCCATCAGATGTGTACGCACATCTCCACCTTCAGCAAGAGCCATACCATGCAGCTTGGCATAATAGTACATTGAGGAACCAGCCTCTGTCCTCAAGTGAGCTTCTCTTAAAGTGTCCCAAATTTCTCTGGCTGTGGTCTTACCACGCAACAGACAGAGCTCTTCTGGGGATACTATCAATGTAAGAGTTCCCATCGCTTTGGTATCTTTAGCTCTCCACTCGTCTGTAACTGGAGCTGGGGGGTTGTCTGTAATAACTTTATACAGACCCTCTTTCCGCAGAATAGCCTCTGCATAGAGTACCCAGTCCGCGTAGTTTTTCTTATTGAGCTTAGGAATCCCAAAAGCATCAGCCAGCTTTGCATCTGCCATCTCCGCGGCGTTTAATCAAGCTGCGTCACTGCTGCTTTCAAACCTCATTCCAAAAGCACGTTCAAAGGTACTTTCGGTTTTCAAGCCTCCCAAGCCTGTGAGCCTGTGCCTTAGAGCCTTTGCCTGTATTGCAGCAAAACGGCTTTAAAAGTTCAAAGTCCAGCCATAAAGCCATAAACTAGAAGCTGGCAGGCTGCCCGGAGCATGAGCACATACCTCTCATCAATCAACTCGACGCGCAGAGCAGATAACACCGATCCGTTTCTCTGTTCCTCTGCTGGCATTCCGACTCGGCTTCTGGAGTCCATCCTTCAGCTGACTGCGTTTATCTGGGCCCGGAACTAAAAATGTTGTAATTGCAGAGTCCTGTACACAGCGGAACGATGAGCAGTACGTGCCACATGCTTAACTTTGCTTTATTTTCTTTTGAAAAAAAATTATCGGTTTTACAAAGTTTTTATAAACAATACAAACAAATAAAGAAACAAACAAACATGTATAATTTCATCTCCTTTTTTCATAAACCTCACTTCTCTGACTCCCCCAAACCTCCCCTTTCTACATCCCAATTTCCAAAATTGTTTCAGCAAATCCTAAACTTAATTTTATCAAATTTGTCTCTTATTTGTTCTTTTCTTTTACTTAATCTTTTGTCGCTGTAATCTCCTTTTCTTACTAAAAACCTCAACATTTTAGCATTCATTAATTTTGCAGTATTTCTTGAGATAAGTTTTAAATTTCTTCCAATCTTCATCCGCCATCTCTTTCCCCTGTTCACGGATTCTGTCGGTCATTTCAGCCAATGTCATATAGTCTATTACCTTCATCTGCCATTCTTCCAGAGTGGGTAGATCTTGAGTCTTCCAATGCTTTGCGATAAGTATTCTTGCTGCTGTAGTAGCGTACATAAAAAAAGTTCTATCTTTCTTCGACACCAATTGGTTAACAATGCCCAAGAGAAAGGCCTCTGGTTTCTTAGGGAAAGTACATTTTAGTACCTTTTTCATTTCATTATATATCATTTCCCAGAAAGCCTTAATCTTCGGGCACGTCCACCAAAGGTGGTAGAAAGTACCTTCAGTTTCTTTACACTTCCAACACTTATTGTCAGGCAAATGATAGATTTTTGCTAGCTTGACTGTGGTCATGTACCACCTGTAGATCATTTTCATAATATTTTCCTTTAAGGCATTACATGCCATAAATTTTAGGCTTCCGGAGGCGGCGCGAAACAGCAATGGCGGTCCTCTTCAGGCTCTGAAGAGGGGCTCCACGGAAAAGGGTCGTGCGCTGCGGCACAGCGACGACCCATTAAGAAAAACCACGGGCAGAGCGAGCCCGTGGCCGTGGGACTCAGCGGGCACCAGAAGCGACCCCAGAAACGGAGAAGGAACCCCGTAAGGGGCTCCGGAACGTGGAAGGGGGAGCGGTGTTGTGAGTTCATCGCTCTTTCTGTGGAAGCGAAGCCGTGCGGCTGCTGCTGATGAGCGCTGACCTTTCTTCTTGAAACATCAGGCTTCAAACTACATACTCGTGAGTAAGGATTAAATTTTCGGGACTAAAAGATCTAAAATTTGGCTGAAAACGGGAGACGCAAAACAGGAAGTCCGTCTTCCGACCGTGCTTTAAAGATCAAAAGCAAAGACTTTGACAAGCGGGAAGCGCTTTAAAAGGGATTACAAAGTTGGGACTATCGTGTATTGACGGAATTGGCTTTTAAGGGGTAAAAAAGAGGCATCTGTTTTTAAGCTTACGGGATTTTAAATGGGACTTTCCTCCCTTTTGTGGATTACAAAGGATTAAGAAACCAAGCCTCGGACTGCCAGGAGATAAAAGAACTGTCAAATTGCGGAAACTGTATCTAAAATTGAAATTGTTACATTTGAGCGTTGCTGACAAGATACAATCAGGGAAACTGTTTCTTGCACCTCTTTTGTGAGACTTTGTTTTAACTGGGGAAGAGCTCTGCACGTTAAAAGAGTGATTGAAGGACTTTTTGTAAACTGTTTGGGACTTCAGGAACTTTAATGGCGGATAAAATCCTTTCTTTCTTGTGAGCTACAGTGGTACTCCCCCTAGTGGATTCTGGATTTATAATTGTCTGGGGACAACATTTTATTTTGACTCTCTGCTGCTTTGTTATTTACACTTTGGAACTGTTTTTCCCATGGGACAGTATATAATTTGACCTTGACACATAGACAGGTGTGGAATGAGTGGCCCAGCGAAAACAAGATCTGCAAAAACGAAAGCAAAACAAGCCCAACTTGTTCAAACAACTTTGACTTCCCAGTCACGTAGATCATCCGTCCCAGCTGTTTTGGGAGTACAAGAGGGGGAAGTTGAGCAGCCAGCATCAGAGGACATGGCTACAGGAGGATCTGAAACCTTTTTAAAACAAATCTTGGAACAATTGGCAATCTTGAACCAGAAGGTGGATGACCAATCGACAAAAATTGATCAAGCTACAACCTCTATTAGTAAACTAACTGACCAAGTTGCTCAACATACACAAGTAATTGGGAACCTTAAGGAAGCAACTGTAGAAAATCGTAAACTGGCTGAGGAAGCCAACCAAAAAGCAGAACAAGTAAATCAGAAGGTTGAGGCAATAAAAGGAGAGGTAAGGCCGTTACACAAGCAGATCAGTGAACAGCAGGCCTACCCGTCTATGGTGGAGCTGAGAAATCGGGAAAACAATCTGAGATTGAGAGCTATTCCAGAACTTGAACAGGAAGATCTGACTGGCTACCTGACAGCGGAATTTTCAAAGTTCTGGGGTATAGAAGAAGACAAAGACTTTAAAATTACAACTGCGTTCAGACTGGGAAGAGTTGTGAGGAGGGACAGATCCAGAGACTGTTTGATTATCCTGAGATCCAAGCAGGAGAGAGACAAGATATTAGGCCTTCATTTTAAGAAATCACTGGTTATTCAAGGCAAAAGAGCAGAAATTTACAGAGACATACCAAAACAACTTTTGGACCTTAGAGCTACATACTCAGACTTAGCAAGATTACTGAGAGGCAACTCAATTCCTTATAGGTGGGAGTTCCCTCAAGGATTATCCTTTAACTTCAAAGGAAAGAAAGTTAAAATTAAAACAACAGAAGACAATCAGAAGTTCCTGAACGACCACGGAGAGGATCTCCAAAAGGGAGCAGCAGCATCTTGGCCACTGCCACCGCCTGGAATTGTACCGACACCTACACCCTCGGGATCAGAGGAAAAGGAAGAGACGACACTATAAGACCAACAGATTGATCCAGGATGTCTCTGCAGCTACTCAGTTGGAACATTAATGGCGGGAATTCTCCGGAAAAAAGAAGAAGAATCTTTCATATATTGAAAAAAGAACAATTGGACATTATTTGCTTGCAGGAAACTCATGTGACTAGGCTCCACAGGAAAGTATTAATTAACAAAAGACTAGGCCAAGAATTTATTTCATCGGATAGAGTCAAGAAAAGAGGAGTGGTGATCTACGCAAAGGAGAGCCTGTCACCAAAATTTTTATTTAAAGATGAGCAAGGAAGAATTGTAGCTATTGAAATACAGACACAAGGAGAAAAATTTTTGATATTAGGAATTTATGCACCAAATGAGGGGAAATCAGACTTTTACAAGAAGCTGCATGAGATAATGCTGGACTATCTGGACTATACCAACATCATTATGATGGGAGACATGAATGGTGTGGTCTCTACAAACATGGATAAGTCACAAAACCAAAACTTAACAAAAGATGGTAGACTACCTAAGACTTTTTTTGAACTAACTGACAATATGGATTTGATTGATATATGGAGGACAAAGAACCCCTTAGGTAAAGAAGGAACCTTCTTTTCTGAGGCCCATTTGTCATGGACAAGAATCGACCAAATATGGACAACTAGAGGGCTGGCACCTAAGATTAGAAAAGTGGAAATCTGCCCTAAAACCTGCTCCGACCACAACGCCTTGAAAGTGGAATTGAGACTTACTCCAATCGGTTCCTTCAGATGGAAAATGAATGACACCCTACTAAGAGATCAGGAGATTGTGAAGAAGGCCCCAAAAACTTTAAAAGACTATTTTGAAATAAATTTGAACACCCCGGTGGAAAAGAGAACAATCTGGGACGCGAGTAAAGCAGTTATGAGAGGGTTTCTGATACAACAGAATACGATTAAGAAAAGACTCTGGAATGAAAAAAAAGATAAGATCTTAGAGAAGATAAGAGAAGGGGAGAAAAAACTGAGATCAAAACCAAAGTCGAAGGAGGTTCTCAGAGAAATTAAGTTCCATCAAGCACAATATGCGAAACTGATAAATCAAGAAGTTGAATGGAAAATTAAACAAATGAAACAAAGATCATTTGAATCAGCGAATAAGTGTGGGAAACTGCTAGCATGGCAGTTGAAAAAGAGACAAAAATTGAATACGGTTACAAACCTAGAGATTGAAGGGAGAAATATCCAGAAACCAGAGGAAATTAGAAAGTGCTTCCAGAGATATTTTAAAAAACTTTATACGCAAGGGCCGCAGGAAGAGACTGAGATAGACCAATTTCTAAAAATTAATGGATTACCAAAATTAGCCCAGGAAAAGAGATCAATCCTGAATTATAAGATAACACAACAAGAAATTGAGGATGCCATTCAGAATATGCAACTAGGCAAATCTCCAGGACCAGATGGACTTACCTCCAAATATTATAAGACATTGAAAGACTTCTTGATACATCCACTATTGGAGGTTTGCAATCAGATCATGGAGGGGAAGAAGGCACCGGAATCGTGGAAAGAAGCTTTCATCACATTGATACCCAAACTGGAAACTGAAAAGACTCAACTCAAGAACTACCGTCCCATCTCACTCCTAAATGTGGATTACAAAATTTTTGCAGACATTTTGGCAAGTAGGCTTAAAAAAGTGTTAAATGAAGTAATTCATAAAGACCAAGCAGGCTTTCTCCCAGGTAGACATCTGTTTGATAATACCAGGAATATAATCGACATTTTAGAACTCTTGCAAACTAATATCAATACGAAAGCAGTGTTGATTTTTATAGATGCGGAGAAGGCCTTTGATAATATTTCTTGGAAGTTTATGAAGAGAAACTTGGAAGGGATGGGAGTGGGACGGGGGTTTGAAAATGGAATAGAGGCTATATACTCAGAGCAAAAAGCTAAACTGATAGTGAACAATGTGGTGACAGAAGAGTTCAAAATTGAAAAGGGAACACGACAGGGGTGCCCCCTATCCCCTCTTTTATTTATCTCAGTCCTGGAGGTGCTTTTGAACATGATTAGGGAGGACCGGTTGGTGCAAGGAATACAGGTCGGAGTGAAACAATATAAACTGAAAGCTTTTGCAGATGATTTGGTTTTAACATTACAGGAGCCAGAATCTAGTACAAAAAGAGTTTTAGAACTGATTCATGAGTTTGGTCGGGTGGCAGGATTTAAGCTGAACAAGCAAAAAACCAAGGTTTTGGGGAAAAACTTGACACCTTTAGAAACAGATGGGTTTCAGAAGGAGACAGAGTTAAATGTGGTTAAAAAAGTGAAATACCTAGGGGTCAATTTGTCTTCCAAAAATTTGAATTTATTCAAAGATAACTATGAAAAATGTTGGTCAGAAGTTAAAAAGGATTTAGAAATTTGGTCAAGATTAAAACTTTCCTTGTTGGGTAGAATTGCAGCTATAAAAATGAATGTATTGCCAAAGATGTTGTTTTTGTTTCAAACCCTACAGATTGTGGACAGAGTGGAATGTTTTGGAAAATGGCAGAAGGATATTTCTAAGTTTGTCTGGCAAACATAATGTTGTGTCAGCAAACATAATGTTGTGACCAATATCCTGTGCCCACTTAATCATAGCTGATTTAACTGTTTCGTCTTGTGTATTCCACTTCAGCAACAAGTTATACATTCTTGACAAATTCTTAACATTGGGTTCTAACAGTTCTGTTTCTAATTTTGATTTCTCCACCTGGAAGCCAATTTTCCTGTCTTGTTTGTATACCTCCATTATTTGGAAATAATGGAGCCAATCTCGTACCTTTGTTTTTAATTTCTCATGACTCTGTAATTTCAGTTTATCTCCTTCTTGTTACAAAATATCCCAATACTTTGGCCACTTGGCCTCCATATTGAGTTTTTTCACCGCTTTAGCCTCCAAAGGTGACAACCATCTAGGAGTTTTGTTTTCCAACAAATCCTTATATCTAGTCCAAACATTATATAGTGCTTTTCTGACAATATGATTTTTAAAGGCCTTATGCACTTTAGCTTTATCATACCATAAATATGCATGCCATCCAAATACATTATTAAAACCTTCTAAATCCAAGATACCTGTATTCTCGAGGAGCATTCACTCTTTCATCCAGCAGAACGCTGCTGCTTCATAGTACAGTTTTAAGTCCGGCAGGGCAAATCCCCCTCTTTCCTTTGCATCCGTTAATATCTTAAATTTTATTCTGGGCTTTTTGCCCTGCCAGACAAATTTCGAAATATCCTTCTGCCACCACTTGAAACAGTCCATCCTGTCAAGAATTTGCAATGTTTGAAATAAAAATAACATTCTAGGCAATACATTCATCTTTATAGCTGCAATTTGGCCCAACATTGAAAGCTTCAAATTTGACCATGTTTCCATATCCTTTTAAAACTTCTGACCAACATTTCTCATAATTGTCTTTAAATAAATTCAAATTCTTAGATGTCATATGAACCCCTAAATATTTCACATTCTTAACCACCGTCAAACCTGTTTCATTCTGGAACTTCTCCCTTTCCATGACTGATAAATTTTTTTCCAAAACCTTAGTCTTTTGTTTGTTCAGTTTAAATCCAGCCACTTGACCAAATTCTTGAATTAATTCTAAAACCCTTTTTGTACTAGTGTCTGGCTCTTGTAAGGTAAGCACTAAGTCATCTGCAAATGCCCTAAACTTGTACTGTTTGGCTCCGACCTGTACCCCTTTAACCAGCTGGTCACCTCTAATCATATTTAGCCACACCTCCAAGACAGATATAAAGAGTAATGGGGAGATTGGGCACCCCTGTCGTGTCCCTTTTTCTATTTTAAATTCTTCAGTTATCACATTATTTACAATCAGCTTTGCTTTTTGTTCTGAGTATATTGCACCCATACCATTCTCAAAACCTTGGCCTACCCCCATCGCATGAAGATTCTTTTTCATAAAGCTCCAAGAAATATTGTCAAAGGCTTTCTCCGCGTCCACAAATATCAAAACTGCTTTAGTGATTATGTTCACCTCTAATAGTTCCAAAATGTCTATTATGTTCCTCACATTATCTGACAAATGTCTTTTTGGGAGAAAGCCTGCTTGGTCCATATGAATCTCTTCCATCAGCACTCTTTTTAATCTTTTTGCCAAAATGTCTGCAAAAATTTTGTAATCCACATTAAGTAATGATATAGGGCGGTAGTTCTTAAGTTGAGTCTTTTCAGTCTCTGTCTTTGGTATGAGTGTAATGTACGCTTCTTTCCACGATTCTGGTGCCCTTTTCCCCTCCAAAATCTCATTGCAGACTTCCTTTAACGGTTGCACTAACCACTCCTTCAAAGCTTTGTAGTATCTGGAAGTCAGCCCATCTGGTCCTGGAGATTTGCCCAGCTGCATGTTTTGGATGGCACCCTCTATCTCTTGTTCAGTTATTTTCTGGTTTAGATCCACTTTGCTTTGATAAGAGATTTTTTGTAATCCATATTGCTTGAAAAACTCGTCTATATCTTCTTCCTTCTGCGGCCCTTGTGAATATAATTTTTTAAAATAGCTCAGAAAGCAATTCCTGATCTCATTAGGTTTATATATATTCTTTCCATCAACTTCTAGGCTTGTAACCGTATTTAATTTCTGTCTTTTCTTCATTTGCCAGGCCAGAAGTTTGCCACATTTGTCTGTAGATTCGAATGTCTTTTGTCTCATTTGTTTAATCTTCCATTCAATCTCTTGGTTCGTCAATTCCATGTATTGTGTCTGATATAACTTGATCTCTCTCAGGATCTCCTGGGACTTTGGTTTGGATCTCAATTTCTTCTCTCCTTCTTTTATCTTTTCCAAAATCTTATCCTTCTTTTCATTTTGTTTTCTCTTCTTTATTGAATTTTGTTGTATTAAGAATCCTCGCATCACAGCTTTACTTGCATCCCAGATTACTCTTTTTTCCACATCTGTTTTTAGATTTATTTCAAAATAGTCCTTTAGGGTTTTTGGGGCCTTTTTGTGGATCTCCTCATCTCGAAATAGGGTGTCATTCATCCTCCATCTAAATGAACCAGCTGTTGTAAGTTTCATCTCCATCTTAATGGCGTTATGGTCGGAGCAAGTCTTTGGGCAGATTTCCACTTTCTTAATCTTTGGAGCCATCCCACTAGTAATCCAAATTTGGTCAATTCTAGTCCAGGTCATCATAGCTTCAGAGAAGAAAGTTCCCTCTCTCTCGAGAGGGTTCCTTGTCCTCCAAATATCAATCAAATCCATATTTTCAGTCATTTCAAAAAAAGTCTTTGGTAATCTCCCATCTTTGGAAATTATCTGTCTTTGTGCTTTGTCCATATTCGTAGATACTACTCCATTCATGTCTCCCATCATAATTAGGTTGTAATCCAAATAGTCCAATAATGTCTCATGCAACTTCTTAAAAAATTCTGACTTCCCTTCATTAGGTGCGTAAATCCCTAATATCAAAAAATTTTCACCTTGAACTTGGATTTCAACTGCCAAATATCTCCCTTGTTCATCTTTAAACATAAATTTCGGGGAAAGTTTTTCCTTTGCATAGATTACCACTCCTCTTTTTTTTACTTTATCTGATGAAATAAATTCTTGGCCTAATCTCTTGTTGATGAGTAGCTTCCTGTGCAATCTTGTCACACGAGTTTCCTGTAAACAAATCAAGTCCAAATGTTCCTTTTTCAATAGGTGAAATACATTTCTTCTCTTACGAGGGAGGTTCAAACCGTTACAATTCCAGCTTAAAAGTTGCAGAGCCATATTGAAACTATTTGCCTCCTGTCGCTCCGAGTAGCTCTTCTTCTTCTGTCGGTAGTTTAAGTCCAAACGACAAATTTAAGATGTCTGTTACTTCTTTTGTCTCTGATGTTGGTTCCACTCCCACTGTTCCTTTCAGAAGGTCTTCCCTGTAGTCTTTCAAGAATTGGTCTCGGTCTTGAACTGATCTTATCCTGATTTTCCTACCTTTAAATTTAAAAGATAGGCCTTGAGGGAATTCCCACCTGAAGGGTATTTCGTTCTTCTTCAGCAGACCCACTAGTTCTTTATATAGTGTTCTTGCATCCAGAATCTCTTTTGGTATATCCTTAAAAATATCCACAAAAGAATTCTCAATCTCAAGGGTTCTTTGATAATGCAAATTCAATATTTTGTCTCTTAAAGTTATCAGGCAATCCCTTGGCTTTTTCCTGCCTTGCGCTCTGCCCAGTCTGAAGGCAGTCACTATCTTAATTTCTTCCTTCTCCAACTCCTCTTGCCAAAAATCCGAAAATTCTTTTGAAAGGAAGTCCACCAAGTTATCTCCTTCACTTTCAGGAACTGCTCTCAATCTTAAATTCCTTTCCTTCCTCTGCAGGTCAAGCATGGACAGGGCTAATGTATGATCTTCTAGTTTTTTGCAAACTGGCTCTATTTTTTCCTGTGTAGCATCTGCAGAGACTTTGGCCTCCTCAGCAGAGACCTTAGCTTCTTCTGCAATTTTACGTATGTTGGCAGAGTCCTCTAATATTTTATTAATAGATTCTGTATTAGACGTCACTCTTTTCCCTAATTCATTCACGCTTTGTGTGTTCTGATCAAGTTTTATTGAGAGTTCTGTCAACTTTTTGCTATTTTCCAATCCCTGCTTTGTCAGAGATTCCAAAGACTCATTTATCTTGACTAAAGCTTGTGTTACAGCATCTGATGTCATTGTTGTTTTTGTCTGGCCAGTTGCAGCTGGTGCCGTAGGGATGCCTGAAGCTGAAACTCTACGCTGTTGTAAAGATTTTGTCTTGTATGGTCTTCCAGATCTAGTTGTTGTCTCTTCTGGTACGCCGCTCATTGCCTAGCCAAGGTCACTCTCACGCCTGGGTTGTTTTTAAAAGGAAATTTCCACTGCCTTAATAGTTACAGTCCAAATTGCAGCAATTACCAGAATGTCCTCTAGGGGAAAAAAGTTTCCAAAACTTCTGAAACAAAATGTCTTATAGTCAATCCCCTAGGGTTTTCCAATAGTCAATTGCAACAGTTTCCTGTATTTCCAGAGATTAACAAAACAGTAATTTTGTAAGTCTCCTGAGCCCAATAACTTTAAAACAAAGTAGCTTTCCAAGTAGCCATTTAACTCACTTACAGTTCTCTTCCGGCATCCTCACTTAGACAGTCCGTTTCAGGAGCATTTGACACAGCGGTAAAAGTTTTTTAAACTCCTTTTCCAGCAGGTTTAAATCAGAAATTCAGCCCCCTTCTGCTCCTGCCAGCCAAAAGGGGGAATTTTCAAAGCCAATGTCTAGTTCGCTTAGTTCTTTAAGATCTTTCAAAGGTTGCAGCTTTTAACTTTCTTTGCTGTATACTTTTGCAGTCCGGGAAAGGCTGACTTCCTTGCTTTAAAGCCAATCCCGTTTTCAGCCAAAATTCTTTAAAGTAATTGTAAATCCCAAATTAGTTTCAGTCCTACTCACAGGTTTTAATTTGTAATCCAGATTTCAGGAAGGAATCGGCGCTCTCCGGCTATGGCGATGCGGCTTCGCTTCACGAGCTGGGTGACGACTCTCAGCACCGCGCTTCACCCCCGCTGCCGTTCCGGAGCCTTTAAGAAGGCTCCTTTGCGATTTCGGGGGGGCGCAATGGTGCCCACCGAGTCTCCTTGTTTACAGGCTTCAGCGCCTGTAATTTTTAAGGGTCCCCGCTTCGCCGTAGCGACAGGACCCGAACTCGAAAAGCAGACCCCCTCCAGAGCTCGGAGGGAAATCCGCCATTAACCGATGGCGCCGACCGGAAGTCAACTTTGCTTTATTTTCAGTTCAATGTTGAGAGATTACAAACATGCATCTTGCCTCTGCGGGAGCAGAGAAGCAACCATCCTTCTCCTCGGAACAAAGAACACCGAGAGAAACAGTGAAAAACAGGAAACCAGTGTACGTCACATCCAGTCTCCCATTCCCGTGGGAAACCCAACAGTACTCTGACTGTGGAATGCAAAACATTGTCCTGTGACTAGCACTTCGCTGCACAGTGAAGAAAGCAGAAACCAACATCTGGGGGGCGTTGCCTTGTCCGAAACCTAGGGAGGTAAGGGCCTCCGGCACGCCCCCGAGCGGTGACACCCGTGGGATCCTAGTTGGCGTACTCCAACAGGACCCCCCCCCCCACGGCTTGTGGTTAACCCTTCCCAGTCTCCATGCCGGGTAGTCGATAGGAGCCAATGCCTAAGGCCAATACCTTCCAATTCTGTAATCAATAAAGTTGTGGCCTTTTTATGCCCATTAACCTTAAATAATGTGTCCCGTGTCTTTATTTCACTTGGGGGAGGGGACTTGCCACGCAATAGAATTCCCATCAGCCCCAGCATCATATGGCCATGCTGACAGGGGCAGATGAGAGCTGCAGTCGAAAACATCTGGAGGGCACCAGTTGTGGTGGGAGGATGCTACTGTTCACAGAAGACCTTCCCATTAGGAAGCACCATAGCTCCGTGACCGAGTATCTGCATTGCAAACAGAAGCTCCCAGGTTCAATGCCCAGCATCTCCAGGTAGGGTTGGGAGAGAATCTTGCCTGGAACCTTAGAGCAGGGGTCCCCAAACTACAGCCCGCAGGCTGGATGTGTCCCGCCACGGTCCTGGATCCAGCCTGCCCGAGGTCAGGAGAGGAAGATGCCCAGAGTTGCTGGAGGACGGATGCCTGCAGGGAAGCTCGCCAGCCTCGGCCGCAGGTTTGGCTTGCCTTCCGCTGTGCATGGGGGCATGAAAGGCCTGCACATAGACTGGGCCATGGGAGTGAGGGAGATCCATGTGTAGGCTGGGTTGTAGGGATGAACATTGGTGATATTGACCATCTCATTAGCCAAAAGCAGGCCCACACTTCCCATTGAAATACTTATAATCTCCCTTGGCCAATAAAGCGAGATGAGCGCCACAACCCCAGAGTTGGCCACGACTGGACCTAATGGTCAGGGGTCCCTTTACCTTTACCTATTCACCAAACTAAATGTTTTTCCTTCTGCAGTGTTGGATGGCAGATTGAGAGGAGTTCCCTACCAGGACAGACTTTGCTCGTGTGACCAAGACATCGATTCTATAGAACATATTTTGCTGCACTGTGCGAAATACGAGCACGCCAGGGCTGAACTGATATTACCCTTGCTGGTACCTTTCCCGGGAAAATCAGAGGTTCACTATGCCAGGTTCCTATTGGAAGACTGGACAAACACTAGAACATTAGCAGTGGCAAAGTTTTTATCAGTGGTTGCAAGAACCAATGATCCCTATCTTTAAGTCTGAACAAAATGCTTGTTTAACCTGGTGGTAGGCTGTCTGAATTGTGTACAGTGGACGCTCGGGTTGCACACGTGATCCATGTGGGATGCACGTTCGCAACCCACAGTGGCTCGTCTGCACACACGCGGGTTACAATTTGGCGCTTCTGCGCACGCACAACTGCCGAAACTCGGAAGTAACCTGTTCCGGTACTTCCGGGTTTCGGCGGGTCTGTAACCCAAAAAAATGCAACCTGAAGCATCTGTAACCCGAGGTATGACTGTATTGTTTTGTAATGATTTGTTGGGTCTCTGGACCGTAATAAAGACTGATGATGATTTACTCGAACCTACTTTTCAAAAATTAGATACTGCTTCTTATAATGCCAAAATCAACATCTTGACATAATAAATTAAAATGTAGCTTTCCAGTTGACCACCAAGTCCAGTATGTACAAAACACAAGTCCTATATTGTCAGCACCATAGTACATTCTTTTCTAATTTCTTCATCTTCTCTTGTATTTTGTTGTCTGTCCTATTGCTTAGAAGAGTGGCGTGAAATAATCTTCTAAGTGTCTAATGAAGATGATTGGGTTGGCAAACAAAAGAACTTGGCACTGATGGAAACTGGCACAGGCAGACAAGACAAGGATTCCTGGATATTTCCCTGTTTCGCCCGAGGGGGCTTCATCAGCTGTGCATGGTTCTAAATCATATAAACATAGACACTTTGTAATATAATAGCTACACAAATTCCAAACTAACAAACAAAGATATTAAAAAATGTACATATATATAATAGCTACATGAAGCTTATTCGTAATGGATTCTCAGTCGTGGTGACCCAATAGGCAACAAGTGCAGATAATTCATGTTAATTCACTCTTAAAGGAACATTGTTCAATGACATACTACAAACAGTAAATTGTTACAACAGGCATACTATATGGTCATAAAGGTTTTCCCAATATATAACTAAACAACTATAATCTAATTCAGTGTTTAACCATAAAGGATGAAGCATATTCCATAGGAAAACAAACCTACTTTCTTTCTGTTGTAGAACCTTCCTTGCTTGATCTAGAGGCCCCTGGTAAGCCTAAAGAACAAAAAATGTTAGATCATCTTCAGTATGTGATTCCTGAATGAAGTGCTGTACCAAAGGTGCATCTACGTTTTTGTTTCTGATCCTACTGCGATGCTCTGATAGGTCCTGATAGGTCTTATGCCCAACATACAGTAAGCCACAAGGGCACTTAATTATATAAACAACCTGTGCTGTGGCACACATGACTGTATGGTAAAGTTGAAGTCTTAACTATTCTTTTACTAGTAATGCAAACCTACATGTGGTGCAATGTCCACATTTGAAAAAAACCTGTTGTCAAGGTCTACTGTGTACATGTGTGTTTTAAGTCAGTGTGTACTAACATATCCCTAAGTGATCTAGTACGTCGTTTGGCGAGGCAGGGAAAGACTTCACAGCCAGGAATTTCTTTCAGAATATACCAGTGGCGTCTTGTTATTTTTTCAATTTTGGCTGTCATATAGTTGTACTCAAAGGAAACATAAATCCTCCTATGACTCTTGTTGGTATCAGAGTGGGTTTTTATTTTTTATTTTTTTTATAAGATATTTATTAAGATTTTCAGAAAAATTACAAAAGAAAAAGAAAAAAGAAAAATACAAAATAAAAATAGTTAAAAAACAGTTCAATCTTTCTATCACATATTTTTCATTTGCTTATTTCCCGGACCCCCTCACACCTTCCTTTTCTGTATTCCAGTTCCAATTGTTAATTCAGCAAATCCCTCCCCTCTTCATTCATCTTAATCTTCAATTTTTAAATATAACATTATTATTTTTTTACCTATTAATAACCATTTTCTCATATTCCCTTATAGCATTACAGCAAAAGACCACTTAATTTCTATCCACCATCATTCTAACATTCATTAATTTTACAGTGTTTCTGTAAATAGTCTTTAAACTTTTTCCAATCTTCTTCCACCAACTCTTCTCCCTGGTCTCGGATTCTGCCAGTCATTTCTGCCAGTTCCATATAGTCCATCACCTTCATCTGCCATTCTTCCAGGGTTGGTAGATCTTGTGTCTTCCAGTACTTTGCGATGAGTATTCTTGCTGCTGTTGTGGCGTACATAAAGAAAGTTCTATCCTTCTTTGGCACCAATTGGCTGACCATGCCCAGGAGAAAGGCCTCTGGTTTCTTCAGGAAGGTATATTTAAATACCTTTTTCATTTCATTATAAATCATCTCCCAGAAAGCCTTAATCCTTGGGCACGTCCACCAAAGGTGAAAAAATGTACCTTCAGTTTCTTTACATTTCCAACATTTATTATCGGGCAAATGATAGATTTTTGCAAGCTTGACTGGGGTCATGTACCACCTGTATATCATTTTCATAATATTCTCTCTTAGGGCATTATATGCCGTAAATTTCATACCTGTGGTCCACAACTGTTCCCAGTCAGCAAACATAATACTATGTCCAACATCTTGTGCCCATTTAATCATGGCAGATTTCACAGTTTCATCCTGAGTATTCCATCTCAACAGCAAGTTATACATCTTTGACAAAGTCTTAGTTTTAGGTTCTAACAGTTCTGTTTCTAATGAGTCCAGAAGACTTGCGTCTAGTACGTAGGTCTGAAAGGGCGACCAAGGGCAGATCTCCAAAGAGGTATGCTGATGAGTTTGCTAAGACAGCAACTGCTGTTCTTGGTAGCTCAGAGAAGGTATGGGAACCTTCAAGCTTCAAAGAGGTTCAGGAGTTAACCTCTAAAGATGCTGAGCCTTGGCTTAATGCCATGAAGGCTGAAGTTGATTCCTTGAACAGGAACCAAACTTGGGAACTGGTACCGGTAGTCCCAGGAATGAGACTGGTTGGCAGCAAATGGGTCTTCAAGGCCAAGACAGACCAGAATGGCAAGGTAGTCAGACACAAAGCCAGATTGGTTGCCAGAGGTATTTCACAGGTACCAGGACAGGATTACCACGAGACCTACTCTCCCACAGTCAAATATGAGAGCATTCGGCTAATGCTCAAGATCGCTGCGGAGGAGAAACTGCATGTTACCCATCATGACATTAATACAGCTTTTTGTACGGGGTTTTGGGGGAGGAGCTGTACATGCTTCCACCTGATGGGATGGAGATACAGAAGGGAATGGTCTGTAAACTGCGGAAATCCTTATATGGTCTCAAGCAGAGTGCCAGGTGTTGGAACACAAAACTCACTGAGACATTACTTTCTCTAGGTTTTCACCAGGGCAAAGCTGATCCATGTGTGTTTGTCAAGGAGGAGGGGCAAAACAAACTGTATTGTTTATGTTTTGTTGATGATCTTCTGATGTTTTGGAAGAATCAGGCTTTTTACCAAAGCACCCTAGCTCAACTGAAGGAGCACTTTGACATGAAGGATCTTGGTGAGGTATCCAACTATCTTTCTCTGCAGGTGGAGAAGGACCAAGCAGGTAATTTTCTGGTACACCAAACACAGAAAATTGCTGATGTATTAACCAGGTTGAATTTGGTTGATGCAAACCCAGCAGACACACCGATGGTGACAGGTTACCAGGTAGACAGTACTGCTGAAGCGTTTTCTGACACAACGCTATACAGATGCATTCTAGGCAAGCTAAATTTCATTGCCAGATGTTCAAGACCTGACATAGCTGTAAGCTGTAATCTGCTTAGCAGACATGCCAACAATCCTACGGTTCAGGATTGGAAAGCTCTGAAGCGCATAGCCCGCTATTTGAAAGGGACTATGCACTACAGGCTGAGGTTCACCAGTCAGAAGACTGGAGGTCTTGAAATCTTTGCAGATGCAAGTTTTGGAAGTGACACCACGGATGGTACAAGCACTTCTGGAGTATGCTACATGTACAACCACTGCCTGTTTGACTGGTTGTGCAGGAAGCAGACAACAGTGAGCCTAAGTTCCTGTGAAGCAGAACTCAATGCTCTGTCATTTTCACTCATGGATTGTGAATGGTTGATGCAACTGTTTAAGGACATCAGAGTGTCTGTGAAATGTCCTGTACAAGTGTATCAAGACAATAGATCTTGTTTGGCTTTGCTGAACTCGGAGAGTTGCAAGCAGAGAACCAAGTACTTGCAGATTAAGCTACATCGTGCAAGAGAGTGTATTCAGAAAGGACTGATTCGGGTGTCCTACATGGCAGGAAATGAAATTCCTGCTGATCTGTTGTCTAAGGTTGTTAACAAAGAACAACTTAAGGTTTATGTACAAAGGTTGCAATTGGGTGAACCACAGGTACAACAGGTTACACGGAAAGGGGGAGGATGTTAGGATATTTCCGTTCCACCTTAAAGGGAGCAGGCTTTGGGGAGTCACAGAGTCTGCGCATGTCCTGATCACAGGATGTTTTTGTTCAGATATTCCTTTCGTTTTTGTCAGATGGTCAGAGACGCTGACTGAGAATGGACGTGTTTTCTTTTGTTCTGTTCATGTTCTAAATAAAGTCTGTAAAAATGCTCTTCTGCGGTGCAAGCTTTTGACTGTGCTTTCTGCTGAAAGAGGGTGCACCAAGCCCTGGAATGTGGCTAGGAATTCCAAAGGCTTTGTGCCCCTAACAGTTGGATCTGCGTGACTACGGGAGGCCGATGGAATCTCCGAACTCCGGCTTGGGGGCCGTGATGGACGTTATCTCCCTGGCAGTTTCCCAACACAGGCGACCTTGGAACGGACAGCTCACGGAAGAACCCCGACCAAACCCAAGAGGAGGCGTGTAGTGGTGATAGGGGATTCCCTACTGAGGGGAACAGAAGCAGTGATCTGTGGGCCTGACAAGATGTCTCAGGAAGTGTGCTGTCTCCCCGGGGCTAAGATCCAAGATGTAACTGAACGACTGCAAGGAATCATAAAACCCACTGACAAATACCCCTTCCTCTTGGTTCATGTGGGAACCAATGACACTGCAAGCAATAGCCTCCAGAAGATCAAAAGAGACTACGAGGCTCTCGGCAGGAAATTGAAGCAACTAAATGCACAAATTGTCATCTCGTCTGTCCTCCCAGTTGAACGACGTGGCCCAGGGAGAGAGGGGAAAATAGTGGAAGTGAACAGCTGGCTTCGCAAATGGTGTAAACAGGAACGGTTTGGATTCTTAGATCACGGACTGCAGTTTCTTGAAGATGGACTTCTGGCAAGTGATGGGCTGCACCTCACAACGGTTGGGAGAAATGTTTTTGCCAAAAATCTCAGAAACCTCATCAGGAGGGCTTTAAACTGACTAATGTGGGGGAGGGAGACAGTGCTCCTGAAGGTAGGAGATTATCAATGAATGAAGATGATCATCCAAATGTCATAGACCAAATGGAGCAAACAGCACGTGGACCTAGTGGTGGGAGGAAAAAATCCTTAAATAAGAGACACGGGGGAATGATTAATGGACTTCAATGTCTGTACACTAATGCGCAAAGCATGGGAAATAAACAAGATGAGCTTGAGCTCTTGGTACAGCAAACTAAATATGACATAATAGGCATCACTGAAACCTGGTGGGATAAGTCCCACGATTGGAATGTAATAATGGGGGGATACAATCTATTTCAGAGAAACAGACCAGACAAGAAAGGAGGAGGAGTGGCGTTATATGTCAGGGATGTGTATACCTGTGAAGAGATCCAAGATTTAGATCCTCAAAGCCAAAGTGAGAGCATTTGGGTCAAAATTAAGGGAGAGAAGAATAACAGAGACCTCATTGTGGGAGTTTACTATAGATCCCCAAGCCAAACGGAGGACATAGATGATGCCTTCCTGGAACAGATGGCCAAGCATGCAAAAGGAAGGGAGATAGTAGTAATGGGGGACTTCAATTACCCGGATATTTGTTGGACGTCAAACTCAGCCAAGAGCATAAGGTCAAACAGATTCCTCACTGGCCTTGCAGACAACTTCATTGTCCAGAAAGTGGGAGAAGCAACAAGAGGAACAGCCATTTTAGATCTGGTCCTAACCAATGTTGATGACCTGGTTAGTGGGGTAGATGTGGATGGATCATTAGGCGCGAGTGATCATGCTCTTCTGAAGTTTACTATACAGCGGAAAGGAGCAGCCAAGCATACTAGGACTCAATTTCTTGACTTTAAGAAAGCCGACTTCATAAAACTTAGGGAAGTGCTGGGTGAGATCTCATGGACAGCAATACTAAAAGGAAAGGGAGTTCATGATGGCTGGGAGTTTGTTAAGAGGGAGATAGTAAAAGCACAACGTCAGGCAATACCAATGAGACGGAAACATGGAAGGTGCCTAAAGAAGCCAGGGTGGCTATCAAAAGAACTTTTAACTGAATTAAGATTAAAAAAGGATGTGTACAAAAAATGGAAAAGGGGGGAAACCACCAAAGAGGAATTCAAACAAATAGCCAGCACGTGTAGACACAAAGTCAGAAAAGCTAAAGCACAGAATGAACTCAGGCTTGCTAGAGAGGTTAAAAGCAACAAAAAAGGCTTTTATGGGTATGTTCGTAGCAAAAGGAAGAACAAAGAAACAGTGGGGTCACTCAGAGGAGAAGATGGTGAAATGCAAACAGGGGACACAGAAAGGGCTGAACTCCTCAATGCCTTCTTTGCCTCAGTCTTCTCCGATAAAGAAAACAATGCCCGACCTGAAGAATTTGGAGCAAATGATTCAGCAAAGGAAACACAGCCCAGAATAACTAAGGAGATAGTACAAGAATACTTGGCTAGTTTAGATGTATTCAAGTCTCCAGGGCCAGATGAACTGCATCCAAGAGTATTAAAAGAACTAGCAGATGTGATCTCAGAACCACTGGCAGTCATCTTTGAGAATTCCTGGAGAACAGGCGAAGTCCCGGCAGACTGGAGGAGGGCAAATGTTGTCCCTATTTTCAAAATGGGGAAAAGAGAGGACCCAAATAATTACCGCCCAGTCAGTCTGACATCAATACCAGGGAAGATTCTGGAGCAGATCATTAAGCAAACAGTCTGTGAGCACCTAGAAAGGAATGCTGTGATCACCAATAGTCAGCATGGATTTCTGAAAAATAAGTCATGTCAGACTAACCTGATCTCGTTTTTTGACAGAATTACAAGCCTGGTAGATGAAGGGAACGCAGTGGATGTAGCCTACCTTGATTTCAGCAAGGCATTTGACAAGGTGCCCCATGATATTCTTGTAAAGAAGCTGGTAAAATGCGGTCTTGACTATGCTACCACTCAGTGGATTTGTAACTGGCTGACTGACCGAACCCAAAGGGTGCTCATCAATGGTTCCTCTTCATCCTGGAGAAGAGTGACTAGTGGGGTGCCACAGGGTTCTGTCTTGGGCCCGGTCTTATTCAACATCTTTATCAACGACTTGGATGATGGACTCAAGGGCATCCTGATCAAATTTGCAGATGACACCAAACTGGGAGGGGTGGCTAACACCCCAGAGGACAGGATCACACTTCAAAACGACCTCGACAGATTAGAGAACTGGGCAAAAACAAACAAGATGAATTTTAACAGGGAGAAATGTAAAGTATTGCACTTGGGCAAAAAAAATGAGAGGCACAAATACAAGATGGGTGACACCTGGCTTGAGAGCAGTACATGTGAAAAGGATCTAGGAGTCTTGGTTGACCACAAACTTGACATGAGCCAACAGTGTGACGCGGCAGCTAAAAAAGCCAATGCAATTCTGGGCTGCATCAATCGGAGTATAGCATCTATTTTTTTTTTTTTTTTATAAAAATTTTTATTGCGTTTCTTTCCATAGGTAAACAAATTTGTTTGGACAACAATATGCAAGAAACATTTTCCATATATATAAAAAAAAAACATAGAAAAAAGAAAAGATCATCACAAAATTTCTTCGACAACTTTTTGGACCTCCTCGCATCCTCTCAGCATTGCGTTCATCATTCTAACCAATTCAGCAATTTATTATCTTATTTCCCGACTTATTATGCCTTTGTATTTATTATGTTACCAGTTTCAAAAATTTGTAGTTTAATTTTAACACTCTTAATAAACATAATATTTTGTTTCTAATTTGTCTCATTTTTTCCCATCAATACTTACTTTATCATTTACTTAAAATAAATTGCAGAAGCATAACGTTTCTTAATCGTGCACAGTCTTAGCACTCAAACAACTTATAATGTTTTTGCAAATAGTCCTTAAATTTTTTCCAGTCCTCCTCCACTGTCTCTTCGCTCAGATCTCGAATTCTGCCGGTCATTTCTGCCAACTCCATGTAGTCCATCAGCTGCGTCTGCCAGTCCTCCAGTGTGGGTAAATCTGGTGTCTTCCAGAACTTTGCGATAAGAATCCTAGCTGCTGTGGTTGCATACATAAACAAGGTTCTGTCCTTCTTTGGCACCTTCCGGTCCACCATGCCCAATAGAAAGGCCTCTGGTTTCTTAGAAAAGGTATATCTAAATACCTTTTTCAACTCATTATGTATCATTTCCCAAAAGGCCTTTACTTTCGGGCAGGTCCACCAGAGGTGAAAGAATGTCCCTTCTGCCTCCTTGCATTTCCAACACTTATTATCAGAAAGATGGTATATTTTAGCCAACTTGACTGGGGTCATGTACCACCGGTATACCATTTTCATAATGTTCTCTTTCAAGGCACTACATGCCGTGAATTTCATACCGGTGTTCCATAACCTTTCCCAGTCCTCAGACATGATGTTGTGTCCTACATCCTGTGCCCATTTTATCATAGCAGATTTAACTGTCTCATC
Organism: Podarcis bocagei; assembly: GCF_964188305.1. Lineage (NCBI taxonomy): Eukaryota > Metazoa > Chordata > Lepidosauria > Squamata > Lacertidae > Podarcis > Podarcis bocagei. The sequence goes on along the minus strand of NC_138131.1, from coordinate 47,855,041 downwards.
CTGGGTGTTCCATTTAAGCAGCAAGTCATACATCCTCGAAAGTACCTTAGTCTTTGGTTCTAGTAACTCCGTCTCCAGTTTCGATTTCTCCAACTGGAAACCCACTTTTTTGTCCATTTTGAATACCTCTTGAATTTGAGCATAGTGTAACCAATCTCGCACCTTACCTCTTAATTTGTCCTGGCTTTGGAGCTTCCAATTGTCTCCAACTCTTTCAATCAGTTCCCAATATTTTGGCCAATAGGCCTCCATATTGGGCTTTTTTTTAGAAATCTTGGCTTCCACAGGTGATAACCACCTCGGGGTCTTGTTTTCTAATAAATCCTTATACTTCATCCAGACGGCAAAAATTGATTTTCTGACAATATGGTTTTTGAACAATTTATGAACCTTCGCCTTGTCATACCACAAGTATGCATGCCAACCATACACATTATCAAACCCCTCCAGATCTAGGACATCGGTGTTTTCCAACAGGAACCAATCCTTCAACCAGCAGAAGGCTGCGGCTTCATAATACAACCTTAAGTCCGGCAGGGCAAACCCCCCTCTTTCTTTTGAGTCGGTTAATATTTTAAATTTTATTCGGGGCTTTTTGCCCTGCCAGACAAACTTAGAAATATCCTTCTGCCATTTTCCAAAACATTCCATTCTGTCCACGACCTGAAGGGTTTGAAATAAAAATAGCATTTTTGGCAAAACACACATCTTTATAGCTGCGATTCGGCCTGACAAGGTAAGTTTCAATCTTGACCAAATATCCAGATCCTTTTTAATTTCCAACCAACATTTTTCATAGTTATCTTTAAAAAGATTTAAATTTTTGGTGGACAAGTATACCCCCAGGTATTTCACTTTTTTAACCACACTTAACTCTGTCTCTTTCTGATACCCCTCTATCTCTGTAGGTGTCAAATTTTTGACCAAAACCTTAGTTTTTTGTTTGTTTAACTTGAATCCCGCCACCCGACCAAACTCCAAGATAAGTTCCAAAACTCTTTTTGTGCTAGATACTGGCTCCTGTACTGTCAAGACTAGGTCATCTGCAAAGGCTTTCAGTTTGTATTGTTTCGCTCCGACCTCTATACCTTGCACCAACTGGTCCTCCCTAATCATATTCAGCAATACCTCCAGAACAGAGATAAATAGCAGAGGGGATAAAGGGCACCCCTGTCGTGTCCCTTTTTCAATTAGAAGTTCATCCGACACCACATTGTTCACTATCAACTTGGCTTTTTGCTCTGAATAAATTGCTTCTAGTCCATTTTCAAACCCCCGTCCCACTCCCATCCCCTTCAAGTTTTTCTTCATAAACATCCAAGAAATGTTGTCAAATGCTTTCTCCGCATCAATAAAGATTAAGGCAGCCCTTGTATTTCTAATTCTCAACAATTCCAATATATCAATAATGTTCCTGGTGTTATCAGACATGTGTCTACCAGGGAGAAAGCCTGCTTGGTCCTTGTGAATTACTTCGTTTAAAACGTTTTTAAGTCTACTTGCTAAAATGTCTGCAAATATTTTGTAATCCACATTCAGGAGTGAGATGGGACGGTAGTTCTTGAGCTGAGTCTTTTCCTTCTCTGACTTAGGAATCAATGTGATGAATGCTTCTTTCCACGTTTCCGGTGCCCTTCTCCCCTCCATAATCTGGTTGCAAACCTCCAACAACGGTTGTATCAAACAATCCTTCAGAGTCTTATAATATTTGGAGGTGAGACCATCTGGGCCTGGAGATTTGCCAAGTTGCATATTTTGGATGGCACCTTCAATTTCCTGTTGAGTTATTTTACTATTGAGAATTGATCTTTTATCTTGACTTATTTTAGATAATCCATTTGTCCTCAAGAATTGGTCTATTTCCGATTCTTTCTGAGGCCCCTGTGCATAAAGTTCCTTGAAGTATCTGTGGAAGCACTTTCTTATTTCTTCTGGTTTCTGAACTATTTTTCCTTGAATCTCCAGGTTTGTGACTGTGTTTAACTTTTGTCTTTTTTTCAATTGCCAAGCTAACAACTTTCCACATTTATTTGCTGATTCAAACGATCTTTGCTTCATTTGTTTAATTTTCCACTCAATCTCTTGATTAATCAATTTCGAATATTGTGCTTGATGGAATTTGATCTCTCTTAGCACCTCTTTTGACTTCGGATTAGTTCTCAACTTTTTCTCTCCTTCACTTATTTTCTCAAGAATTTTTTCCTTTTTTCCATTCCAAAATTTTTTCTTTATTGTATTCTGTTGTATCAGAAACCCTCTCATTACAGCTTTGCTTGCGTCCCAGATTATTCTTTTCTCCACCGTAGTGTTCAAATTTATTTCAAAGTAGTCCTTTAGCGTTTTTTGGGCCTTCTTAACAATCTCTTGATCTCTTAGCAAGGTGTCATTCATTCTCCATCTGAAGGATCCAGTTGGGAAAAGTCTCAATTCCATTTTTAAGGCGTTATGGTCGGAGCAGGTTTTTGGGCAGATTTCCACTTTTCTCGTTTTCGGGGCCAGCCCTCTAGATATCCAAATTTGGTCGATTCGTGTCCATGACAAGTGGGCATCAGAAAAAAAGGTTCCTTCTTTACCCAAGGGGTTCCTTGTCCTCCAGATGTCAATCAAGTCCATATTGTCTGTCATTTCAAAAAAGATTTTAGGGAGTCTGCCGTCTGTTGTTAAATTTTGATTTTGAGATTTGTCCATATTTGTAGACACCACCCCATTCATATCTCCCATCACAATAATATTAGAATAGTCCAGGTAGTCCATCATTGTCTCATGCAGCTTCTTATAAAATTCTGATTTTCCATCATTTGGCGCATAAACTCCTAATATCAAAATCTTTTCCCCTTGTGTTTGGATTTCAATTGCGAGAATTCTTCCATGATCATCTTTGAATAAGAATTTTGGTGATAGGTTCTCCTTTGCATAAATTACAACACCTCTTTTTTTGACTTTGTCTGATGAGATAAATTCTTGACCAAGTCTTTTATTAATTAATACTTTCCTATGGAGCCTGGTCACATGTGTTTCTTGAAGGCATATTACATCCAATTGTTCTTTTTTCAAAATATGGAATATCCTCCTTCTTTTTTCCGGAGAATTCCCGCCATTTATATTCCAGCTAAGTAGCTGCAGAGACATCTTGTTCTATTTTAAACGTTCTTAAGATGGGGTGCCTTCCTTTTGCTCAGATCCCGAGGGTGCAGGCGTTGGCCCGCTTTCAGGCAATATTGGTGCTGGTACAGCTGGAAGCCAATCCACTCCTTTTTGGAGATCTTCTCCGTGGTCGTGAAGGAACTTTTGGTTATCTTCAGGTGTTCTAATTTTAACCTTCCTTTCTTTGTAGGTGAAGGATAGTCCTTGTGGAAACTCCCACCTATAGGGAATTGCGTTGTATCTCAGCAATTTTGCTAGTTCTGAATAGGTGGCTCTAAGATCCAACAGCTGTTTCGGGATATCTCTATAGATTTCCACCCTTTTGTCTTGTATTTCAATTGCTTTTTTGAAATGAAGACCTAGGATCTTATCCCTCTCTTCCTTTGATCTTAAAATTATCAAACAGTCTCTGGATCTATCTTTCTTTACCACTCTTCCCAGTCTATATGCCGAAACAATCTTAAAATCTGTGTCTTCCTTTAAACCCCAGAACTTCGAAAATTCTTGTGTTAAGTATCCCATCAAATCTCCTTGCTCAAGTTCCGGGATGCCTCTCAATTTAATGTTACTCTCGCGATTTTTCAGTTCCACCATTGACAGATAAACTTGTTGTTCACTCACCTGTTTGTGCAGGGGCTTAACTTCTCCTTTTATTTCTTCCACTTCTTTTTGTAGAGCTCCCACTTTCTGGATTGCTTCTCCAGCCAATTCCCGATTTTCCGCTGTAGCTCCTTGCAAGTTCTCTATAGCTTGTGTATGCTGGGAAACTTGATCAGTCAATTTTTGAATCGAGGAAGTTGCTTTATCTATCTTCAGAGACTGGTCGTCCACCTTCTGGTTTAGGCTTGATAGTTGCTCCAATATTTGTTTAAGTAGTGTATCCGACCCACCTGCTGCCATATCTTCCTCAGTGGACTTCTCAGTTGTTTCCCTTTGTTCCCTTTGGGTCACCAGTACAGCTGGAACCGACGATCGGCGTCCTTGGGTCAATGTTGTTTGTAGAAATTGTGCTGGTTTTCTTTCCTTTTCTTTCTCCTTAGCCTCTTTAGATTCCTTAGCTTTAGATGCTCTTGTTCTCCCTGCACCACTCATTACACATCTGTCAGTGTTCAAGGTCAAATTGTCTATTGTTCCATGGGAAAGACAAATTCAATTATAAACAACCGGTAAAGTGGAATTCAAAACAAAAGTCAGTTCCCAGGATCTTATAATCCGAAAGCCCTGTAGGGGGAGTGCCACCAAGTTTCAAAGACAAAGAAGGAAGTAGTCCGCCATTAAAGTTCCAGAAATTTTTGGCTCAGTAAGTTCAATATCCAAAAGTCCCTTCAAAAGTTCAAAATTCCCCAGAGCACCTTTTAAAGTTCAACAAAGTTTCACAGGGGGTGCTTGCAACAATGTCCCAACCAAACTTTCCTGCTCAAATGTATCAATTATACTCCAGCAAAGTTTTCACAAAATTTGCAACTGTTTCCGCAGTTTAGCACAGTCTCTCTCTCCGGCAGCCCGACGATCTGACTCTTTAAAAATCACCCCAGGAGGGGGGGAGGTAGGAGGAGACCCCCCGTTACTCGTTCTTTTATGATCAAAGTCCCTTTCCACCTTCAGTTCAACAGTAAAAAGGGCAGATTTAATAGCACGAAAAAGTTAAAGCTTCCCAAAGTCCCGTTTCAAACGCTTCCGCTTTTAAAAGCGTTGCTTTGATCTTGTCAGCAATGTCGGAAGACGGACTTCCCTTTTTTTCGTCTCCCGCTTTCAGCCAGATTTACGAAATTATTTGCCAAATTTTAGTCCCCTTTACTCACGGGTATGTTACTTGTAGTTGGTGTTGATTTTAGGAAGAAGGATCAGCGCTCATCTGTAACAGCTGCGCGGCTTCACTTCCGCGGAAAGAGCGATGAACTCACAGCACCGCCACCCCTCCTTCACTCCGGGTCTCCTTACGGGGTCCCTTCTGTGTTTTCGGAGCAGCTTCTGGTGCCCGCCGAGTCCCACGGCCACGGGCTCACTCTACCCGTGGTTTATCTTGATGGGTCGTCGCTATGCCGCAGCGAACGACCCTTTTCCGCAGAGCCCCTCTTCAGAGCTCGAAGAGGACCGCCATTACAGTTTCGCGCCGCCCCCGGAAGTCCAATCGGAGTATAGCATCTAGATCAAGGGAAGTAATAGTGCCACTGTATTCTGCTCTGGTCAGACCACACCTGGAGTACTGTGTCCAGTTCTGGGCACCACAATTCAAGAAGGACACTGACAAACTGGAACGTGTCCAGAGGAGGGCAACCAAAATGGTCAAAGGCCTGGAAACGATGCCTTATGAGGAACGGCTAAGGGAGCTGGGCATGTTTAGCCTGGAGAAGAGGAGGTTAAGGGGTGATATGATAGCCATGTTCAAATATATAAAAGGATGTCACATAGAGGAGGGAGAAAGGTTGTTTTCTGCTGCTCCAGAGAAGCGGACACGGAGCAATGGATCCAAACTACAAGAAAGAAGATTCCACCTAAACATTAGGAAGAACTTCCTGACAGTAAGAGCTGTTCGACAGTGGAATTTGCTGCCAAGGAGTGTGGTGGAGTCTCCTACTTTGGAGGTCTTTAAGCAGAGGCTTGACAACCATATGTCAGGAGTGCTCTGATAGTGTTTCCTGCTTGGCAGGGGGTTGGACTCGATGGCCCTTGTGGTCTCTTCCAACTCTATGATTCTATGATTCTATGATTCTACACACCTGCGAAAGAAATCATGTTAGATTCAGATGCATTACAATTTATGCAATCATTTTGATTAAAAGTCAACAAATACAGCCCATCTTTCTCTCTGGCAGAAAGATACAGCTCTCCATCTTTGAAGATTTTGCAGCTTTCTCTATCATAGGACAAAGTCAGTCCTTTCTTTGTGATCTGCGAAACACTCAGCAGATTGAACTTTACATCAGGAACCAAATACACATTGTTTATAGTCAAGTTCAGACTTTCAAGATGCACAGTTCCAAACCCGGTCGCTTTCAGCTCCTGGCCATTGGCCTGTTTCACAGTGAAGCTTTGCTTCTTAAATGTTGAAAACAGATCTCTGTGCGATGTCATGTGCTGTGTGCATCCCGTGTCAAGAACAAAAGCGTTCTCCGTTGAAAATGCGGCTTTTGTTGACAGCAATGCTTTTGCAGGTTTCTTTCTTTTTTAAAAAAAAATTATTAGAGTTTCCAATTTTTACAAACAAAAAGAAAAAAGAACAAAAAAACCCAAAACACATAAATTTCACAGCTTATTTTCTCATAACATCTTTCCCCGACCTCCTCATACCTCCCCTTCTTGTATATCCAATTCAGATTATTCATACAGCAAATCCTTATCTCAAAGCATTACAGCTTAAAAAGAAAAAGAAAAAAACCTTATTTTCTTAGATTATTATAACTTTGAATAAAAGAAAACCATTTTATCAAATTCCTTTTACCATTACAGCTGAAAACCGCTTAATTTCAATCCAACATCATTCAACATTCCTTAATTTTGCAATATTTTTGTAAATAGCCCTTAAATTTTTCCCAATCTTCCTCTGCCGACTCTTCTCCCTGGTCACGGATTCTGCCAGCCATTTCTGCCAGTCCCATACAGTCAATCAGCTTCATCTGCCATTCTCCCAAAGTGGGCAAATCTTGCGTCTTCTAATACTTTGCAATAAGTATTCTTGCTGCTGTCGTTGCATACATAAAAAAAGTTCTGTCCTTCTTTGGCACCAATTGGCCAGGAGAAAGGCCTCTGTTTTTTTCAGGAAGGTATACTTAAATACCTTTTTCAGTTCATTATATATCATCTCCCAGAAAGCCTTAATCTTTGGGCACGTCCACCAAAGGTGAAAGAATGTACCTTCCATTTCTTTACATTTCCAACATTTGTTATCGGGCAAATGATAGATAGATTTTTGCGAGCTTGACTGGGGTCATGTACCACCTGTAAATCATTTTCATAATATTTTCTCTTAAGACATTACATGCCGTAAATTTCATTCCGGTGGTCCACAACTGTTCCCAGTCAGCAAAATTAATATTATGTCCAACATCTTGTGCCCATTTAATCATGACAGATTTAACCGTTTCATCCTGAGTATTCCATTTCAACAGCAAGTTATACATTTTTGACAAAAATCTTGGTTTTGGGTTCTAACAGTTCTGTTTCCAGTTTAGTATTTTCCACCTGGAAGCCAACTTTTTTATCCAAATTGTAGGCCTCCATTATCTGATAATAATGGAGCCAATCTCTCACTTTACTTTTTAATTTCTCGAAACTCTGTAATTTCAGTTTATCTCCTTCTTGTTCCGAAATTTCCCAATATTTCGGCCATTTGGCCTCCATATTGAGCTTTTTCTGGGCCTTTGCTTCCATCGGTGACAACCACCTTGGGGTTTTATTTTCAAGTAAATCTTTATATCTTATCCAGACATTAAACAATGCTCTTCTGACAATATGATTTTTAAATGCTTTATGTGCTTTAACCTTGTCATACCACAAGTATGCATGCCACCCAAAAACGTTATTAAAACCTTCTAAATCCAAAATGTCTGTGTTCTCAAGAAGCAGCCATTCTTTCAGCCAGCAAAATGCCGCTGATTCATAGTAGAGTTTAAAGTCTGGCAGGGCAAATCCACCTCTATCCTTTGCATCAGTTAATATTTTAAATTTTATTCTGGGCTTCTTGCCCTGCCAGACAAATCTAGAAATGTCTCTCTGCCACTTCTTGAAACAGTCCATTTTGTCCAAAATTTGCAATGATTGAAACAAAAATAACATTCTTGGCAATACATTCATCTTTATAACAGCAATTCGACCTAACAAGGAAAGCTTCAAGTTTGACCAAATTTCTAAATCTTTTTTAACTTCCGTCCAGCATTTTTCATAGTTATCTTTAAACAAATTTCCATTTTTAGCTGTCATATTAATCCCCAAGTATTTCACTTTCTTAACCACAGTCAAACCTGTTTCATTCTGGAACTTCTCTCTTTCCAATGATGTTAAGTTTTTCTCCAAAACCTTAGTTTTTAATTTGTTCAATTTAAATCCTGCCACCTGACCAAACTCTTGAATTAATTCTAATACTCTTTTGGTACTAGACTCTGGCTCCTGTAATGTCAAAACTAGGTTACCTGCAAATGCTCTCAATTTATATTGTTTAGCTCCGACCTGTATACCTTTAACCTGCCGGTCTCTTCCGATCATATTGAGCAGAACCTCCAGGACCGATATAAAAAGCAATGGGGAAATTGGGCACCCCTGTCGTGTTCCTTTTTCTATCTTAAATTGTTCCGTAACCACATTATTTACAATTAATTTAGCCTTTTGTTCAGAATATATTGCACCTATACCATTTTCAAAACCTTGGCCTACCCCCATACCCTGCAAGTTCTTTTTCATAAAACTCCAAGATATATTATCAAAGGCTTTCTCTGCATCCACAAATATCAAAACTGCTTTAGTGTTTATATTCACTTCTAACTTTTCCAAAATGTCAATTACGTTCCTCAGATTATCAGATAAATGTCTTCCCGGCAGAAAACCCGCTTGGTCCTTATGAATCTCTTCAATCAGTACTTTTTTCAGCCTCTTAGCCAAAATATCAGCAAAAATTTTGTAATCCACATTTAATAAGGATATGGGACGGTAGTTCTTAAGTTGAGTCTTTTCAGTCTCTGTTTTCGGTATAAGTGGTTCCTCTTCATCCTGGAGAAGAGTGACTAGTGGGGTGCCACAGGGTTCTGTCTTGGGCCCGGTCTTATTCAACATCTTTATCAACGACTTGGATGATGGACTCAAGGGCATCCTGATCAAATTTGCAGATGACACCAAACTGGGAGGGGTGGCTAACACCCCAGAGGACAGGATCACACTTCAAAACGACCTTGACAGATTAGAGAAGTGGGCCAAAACAAACAAGATGAACTTTAACAGGGAGAAATGTAAAGTATTGCACTTGGGCAAAAAAAAAAGAGAGGCACAAATACAAGATGGGGGACACCTGGCTTGAGAGCAGTACATGTGAAAAGGATCTAGAAGTCTTGGTTGACCACAAACTTGACATGAGCCAACAGTGTGACGCGACAGCTAAAAAAGCCAATGCAATTCTGGGCTGCATCAATAGGAGTATAGCATCTAGATCAAGGGAAGTAATAGTGCCACTGTATTCTGCTCTGGTCAGACCTCACCTGGAGTACTGTGTCCAGTTCTGGGCACCACAGTTCAAGAAGGACACTGACAAACTGGAACGTGTCCAGAGGAGGGCAACCAAAATGGTCAAAGGCCTGGAAATGATGCCTTATGAGGAACGGCTAAGGGAGCTGGGCATGTTTAGCCTGGAGAAGAGGAGGTTAAGGGGTGATATGATAGCCATGTTCAAATATATAAAAGGATGTCACATAGAGGAGGGAGAAAGGTTGTTTTCTGCTGCTCCAGAGAAGCGGACACGGAGCAATGGATCCAAACTACAAGAAAGAAGATTCCACCTAAACATTAGGAAGAACTTCCTGACAGTAAGAGCTGTTCGACAGTGGAATTTGCTGCCAAGGAGTGTGGTGGAGTCTCCTACTTTGGAGGTCTTTAAGCAGAGGCTTGACAACCATATGTCAGGAGTGCTCTGATGGTGTTTCCTGCTTGGCAGGGGGTTGGACTCAATGGCCCTTGTGGTCTCTTCCAACTCTATGATTCTATGAAATTTTGGTAGCAATTTCTCCTTTGCATATATCACCAAGCCTCTCTTTTTAACTTTGTCATACGAAATAAATTCTTGTCCCAATCTCTTATTAATAAGCATTTTCCTGTGTAGCCTCATTACATGTGTTTCTTTTAAACAAATCAAGTCCAATTGTTCTTTCCTTAATACATGAAAAACAGATTTCCTCTTCCAAGGGGAATTCAGTCCATTACAATTCCAGGTTAAAAGTTGCAGAGCCATGGTAAGTTACTTAGCTTTCCCTCCAACTGCACCGAGTTGTTGTTGTTCTTCTGTCGGTGGTGTGTCTTTCCCTGGGCCCGGGAATCCAAATGACAAGTTTGCTATGTCTAGAATTCCTTTTCCTGATGCAGTCAGCTCCTCTCCTGATTCCACTTCCTTCTGTAAGTCCTCCTCGTGATCTTTCAGAAACTTGTCTTTATCATTCACTGTCCTTATTCTTATTTTCCTTCCTTTGTATTTAAAAGATAAACCTTGGGGAAATTCCCACCTGAAGAGTATTTTATTTCTTCTAAGTAGGCCGACAAGATCTTTATAATAAGCCCTTATATCCAAAATGTGTTTAGGTATATCCTTGAAGGACTCAACAAATGAGTCTTCAATTTCCAAGGTTCTTTGGTAGTGCAGATTCAAGATTTTATCTCTTTCTTCTTTTGTTCTTAAGGTGATCAAACAATCTCTTGCTCTGTTCTTTCCTTGTCTTTTGCTGAGTCTAAATGCACTCACCATTTGAATTCATCTTTCCCCAGGTCTTGTTGCCAAAAGTCTGTGAATTCCTTTGTAAGGAAGTCTATCAAGTTGTCTTTCTCACTTTCAGGTACTGCTCTAATTCTTAGGTTTCTCTCCTTTCTTTGTAATTCAATCATAGACAGTGTCAGGTCGTGATCCTCTAATTTCTTATATACCGGTGGTATCTTCTCTTGAACAGCAGTTGCAATATCCTTAGCTTCCTCTGCAATCTGTCGAGTCGAGGCCGATTCCTCTAATAGTTTTTCAATGGACTGTGTATTGGAGTTCACCTTGTTCCCCAGTTCATTAATACTTGGAGTGTTCAAATCTATTTTTGCTGAGGCCCCAGCTACTTGTTTATTTGTCTCTGCAACCTGTTTGGCTAATTTTTCCAAAGATGCATCAATTTTGCCAAGTGCCTGAGCCAATAGCTCTTCAGATGACATAGCTTTTGATTTTACTTGCGAAGCAGCAGCTCCTACTGTGCCTGCCGCTCCGGATGTTGAGGCCCTTCTCTGAAAAGTAATATCAGTCTTGTATTGTCTGCCGGATCTGGTAGTTTTATCCTGTATGCCACTCACCAGCTCTATCTTCCCTTTCCCATCTGCCATAACAAGCCCAAGGTCAGTCACACGCTTGGTGAGTTTGTTTTGCAAAGTAATTTTCCAGAGCTTGGTAACTTGATGACAAAATAGTTGTTACAACGTAGTCTCCTCTAGGGGGACACCCTTCCAACTTCACTATGCAACTGTTAAAAACAAGTATAGTTCTTAAAAGTTCCAATATCCCTCAAAAGCCAGAGTTTCAATGCTTTTAGAAAAGTTTCAGTGTCTCTAAAAAGTTACTTTATAGTCAAAGGCAGATCTATAAACACTGTATCTTTCTCAAAGTGTCAATATTCTTTACCCTTAACATGCAGACAATTCTTCCCACTGGTCGACCTTCCCTGTCATAGGCAGTCCGTTCCCAGATTTCCGAGACAGCAGAAATATATTTACACCCTCTTTTCTTGCAGGTAAAATAATGCTCGGTTCTCCCCCCTCCACTCCTGCAAACCGGAGGGGAGTCGTCTTTTTTGGTGCTGGATTTGACCTTTAAAAGTCGTCTTTCAGGGTTACAGCTTTACAGTCTCTTTACTTTAATCTATTTACAAGTCGGAAGAGGCAGACTTCCTGTTTGTGCCTTTCCCGTTTCGGTGCCAAATTAACTAAATTTTTCTTCCAATTACTTGCTTACTCCTACTCACGGGTAGTTGCTTTAGCTTCCAATTGTCCAGAAAGAAATCAGCGCTCTCCGCGCCACACACCCCCTTTCCGTTCCGGAGCCTTTAAAAAGGGGGGGCGCAAACGGAGCCCGCCGAGTCTCCAAGTTCTCAGGCTTCCCCGCCTGAGATTTCTTCTGGTCCCGCTTCGCCGCAGCGGTCAGACCCTGTCCCCGTGGAGCCGATTCCCTCCGGAGCTCAGAGGGAATCCGCCATTTGTCGCTGGTGCTGACCGGAAGTCTTTTGCAGGTTTCACCTGGGACTTGGTACGACTTTTGTCTGACGCTTCAGGCTTTGCAGAGCTCCCCTTAGCTCCTTTGTGTTGACATGGCTTCTTACAATTCCGCTGAAGATGCCTAGTCTGTCCACAATTGAAACAATGGACAACGTTCAAAGCAACAGCCTGTTCTTCACTAGCAATAGCAGTGGGGGTGTCAGAACTCCGAGCTTCTCTCCCCCTGTCTTTGACATCTATTGCAGCAAGGCGATCTTTCTCATTGAGAATCACGGCACAGATTCTCTCCGTCGTGAGTTCTGCGGCAAGTAGAGAACCAAGCTGACTTGCAACCGTTTTATAATTAATAATAATAATAATAATAATAATAATAATAATAATAATAATAATAAATTTTATTTATATCCCGCCCTCCCCAGCCGAAGCCGGGCTCAGGGCGGCTAACAACAATCAAATAATCAAACAGTAAAATAGTTACACAATCTAAAAATATTTCATTATAAAAATTAATTAAATCAAATTGAAGGCAACCAATTAAGCAAAATTATGTGCAGGTTGCCAGAGGAGGGAGTCAGGCTGCGCCCTGACCAAAGGCCTGGTGGAACAACTCTGTCTTGCAGGCCCTGCGGAAAGATGTCAGGTCCCGCAGGGCCCTAGTCTCTTGTGACAGAGCATTCCACCAGATTGGGGCCACAGCCGAGAAGGCCCTGGCTCTAGTTGAGGCCAGCCTAACCTCTCTGAGGCCTGGGACCTTGAGGATGTTATTATTGGCAGACTGTAGGTTTCTCTGTGGGGCATACCAGGAGAGGCGGTCCCATAGGTACGAGGGTCCTAGGCCATATAGGGCTTTAAAGGTTAAAACCAGCACTCTATAAACACTGTATCTTTCTCCTGTACTCCACCAGTGCAGCTGGTATAGTACCGGGTGAATGTGATCTCGCAGCGAAGACCCCATAAGGAGTCTCGCCACGGCATTCTGCACCCGCTGGAGTTTCTGGGTCAGTCTCAAGGGCAGCCCCACGTAGAGCGAGTTACAATAATCCAGTCTGGAGGTGACCGTCGCATGGATCACAGTGGCTAGGTCAGGGCGAGAGAGATAAGGGGCCAACTGCTTAGCTTGGCGGAGATGAAAAAATGCCGCCTTTGTTATAGCTGTAATCTGCGCCTCCATGGAGAGGGAGGTATCGAAGATTACACCCAAACTCTTAACGGACGGTGCTGGCACTAATTGCACCCCCGCAAGAGATGGGAGTTGCCCCCTCAATCCCATATCGTCCCGCCCCAGCCAGAGGACCTCTGCCTTCGAAGGATTTAACTTCAACCGGCTCCCACGTAACCATCCAGCCACAGCTTCCAGACATCTGGTCAGTGTGTCTGGGGCCGAGTCAGGATGGCCATCCATCAACAGATAGAGTTGGGTGTCATCAGCATACTGATGGCAACCCAACCCAAAACTCCGGACAAGCTGGGCGAGGGGGCGCATAAAGATGTTAAAAAGCATCGGGGAGAGAATTGCACCCTGAGGCACTCCACACACCAAGGAGTGGCGCGATGACAATTCCCCCCCAAGCGCCACCCTCTGTCCCCGACCAGAGAGAAACGAGCGCAGCCATTGAAGGACTGTGCCCTGGATCCCCACGTCGGCAAGGCGGTGGTCCAGGAGTTCGTGATCGACCATGTCAAAGGCTGCTGACAGATCTAGAAGAATCAGCAGCCCCGACCCGCCTCGATCCAGCTGCCTGCGGAGATCATCTGTTAGGGCGACCAGAGCCGTCTTGGTCCCATGACCAGCGCGGAAGCCGGACTGGAATGGATCCAAAGCAGATGTTTCATCCAGAAACCTACCAAGCTGTTCAGCAACCGCTCTCTCAATCACCTTACCCAGGAATGGAAGATTCGAGACCGGGCGGTAATTGGATAGATTTGAGGGATCTAATGATGTTTTCTTTAAGAGCGGACGCACCACCGCCTCCTTCAGTTCCCCTGGGAATATCCCGGTGCCAAGGGACAAATTGATGATATCCCCCAGGGGGGCCCGCACCTCGTCTGGACACGCTCTAATCAGCCATGACGGGCACGGGTCAAGAGGACAGGTGGTGGGCTTTCCAGCTTGGAGGAATCTGTCCACATCGGCTGGAGATATCCGGTCAAAGTGGTCCAATACTGGACCCGAGGACAGTCGAGGGGCCTCCAGTTCCTTTATTGTATCCAAATTGGCAGGGAGGTCATGGTGGAGCAACAGGACCTTCTCCGCAAAAAAGCTCGCAAATGCCTCACAGCTGTGTGTCAGATTGTTATTTAAATTTGGCTGTCCTTCAAGGGATGTTAAAGACCGAATTATACTAAATAATTGCGCCGGGCGAGAGCTAGCGGATGCAATGCAAGCCGAGAAGTAAGACGTCTTAGCGGCCTTCACTGCCATCTCATAGGTTTTCATAAAAACCCTATAAGATGTTCTTGAGGCTCCGTCACGGGCACCCCGCCATACTCGCTCTAGCCGTCTGAGGTCCCGCTTCATTTTCCGAAGCTCCTCGGTAAACCAGGGAGCCCGGTTTCTGCGGGGTCGTAGAGGGCGCTTAGGTGCAATCTCATCGATGGCTGCCAGGAGCTGGGTATTCCAGCCCTCAACAAGCTCAGTCAATGAGTCGCCAGGGGGAGAAAGGTCCCGCAAGGCTTGACGGAATCTATCAGGGTCCATCAGCCTCTGCGGGCGAGCCCAAATCGGCTCGCCACCTAAGCAGGGTGGGGGTGGAACATCAATCCTGGCTTTCAGAGCATAGTGATCAGACCATGGCACCTTCATCGAAGGAGACATGATCACATCTATACCGGCGCCAAAGATCAAATCCAGCGTGTGGCCTGCTTGATGTGTGGGGCCCGAAACAAACTGGGAGAGCCCTAGTGTCGCCATGGAAGACACCAGGTCCAGAGCCTGTGAGGAGGGAGTGGCATCAGCGTGGAAGTTGAAGTCTCCCAATACCAATAGGTTAGGGAACTCCAAGGCCCAGCCGGCCACCGCCTCCAACAGGCCTGACAGGGTGGCTGCTGGTACGCTAGGTGGCCGGTACACCAGCCAGACAGCCAAGCTCTCCTCGGAGCCCCACACTAGGCCAACACATTCAATGCCAGGGATCAATGGCGATGGTAGAGCCCTGAAAGAACAATCTTCCCGGATTAATACTGCCACCCCTCCCCCCCGGCCCACAGTCCGTGACTGGTGGAGGACGGAGAAACCCGGGGGCGCCATCTCTCGTAAGGTAACAGTTACCCCTTCGCGCACCCAGGTCTCCATCACACAAGCCAGGTCAACCCCCTGCGAGGTAAAGAAATCTCGCAGGGTAGCGGTTTTGTTGCCTATAGACCTGGCATTGCACAACACCAGTGAAGGAGGTGAGTAATCCTTGCTCACCCTACCCTCGTCCTTCGGGATGGGGCGCAGATTGGAAGGGGTACGAGCATATCCGTATCTCAATCCCCTTCGCCTATAACATCTGCCCCCACCTCCATACCTCCCTCGCCCCTCCACGGTAGCAATCCCAAGCCTCATACTAACCTCCATTTACAAATTAGAAAACAAAACAACCAAAACAATTATGCCCAAACAAAACCAATCCCCACCCCACTCGATGTCCAACCCCAAAAACAAAACAAGACGGAACAAACAAAAATACATAGATAAAAACCACCATTCACGGTGGTACAACAAAGTAAACAATAAAAACACCTTTAAAACACCTTAAAATATATATAAACATCTTCAACATTTGCTGCAGCAGCACCAGTGTCCTTAAAGCTATTACGGGGGTGAGCCTGGGCCCCGCCCCCTAGGCCGGATGGAGTGAGCCTGAGGAGGGAGAGGCCTTCTCCAACACTCACGATGCAGCAGCAGGGATGTCCCAGACCCCAATGAGGCCTCTTAACGCTGTGGCGAAGGTGAGCCTGGGCCCTGCCCCCTAGGCCGGATGGAGTGAGCCTGAGGAGGGAGACGTCTTCTCCGACACTCCGATACAGCAGCAGCGATGTCCCAGACCCCAATGAGGCCTCTTAAAGCTGTGGCGAAGGTGAGCCTGGGCCCCGCCCCCTAGGCCGGATGGAGTGAGCCTGAGGAGGGAGAGGCCTTCTCTGACACTCCGATGCAGCAGCAGCGATGTCCCAGACCCCAATGAGGCCTCTTAAGGCTGTGGCGAAGGTGAGCCTGGGCCCCGCCCCCTAGGCCGGATGGAGTGAGCCTGAGGAGGGAGAGGCCTTCTCCGACACTCCGATGCAGCAGCAGCGATGTCCCAGACCCCAATGAGGCCTCTTAAGGCTGTGGCGAAGGTGAGCCTGGGCCCCGCCCCCTAGGCCGGATGGAGTGAGCCTGAGGAGGGAGAGGCCTTCTCCGACACTCACGATGCAGCAGCAGCGATGTCCCAGGCCTCAATGAGGCCTCTTAAGGCTGTGGCGAAGGTGAGCCTGGGCCCCACCCCTTAGGCCGGATGGAGTGAGCCTGAGGAGGGAGAGGCCTTCTCCGACACTCCGATGCAGCAGCAGCGATGTCCCAGACCCCAATGAGGCCTCTTAAAGCTGTGGCGAAGGTGAGCCTGGGCCCTGCCCCCTAGGCCGGATGGAGTGAGCCTGAGGAGGGAGAGGCCTTCTCCGACACTCCGATGCAGCAGCAGCGATGTCCCAGACCCCAATGAGGCCTCTTAAAGCTGTGGCGAAGGTGAGCCTGGGCCCCGCCCCCTAGGCCGGATGGAGTGAGCCTGAGGAGGGAGAGGCCTTCTCCAGCACTCACGATGCAGCAGCATAAGTCCGATTAAGGCTGTTAATAATCATGAAGCAGAATATCTCTTCCTGTAGAGGGAAATTGCATTCCGCCATCTGCTGGCGTAAGAATTTCATCTCTGTCAGATGCGCTTGTACATCTCCATCTGGCACTAGCCTTAGATTGGTCAGCTTTTCAAAATGCAGCAACGCTGAAGAACCAGCATCTCTTTGATGTATTCTACGCAGCTGTCAGAGCCGCTTCCAGGTCCCAGCTCACAGAGGACCACGCTAGCCGGCAGTATTGTACAAACTTCTTTATTGAGCTACAGTTTCCATTTTCAAGCCGCAGCGCGCAGCTCTACGTCTTAGAAGCTAGACCGGCGAAGCTCCGTCTGAGTCTCCGCCTCCTGTACACCAACTTAATACTCTAGCCTTACTCCACCTCTTCCGTCTTTCCTTTCTCCTCTGGGTCCCTCTACCCCCCGTGGTCTCTTCCTTCCTGGACTCTTCTGACGCTGACCCCCCCGACTCTTCTCCCTCCTTGCGGCGGGCTTTAGGACCTGGCTCCCTATCCGGGCTGCTTACTGTGCCGCCTTCCTGTGCATTTGAACTTGGCGCGCGTGCGCAGCCTTCAACTTTCCTCTTGACCGTTTCCTCGCTCCCCGATGGAGGTGTGGCCAATCCTAACTCCTGCCCTCCCGCTTGCGGCGAGCCGCCAGATCCCGATACCTGGGACCCCTCCCCCCTACTGCGCTCTGGTGGGGAAGCTGGTCCCGATTTCCAACTGCTGCTCTCTGAGTCCCCTCTGGTCCCTTCTACCTGGGGTGTCCCCCTAGGCGCCCCCCTTGCTCTGACCACTGGCGCCCCTTTTTGTGAATCTTCCGACTCACTGGAAAGACTCGGAGATCTCGGGCCGCTGTCATCGCTCATATTACCTCCGGATTCCTCCCCCTCTCTCTCTGTTTCCTCCCTTTCCTGTGCCTCTGCTCCTGAACCCCTGACAGCAGCGTTTGCCAAATCTCACGCACGCATTGCAAATTCTGAATATGCACGAGTTGATCATCTGAGATACACAGAATTATGGCCGTCCTGGCTCTCACATTCTGTGAATTCCAACCTGGCGTTGGTGCAGCAGGGATGGGGTTTTCAATCACCCCAAAAATCCTCTGATTCTGAAGCAGGGCTTTCATCTTTACAGACCATGAGGAATAATTGTCATTAGTCAGTGGAGGTGGGTAAGGTAAGCCTCCTCCCTTCTTGGCATCCATTTTGAATCCAAGCCTCAGCTCTCACTCTCGAGCCTGTAAAATTCCAAGAGTCTATTGGCTGTTTACTGCCTCACTTGGCAGTTAAACACAGGCTGTTTTGAAAGTCCTTTCAAGAGCAGTGAGATATTAGACAAAACAAACGCTGTTTACCAGCCTCTCACAGTCCCAGCCCCTCTTCCGTTGTTGGCCGGTAACTTTCCACTTTACTGACGTTTCGTTGCTTAGCAACTGGACATTCCAGGCTTATCAAGACTCAGGTATGCGAAATATGTGGCTCTCTTTCAGTGCTGGTTTCATCCAAAAGCAGACACTCAGTGAACCGAAGAATGTCTCAATTCGCGTTCACTCTCACAGCCATAAAATTAGCATACCTTAGGGGTTCCGTTGCTCAGCAAAAACACCTCCTCCGGTGCTTCCATCCGCACGCTACCATATCTTCCTTATCTCCTTGCAGAGGATGAAGTACGCTCCATCAACCTCTCTTGTTGCTTTCATGGATCAAAACCATCCTCTGCTACCAGATGTTGGGAATCAAGCCTTTATTAGGAGAAACTGGCAACTCTCTAGGCACCCGGCTTGATCTCCTGATGACCTCCCTGTCTGCATTCCCCAGCAGGATACAGGCTAGGTCGTGATAGGCGATCCTTCTCAGCGTGAGAAGAACACCCCCCCTCTTTCCTGCCCCCCCCCGGCAGGGGAAAGAGATAGACAGAAACGTATTTACATGCCTTTATTTCTGTCTTTGCAGCGTTACAGAAAAACACGACTGCTCTCTTCAAACTCCAACAACCGAGAGACAAACTCCACCTGTACTTCCTGTACAGCTCATATTACGCTCTCAGCTAATTCCGGTGCTCTCTGCACTGTTAATTGACTGTCCCTCTGTTTCCCACGGAACAGTCCCAACATTCCCATTATGTTTTGCTTTCAAGCTACCAGCTCGCGGCCGCATTGCTTCTATATCGTAACAGATACATCATATCCTACAGGAGCACAGGAGGAGGCAGGAATGATGGATGTAAAATCTGACAGGTGAGAAACATTGAGGCTTAAAGAGAAGGAGCAATCTGCCATGCAGGGTTTGTTTGTTTTTTAAGTTGCTGTTTTACTTGCTAAAAAAACCCACTTATTGATCTATTAGTAGATCCCAAACTTCCATTGATGTTTCTCAAACGAAAGGGAAAAGCATTCCCCATGTATTTGCTACAATACTCTGCTCCTCCTTGTAGATGACAAGCCTTGCATATTCTCTCTCTCTTTCTCTCTCTAAATTTGAGAATTCTATTTGTTCTTAAGCTGAATCATTTGTAAACTGTTGTGCTTTTGAGGATGTTGGAGGAAGAGGCACTATCCTCCTTGCCTTGACTGAAAATCCCCCCCACTTTTAAAAATCATGGCATTGTCCTCCAATCTCCTCTTCTAGCAGCCTTTCCAACTAAGTTCATCACCTGTGGAGTTAAGAGTGCACTGCTATTAATCTCTTCCATGACATCTTCCCTTGCAATTCACTGTCATTTACTGTTAATTCCATAGGTACCCTCCAGACTACTTCCTAGATTATGACTCTAAAGCAACATGACCCTCTTGTTTTCCCTTATGCTGTTTTTGGTGGCTCTCCTTTCTGTCCGTTCATCAGCCACATGCTCAACATCTTATGGTCCCTTGGCATCAGGAAGATGAGACTTCCAGCGTGATTGACCAGAATGCTGCAACATGATTGCTGGCAGGAGTGAGACCTTGTCAGCATATAACACCTGTGCTCAAAGATCTGCACTGGCTGCTGATTTGCTACCAGGCCAGGTTCAAGGTGTTACTATTGATATATATAGCACATGGAAGAACCCTTTGGCTAGAGGACTGCCCTCTGTAAAGTAGGACACTTAGACACCCTAATGGTAAAAAGTGTTTTTCAACCCAGTTGACTTGGTGGAACACCAATCAGGAAAACTATATTTCCCCCAGTTCCTTGAATGCCCCTTTATCCAGAGCAGCCCCACTCGGTCAAGGCCAATAGCTGGAAAGCAATAGGGATCACACACACACATGGAATGAATGGAGGGATGGATGGGCGTCACAGACACTTTTAAACTACACTTTGATATCACCCCAGACAATCTCCCACATCAAACAGCCCACTTAGGTAAGGTCTCTGTACATAGCTGGTTTTCCTGTCTGGTTCTTGACACCCCCTACTCAGAAATATTTTTTTTATCAAAGAGTGAATAAACTTTTACAGCCTATGGACAACACTCCCATGCAGTCAACCTTCCAGGGCCTGCAAACCAGTGGGGCTGGGACAAACAGTGAGTGTGGCTGATAAAAAAAGAGGGTGAGGCCACCTGTCTCTTTTTCATATGCTTCTCTCTGTAGTGCCAGATCTAGGGCAGTGCAGGCTGTTCCCCTGCTCAGGGTGCTGAGCCAAGGGGGCATAAAATAATAATAATAGTAATAATAATATTGGTAGTAGCAATAATAATAGTAATAATAATAATAATATTATAATAATAATAATAATAATAATAATAATAATAATAATAATAATAATAATAAATACTTATATTCATGTGGGTACCTACTGAGAAACCCCATTAAAAAGCAACTGTACCAAAAGGAATTACTGTGGAAATAAAATATATTGGGGGAAGTGCCAAATTTTGTCCTCACTTAGAAAACCGTATTACCAAAGTCTACCCCTGCTCTCTGTCATTCATACACAAATCCACATGCATGCAGGTAAAAGGTAAATGTAAGGTAAAGGACCTTACATACATAGTCAAAGGCGTCTATGCGGTGTGGCGCTCATCTCACTTCAGGCTGAAGGAGCAGACAGCTTTCTGGGTCATGTGGCCAGCATTCTGGTGCACCGGGACACTGTGATAGAAGCCAGAGTGCATGGAAACGCCGTTTACCTTCCCCCTGGAGCAGTACCTATTTATCCACTTGCACAGGTATGCTTTCAAGCTGCGAGATTGGCAGAAGCTGGAACAGAGCAACAGGAGCTCACCCTGTCTCAGGGATTCGAACCACCAACCTTCTGCTCAGCAAGCCCAAGAGACTCAGTGGTTTAAGACCACAGCTCCACACATAATGCTCCCACACATCCATTTTCATGCATAACACACCTGCTCATTCACTCACACTCATTCTTTTTCATTCCCTCTCTTTCATGTTCAGGGATTGACCAACAAGCCTTCTTTGCACAAGGTGAGAAAGAAACATTTTCATCACAAAATTGCACAGATGCCACTCCAGCCCCATCTTGACCATCATAGTATCTCTCATCTTTCAACTTACATGCCCGCTTTCTCTCTTGCACCATGCGGAATGAAACTGGTCTCCATATCCCTAGACGGGAAATGCTTGGGTCCACATAGTAGCAGGGCCCAGGACTCTCCGTGATCGAGATCACTTGCAAAGGAAAGAAGAATTGTCTGCATGAGGCATGGTGTGGATTCTGAGCTATTTAGCTTGGTTGCAATGACTGACTTCCTATCCGATATCAATTAAAGGCACCCACTAGCTAGATAGCAGTGAATATGTTAAGCTCCGCCCCCTGCACCTCCATTCCTGTTATCCTTCAACATGGCTTAAGTGTAGATCATCCTCTTCCCACTAAGGTCCACAGCTGTACAACTGAGAACCCTGATTTTTGTGCAACCATAATAATCAGCAGTATAAGACCCTCCAGCCCTTGCTGGACTACAACTCCTATCATTCTTGACCATGCTGACTGGGGCTGATGGGAGTTGTAGTCAAGAAACAACTACATTAGCCCCCTACATGCAGTGCCATTGATCCAGTTGGAATGGAAACTTTGGAAAGCCACCCAGCTCTTGATCATGGATCACCCAGGTCCCATCAACTGTGGCCCCGATAATTAGAGAGTCCCAAAAACACAGGTTGTCAATCTCTGTTCAAATGTTTTGCCAGCAAATTTAACAGTTGTTTAGCCAGCTTCACCCTGTGGGTCAGTTAATGCTGTTGGGAAAACCCAAATAACACAGAACCTAACTTGTCAGCATCTTACATCTTTCACTGGATTTCACACGCATTGTGTAGGCTGGCTCAGCATACTTGGTGAAGTCATGGTCCTTAATGCCAGTGAGAGGCTACCTACCATACTTCCCAGGTCCTGGCCCTGCAAGAGAACCACAAGGGGGGGAGGAATAAAATAATGGGAAGACAACCCGGAACCATTAGCATTTGCAGATTATGAGCTGCCACACTGGGTAAAAGGGCAAAATGGAATAATATATTGTGTTGAATAATATATTGAATAATATATTGGGTTTTGGAGCTACAGCTCTCTAGGTGTTGTTGTTGTTGTTTAGTAGTTTAGTCGTGTCCGACTCTTCGTGACCCCATGGACCAGAGCATGCTGGGCACTCCTGTCTTCCACTGCCTCCCGCAGTTTGATCAGACTCATGTTTGTAGCTTCGAGAACACTGTCCAACCATCTCATCCTCCGTCGTCCCCTTCTCCTTGTGCCCTCCATCTTTCCCAACATCAGGGTCTTTTCCAGGGAGTCTTCTCATG
The DNA here is from genome assembly GCF_964188305.1 of Podarcis bocagei. Taxonomy (NCBI): domain Eukaryota; kingdom Metazoa; phylum Chordata; class Lepidosauria; order Squamata; family Lacertidae; genus Podarcis; species Podarcis bocagei. The sequence continues at coordinate 47,832,413 of NC_138131.1, read as the reverse complement.
AGGTGGCCAAAGTATTGGAGCCTCAGCTTCACAATCTGTCCTTCCAGTGAGCACTCAGGGCTAATTTCCTTAAGAATGGATGTGTTTGATCTCCAGGTGTTGCTGCACTGCAACTCCCATCATCTCTGACCATTGAACCAGACTGGCTGGGGCTGATGGAAGTCCCACAACATACTTTTCTTCTCCCTCTGGTAAAATCTCGCTAGCCTTGGGCCAGGATATTTGCATTGCAATAGGAAGTGAGCATTACAAGGCACCTGAATTCTTCTGTGGCTCGGACTATAATTCAAGCCAGAGAAGATTTCCCATTTTACTCAACCACCTATGCTCTGCCTGTACTTTCTCAACCCCCTTCCTTCATCCCCTTTAAACAAGCGTTACCCTGGTAGGACAACAGCAGTGGTGACATACCAGCCACAGGAAAAGGAAAACAAAAGAAAAAAAATATTATTAGCCTGACTCCCTCCTTTGGCAATCTTCACAGAACTCTAGCCCAATGGTTGCCATCAATTTGATTTGAATAAATTTTATAATGAAATGATTTTAGAATGTTGTATTATTTTATTGTTGTTAGCTGCCCTGAGCCCAGCTTCGGCTGGGGAGGGCGGGATATAAATAAAATTTATTATTTATTATTATTTATTAACAAGGAAATATGCACTGTCTCGCATGCTAGCAGTACTCTTGGAAGAAAGTTCTGATGGTGACTGAGAAATGTAGATCAGTTTCCTTCTTTGGTTTCCACAAGAACAAAAAAGGAACCCTGATGGATCAAGCCAGCCAGCCACCGAGTCCAGCATCCTGTTCTCACAGGGGCTAACCAGATGCCAGAGGGTCTTTCAACAATGCTGTTGAACACATCCAGACTGGCAAAGATATGGGTACCTCTGTATTCCTGATCTCCTTCTCTCTCTTGCCCCATCTATTCCCACAGCTCACCTTTATACTTGGCACTGATGGACGCATACTGCTTCTTGATGGCCGGCACTCTGGCTGGATGCTTAGAGATACCAGAAAGACAACTAACAGGCTGAGCTGCACCTTTGGCTCTGGAAGTCGGCATTGGAGTGTGCCCACTGCAGTGGGGAGTCGTATGTGTCACCAGTGTTCTGGGGAATGAAAGTAAATGAATGAATGCAAGTCCAACCTGCAATAAAATGTTGCACCATGGAGTGTTGCAGCTCAGGGTTCCAGCTACTCCGTTCTACCCCACCCCAAACAGTATTCAATTTCCACTAAGTATGCTAAGTTCACATTGGGCTATTTGGGGAGGGGGGAGTGTTCTCCTCTGAGGGATCTTATCCTATCCTATCCTATCCTATCCTATCCTATCCTATCCTATCCTATCCTATCCTATCTTCAAACCTTGCCGTTTTCTCCAGGCTTGCTGAGCCCTCCGTCTTGCACAGATGGTGCTGTTTTGGCCACATAAGGACCATAAGTGCTAAAAGAATGGAGATTGCTGCTTGTTTATGTGATTTAACGGCATGTACCTAGGCCAGGGTAGCCAACATCCCAAGAGCTTGTTGGACTCCAACTCCCATCAGCCCCAGTCACCATGGGATGATGGGAGTTTTAGTCCAACAACAGACAGAGAAGAGCCCCTTTGCAGCCCCTGCACTGTAAGGGCTAAGGGAATGAGGGTGAATCCAGAGGTCTGTGTGCCTTTGTTTATTTAAACCAGGAATGGGAGGCTCAGCCCAGGAGCCACATGCCACCAACCAGACCTCTCTCTCTCTGACCATTAGCACTCTCTCCAGGTCACAAGCCTCCCTGCCCCTGCTTTGTGCCCTCTTCAAGTGCTTTTGCCTGGCTGGAATGTGAGAGCAAAGCCTCTTGCTTTCCTGGATGAAGATGGGGGCAGGGGTAGGTATAGAAACTTGGAGGGTATGTGGAGCTGGATTATAGCCTAATGCACAAAGAGTCCCTCCTGTTGCTCCACCCAGTTTTTGTATCTAACCCCATTCAACACTGGTACATGGCCCTCAGATGGTTATCAAATATGGCCCTTGCACTAAAAAAAAAGCGCTTATCGACCCCTGATTTTACTGCCCCCCCCCAGCCTGCCTTTCAACAACAAGGTCCCCAAGGCAGCTCAGAACAATTTAAAATGAACAACATGGAATGAAATTGCAACCATAAAATATAATTGCAAGCAGCTCAAGCAACAGTACCACGATCCCAAACAGCAGAAGGAAAACAATAGAAATGATTAATAGCAAAATAGCCATGTAGAAAACACACCAAAAGAAACATGCAAGGGGAACCAGCAGGCAGGAGTTGGGGAAATAGTTTCATGTGTGTTGATAGCATTAAGCAAAGCCCCAATAAACAGCGCTTAGTTTAACTATGGAACTCCCTCCCACAGGAGGCAGTGCTGACCACCAACATGGATGGCTTTTAAAGAGGACTGGATAAATTCACAGAGGAGGATAAAGCTATCAATGACAACTAGTCAGGACAACAGTGGAATTTGCTGCCAAGGAGTGTGGTGGAGTCTCCTTCTTTGGAGGTCTTTAAGCAGAGGCTTGACAACCATATGTCAGGAGTGCTCTGATGGTGTTTCCTGCTTGGCAGGGGGTTGGACTCGATGGCCCTTGTGGTCTCTTCCAACTCTATGATTCTATGATTCTATGATTCTATGACTATGTCCTGCTTCTGAATACCAGCTGCTGGAAACATGGGAGGAGAGTGCTTGGATCCTGCTTGCAGGTTTCCCACAGGCATCTGGTTGGTCACTGTGAGAACAGAATGCTGAACTAGATGCCCTTTGGCCAGATCCAACAGATTCTTATGTTCTTACGTTCTTATTTGTTCGCAGCAAAGCACACTCACCATTGATGTGTGGAATTTGCTGCCACAAGACTTGTTGAACCTAGGATAACTCAGTTGGTGCAGCATGGGACTCTTAATCTCAGGGTCATGGGTTCGAGCACCATGTTGGGTAAAAGATTCTTGCATGGCAGGGGGTTGGACTAGATGACACTCATGGGCCTTCCCAACTCTACAGTTCTGTGATTCAATGATGGACGAAAGGCTAGATAGGGATCTCCATCCTTTTCAGTAACATGCATTTGGGGACCCATTTCTTCATCATTGACCATATATTTGCATGGTGGAAGTATTGGTGGAAGTCCTGACCCACCAGCTGAAGACCTAGATGGCATTGAAGGGGGAGTATTTATTTAGCTAGTTGTTTTCTTACATTTATATCCTGCTTATATTTGGCATGAGTAAGCTGCCGCCTGCCCTTTTCCAGGTACCAAAATACTGATTCCAGACATTCCAAGCATAAGTCTGACCCTTCCCCCCGGAGAACCACAACTGTGTCCACCCTAATCCCAGAGCCCTTCAGGACAGAGGAGCAGAATGAAGGGAGCACCATCTCCAGAGCATGAGACCAGGCCTGATCCCTCACCCTGAGCACTTTGGAGGGGGTGGGGAATAAAACTTAAATACAGGGCACAAAAACAATGCCTTTTGTCATCTCCTTGTAGTGGCATGGTCTGTGGGGCAGCATTTGGAGAATACAAACAATTTCTTCTGTGTCTTTCTAATTCTCTGGAGTTTCTAAGAGAGGTGGCAACTGGCCTTTGCATTGCTATGCTCCCTAACCCTAATCATGCTGTTAACGGAAAAATCTGAGGGCTCTCTTGGACAAAAAGTAAAGACACCAACCAGGATAACTTGGAGCAAAACAGCAGCCTGTAGGCTTGGCCTTTATTGATCTGTTGCAACAGGGTGTTTCCCTCACTAGCAAGAGAGAGAAAAGACCCAGAACAATGGGCTGCAAGACCTTATAAAAACTTTTGAAATTCCCCTCCTCTAGGTCAAGCCCACCCCCAGAAACATCATGCATACATTACAGAAAGGAGGGGTTGACATCATGCATACATTACAGAAGGGGTTGACATCATGCATACATTACAGAAAGGAGGGGTTGAGGGAGGAGTTGTGGTGGTAACCTGAGTGTCCTGTCACCTGGCTGGTTCCTCCTTTCCCCCTCCCCATGAGTACTTTCCAGGTGACAATGGGGAGTTTGCAGTTTCCTGCCCCCAGAGGGAAAATCTGATCATTGTCCTTTGTTTCAGCCTGTGGTGAATCCACTGTTCTTTGTGATTTTTGATTGTCTTCTGTCTGGGATTATCAGGGTTGACATAGCAACTGGGCAGGGCTCCTGTGGATGTGCTGGTATGCTGAAGAGATTATGGCTGACCAGAAACCAAGCACCCCCCTTTGATCCTTTGATAGTCTTTGTCACATGGAGTAAAAAATGGAACAGTGCAAATCCGATGTATGGTTGATTTTCTATGAATTTATAACAGAAATGTGGCGTATGTAGTGTGTGAGTGTGAGTGTGTGTGAAGTTTGTGCAAACAGAATGATTGGGGTGGGGGGGTTCCTGCTACAGTTCCCCCCTTCGGAGATAAGATTGCAAAGGTGGCTACTTTGCAATCCTTTTCTCCGCACAATTTAAGGTGGTAAATAATAACCTGGTATTCTCCGTCCCAGATGTGTGTGTCCATGTGAACCTGAAAGGGACTTGGATATCATGCTACTTTAAGGATATTTGCATGGAAATATAATGGTGTAACAGTGCACTGCTCAGTTACTTGTGGTATTCTAGCACCTTGGAAGAAATATTTTCTCAATAGTGATCTATGCTTTTCATTTAGGCAGGAAGGTCCACTAATGACTGAAAAGTGCAGTTTGCTTCCCCCCCGCCATTTGTGTGTTCTCAGGTGTCAAGGTAGCTCTTCTGTGGTCTCACATTGGCATGGTGTCGCAGTAGTGGCAATCCCTGGTGAATCCACTTAGGGCTTTCATATTCATCATGTAGCCTGGCACCCACCACAGCTGGCACAGGTTTCGGACACGTCCTGAGAGAAATGTCTTCGCCTTGGCCAAAATCCATGGGATTTCTTATTATTATTACAGGCTCTGGTCTCGCAGATCACTTGCACTTTAAGGACCAAAAAGCTAATTGCAGCCTGGATACACTTGCCCAATTCAAACTGAGTCCAATTTGAATTTATGTGCCCATGGTTCTCAACCTTTCAAACCAGTCTGTAAAGGAAAACCGTTCTTAAAAGGGCACTTTGTCCAAATAAGTCAATTTAACTCTATAAGGGATCATTCCTGCTAAACCAAAGCATGTGCACCTTCATGTATCTTATAAGCTTCTCCTTGGTAAAGCAAGTTTTTGCACATTTTAAAATGGATAGGGAAAGTTGGCAGAGTGCCAGGTGGGACAATGAAATGTGGTTATCTAAACATTGGACTACACAATAGTGTGAGCTATCAGAAAGTATAAAATGCATGAGAATTGGTGTGCAAGCAATAAGACATTAAACATAAAAATTACACACAAAAATACCCCCCTTGTGGAAGTAACACACTGTCAGACACATTTCAACATTCCTACATAATAACACTTAATACAAACAAACTAATTAAATATCAGTTGCATATCTTGACACAATTGTGATCTTTTACGCATGTATCTTTTGAATCCTGGAGCACAGAGGCTTGAGGTTCAAGTGAAAAGATGTCCTTGCAAGTCAACTCCACCCCCCTTCGTCAGGCCCACTCCCCATCAGTCTATATCCTTTGAAAGAGATAGCTGTGGGCACTTTGAAAACTCTGGCGTTGCAGGTCTTGTGATGGCGAAGGGGTTGGGTTGTTGCTGCTTTTCATCATTGCACATCTGTAGAAGTGATATCCTGTAAGGGGCAGGGTTTTGGGGCGACTTAAAAACACAGTTAGACAAGAAGGATGTCCTCCAGTTTTCATGGGAAGCTGCAAATAATAAAAAATCTTAGCACATTAAGCGTTTCATTCATTCCAATATTATTATCACATTTTCCTATAACTACTGTTATTATCTGCCAAGTTCGTTTGCTTTCCTTCACTTTGGAGAGAAAGAGAACTGTAAAAAATACAAGGTTAAAATAATAATGAAACACACACAATGACTTATGAGGAACGAAAAATAAATAAATGCTAAGACACACAATTTTAAGAAATCTGAAGTAACAATGAAAATAAAAGAGTGTTTCTTGAAGTGACAACATCGGCTATAGGACAATACTGGAAAATGACTTAATACCAAGGAAAAAATGAATGGCAATTTAAAGTTGTGCAAGTACCTTGCACTAGCCAAGATGACAGAATTAATAAGAAATGCTCAGGCAAAAAGGTAAACAAATACCATTCCACAAACAATGTTTGGTTGTGCTTCGATTAACTTCATAGACATCATGGAGAGACAGATTAAATAAATGAAAACAGATTATTTGTAACTTTAAAAAAAAGTGTCAAAGCCACAAAGAGATGGAAGTCAAACTGCAGCAGGGATTCAGACTTGTTTCACAGAACAGAAAGAAAGTTGCTGTGGGAGGAAAAAGGGACAAACACTTTGTTATGGGGGTTCACATATCCTGTTAAAAGGGAAAATTATTTCATGTGAGAAGTCTGTCAGGAAATGCTGTTCCTAAAATTCCCATTGAGGGGGGGAATGCTTTGATATTTACCTGTGAAAAGAATTTGGCATGTTAAGATTTGGAACCTGGAAAGCTCTTGACTTTTTGATGGGCTAGTTTTTTGTTTTTGTTTTGTTTTGTTTTTTGTTTTTAGCCTTTTGTCTTAAATAGCCCCTGGAGCAAAGACAGATTAAGGGTGATTTCCCTCAATGGTTCCTCAATGGTTCCGAGTTTTCTTTTACATTTGGAAGAAACCTCCTCTCCCCCCTTACAGTTCCCCCCTTCCTCTCTCTCTCTTCTTTAGCTGATCTAGCCTCTGTGCATGTGCAGAGTTCATGTCTCAGCAAACCTTTTATACTATTGAAAATGTTGCATCTTTTGACTAAATTACCATTTGAATAAGGGAAGGGAAGGGCAAGGAGTAGATTTTGAAAACAGGGTTTGATTTTAAACGAAAAAGAGGAACTCAGCAATTTAAGTATTCACCAAAACTAGCAATTTCAGCCCAAGCAAGAGACTGCTTCCTTTATGTACAGGAAAGGGCTAATATCCTTCTGGCCATTCGCGGAACAATCAACCGCTCTCTTATTTATGAGTAAAAATGGCCAGAGTTAGAATTCATAGGATTTTTTTTTTTTTTTTTAACATTCTCAGCCATTTCAGCCTTACCATTTGCAGACAAATTCTACTGCCCTTTATTTACAGGATGGATGGTCAAGGCGTCTATGTATTGAGCTGACTTTGAGGTCTGATTTTTAAATAGTAGACAAAATGATAAACACTGTAATCACCCAAATGCTTGATGTTACCAGTTGTGCTTCAAAACATCCTGGCTTTATCTCGCACCTTTTAAAACTAAAAAGCAAAGCTAGGCTGAATTTCAACTCCATTACCACACCAGAATTTAAGAATTACCCTCCAATGCTTGCAGACACATGGTCTTCCACACAGCCACAAATTGGGAGAGTTGAAAGGGACCCTGGAGTCATCTAGTCCAACCCTAAAATACAGGGTTCATAGCAAGATTTCGCAGCAAGATTTGTACTACCAAAGAGGCATACACATTTAAGTACAGATTTACAGCTGGGAAAGGAAACATCTATACTCCTGAGAGGATCTCTTATAAAGCACAGTTAAAGCAGCCCTAGATTTGATTTTTTTTTTTTTTTTAAAGGGAATACACAAGTGTTGCCCCCTCCCCTCTTTGCAGTTTCCTTTAAAGGAAGCTTACTCGGGAGTAAACTTACCTAGCACAGAAGTAAGAAGGGAGAAACCAACTGAAAGAGGCAGAGTGAAACAAGGGGGAGGGGGGGCATTTTCTAACAAAAGAGGCCATGAAGTCTTATAGAGACTGGTATCAGGAGCCTTACAATAACTCTTCTGTCCAATCAAATCGAAGTTAAAACTGGACTCAAATATTTTTTCTTAGAATGAACACCATACTTTTATAGGCATACGCTTAATGAAATACATACACTGCATTTTAGCTTGAGAGAGCAGTTGTGCTCAACTAGGCTTTTGCAGCAGAAACATTAGGTTAACTTCTCCTTCTCACAAACTCAAAAGTTACAACAAACATCATTTGCCATTAGACTTAGAATCACCCTCCTCACTTAAAACTAGAAGAAAGAGGTGGGGTAATCCCCCTTTCAGAACACAAGTAGCACGTATACAGGATTTCACCACTTGGGAGGGAAACTCTCTTTTAGAGCCTCTCTCAAATAACAAACATCTGCACACTCCATTCTCCATTTTGTTTTGTTTTAAGATTGATAAGGCGCAACATGGCTTCCTTAGATTTAAGATTTTTGAAGCAAGCTTGCAATTTAAAACTATGTGCATTTTAGAACATGGGCTGTTATTATATCTACTGCCTTCTGTGCACCATTAAGTTTACAGTTCCACGTTCCAGCTCTAGGCTACAGTTTAACAACACAAACTTGACCATTTTTGCCCCTTTATTTTATTTCTATTTTTTCTCTAATTGGAGATGACAAGCTGGAGGGGCATATTAGAATCCTCTCTGGGGCAAAAAGGCTTCATGGAAGCTTTGTTGCCAGGAGGAGTCCAGCTAGGGTGTTTAGTGAGCTCCCATTCTCTCATATGTTATTATTGGGCTTTATTTTATTTTTTTTCGTTAACAAAGTACGCTAAAGACAGAAAGAGTGGAAACACACACACAAGGGAGGAAAGGCAATGGGAAAGAAAGGGTGAACAGAAAAAAAAATCCTTTCAGTACTCAAAGTACCCTTGACTAACACAATTCCTACTTATCTATAAACCACGAATTAATTTCTGAAAATCTCAAACCTGAACCTGAAACAAAACCACGGGTCTCTCAGCCCGGAAACTCAAACCACGGGTCTCTCAGCCCGGACTTCCTTTACCTCAGCGCTGTTTACAAGACTAACCCTAGTGTGGGGCCCCACTTCGTGAACCGCCCCTTCTACCCTCCACAACAGCCTCCTGCCTAGCCTTTGAGACTAAGTTTGGGCTCCCTACTGGACGCCTGCGCTGTGCAGTGCCAGATTGGGGGTCCGAGAAAACAAAGTTTTGAAAGGGGAGCAAACGACCTTGCGTTCTCACATACCCGGGTCATCCCTAACAAAGGTCGCCAGGCAGGAGGGGCAGCTTCATTTGCAGAGTTAGGGTAGGTGGAGAGTAAGAGAATACTTGAAAGACTCCTCTGGACGACTCCGAGAGAGGGATGTCAGAGAAACAGTAAAAGAGCCACGCTTTCCCGGACTCAATTCCAAGACGGAAAACGGGGGAGAAAAGAGATAGAGAGATTAAGACGTTCCTGGACGACCCCGGGGGGAACGCCGGAAAACAGCAAAAGGTACCACAATTTCCCCGGCCACACACCGTGTAAGAAATTGAGGGGAGAGAAAGAGAAAGGTTTTGGCGTACCCAGACGACTCCGAGAGGTATGCGCCACACAGTAAAGTTCCGCGATCTCCCTGGCCACTTTCCGAAGGGGAGAATCGGGTTAGAAAAGGGTAAAGTTAGAGCGCACCCGGCCGACTCCGAGGGGCTACGCCAGAAATGAAAGAAGGAAAGTCTGGCTGTCGTGGGGTCGTTACTTTTCCACCCCCCTCCCAATGCATTTACTTCAAACCATACTCACGTTCGAAGATGTCCCCCGCAAATCCCAGGATCCTTTTCTTTTTAGCCGGCTTGACCTCGCCTTTGCTCCCCTGGTTGAGCTTTTGGTGACGATTGATTACCGCCCGCAAAGAGGAGGCAGGGAGAGGAAGAAGGATCCCTGGGCTAAGGTTGCCCAGTGGCGCCCGATCCCTTCTATCTCCCCTCTCACCTTTACAGGAGAACCAAGTGTCCCTGAGTCGCGGTCGCCAACTGTTAACGGAAAAATCTGAGGGCTCTCTTGGACAAAAAGTAAAGACACCAACCAGGATAACTTGGAGCAAAACAGCAGCCTGTAGGCTTGGCCTTTATTGATCTGTTGCAACAGGGTGTTTCCCTCACTAGCAAGAGAGAGAAAAGACCCAGAACAATGGGCTGCAAGACCTTATAAAAACTTTTGAAATTCCCCTCCTCTAGGTCAAGCCCACCCCCAGAAACATCATGCATACATTACAGAAAGGAGGGGTTGACATCATGCATACATTACAGAAGGGGTTGACATCATGCATACATTACAGAAAGGAGGGGTTGAGGGAGGAGTTGTGGTGGTAACCTGAGTGTCCTGTCACCTGGCTGGTTCCTCCTTTCCCCCTCCCCATGAGTACTTTCCAGGTGACAATGGGGAGTTTGCAGTTTCCTGCCCCCAGAGGGAAAATCTGATCATTGTCCTTTGTTTCAGCCTGTGGTGAATCCACTGTTCTTTGTGATTTTTGATTGTCTTCTGTCTGGGATTATCAGGGTTGACATAGCAACTGGGCAGGGCTCCTGTGGATGTGCTGGTATGCTGAAGAGATTATGGCTGACCAGAAACCAAGCACCCCCCTTTGATAGTCTTTGTCACATGGAGTAAAAAATGGAACAGTGCAAATCCGATGTATGGTTGATTTTCTATGAATTTATAACAGAAATGTGGCGTATGTAGTGTGTGAGTGTGAGTGTGTGTGAAGTTTGTGCAAACAGAATGATTGGGGTGGGGGGGTTCCTGCTACAATGCTAATACACAGCAAACAAAGGTCTTAGGATTTCAGTTACCAATCAAAGTAGCAATTGGTTGTGTCAGTCACCCATACCGCTGATGCTGCTTCTCTGGATGGAATGGAAATCTGGATGTAGATTTCAATAAGGAGTGGGGATGTTACTCAGCTTTCCAATTCCTCCTCTACCCCCTCCTTTTTGGAACATAAAAAATGCCTCATGTCGCAATTCGCTCCCAGGTTGCCCAGGCGATGCTGATGCAAGTGTGGAACCAGACTTGTTTATTTCCATATTACCATGGTTCTGGCAGAATACTCTCCCTCTCCCTCCCTCCCTCCCTCTCTCCCCCCCCCTCTCTCTCTTTGTGTGCTGCTAATACAAGTCCTCCTTCCTTGCAAGTTACCAGCCCGGGGGGGGGGGAGCCACAAGCCCAAAATACCACATTTTGTTTCATAAGACCCATGGGCATAGCTAAGGGGGGTGGGGACAGAGGGCAGCTGCTCCCTATCAAATAAAACAATAGAAATACTTAACTGACCAATCATGTCATTTCTGCCCCGCTAACAAAAGTCCTCGCTATGCCCATGCTAAGACCATGTTCCCCATTCCTTTGCCTTCATATGATATAGTATTCATTGATTTTTTTTGGTTCCATTTTTTCGTTTTATTTGCAGCATTTTTATTCTAACCTTCCCCCATTCCCAGGAGCTCAGAGAGGGGTGTTTGCACAGGCTGCCTGGGCAACAATGACCACATCCCAGTTAAAATGAAACAAAAAGTCCAGAAAGCATAAAAAAATGAACCTCAAAGCAAAAGAGAATGTTTCTCAATATGAACAGAGGGATGGAGAGGAAATTCAGTTCCCTTAACATGAAACTGACCCAATTCACCCTTCCTTAAACAAGAGGCACACTGAAACGCAGCTTTCTTTTGAAATTTGCACTTCTTGGAATTTTGCCACATGGTTCTCCAACAAAAAACAATGTGGACATACTGTCAGGGAACTGACATCAGAGCAGAGGGGAGAGGCGAGGCTCCCGGACTCTGCAGGAGAGGGGACAAGTAAGGGAAGAGAGAGAACGTCATCTGGGGAAGGAAGTCCAGGTGACACCAGGAAGAAGGGAGAGGCAGAGAGCAGCTCGGACGTGAGGCTCCGAGACTCTTCCAGTGAAGTCAGTGAGGAGGGTGGAGGACCACCACTCGGCACGCCCACTCTGCGCAGAAGGCTTCCGCGCAGAGAGGCGAGGCGAAGGTTGTCCGTTAAGGAATTCTTATGCTGGAGGAAATTTAGGAGACACTCACTCACGGATTCTGCTAGCGACTGAGCAGCAGCGCAAAGGGCTGCTCAGTCAGAAAAAGACACAACCACACCTAAGCAGTTTGGAACGGCTGGAGATTTACACACAAGCAACCCCATTTCCCGTGACACATACGTTAGGGAAAAGTGTGCATCAAAAATACATATATTTGTGGCAATAACAAACAGAAATGTAGTAGATAGGTAGCCGTGTTGGTCTGCCATAGTCAAAATAAAAAAAATCCTTCCACTAGCACCTTAAAGACCAACTAAGTTAGTTCTTGTTATGAGCTTTCGTGTGCATGCACACTTCTTCAGAAATGTGTTATTTTGGGGAAAATTGCTTGGAAAGAAATTAGGGGAAATGAGAACTAAAATTGTGTGTGTGTGTGTGTGTGTGTGTGTGTGTGTGTGTGTGTGTGTTTATTGGCTTATATAAACAAGAATAACATTATACAAGTTTTCTCATGTCATTAGTATGTCACAAAAATAGCATAATAATTGTGGAAAAATATCAGCAACATATGTTTCATTATTAGTGATCAGTGTATAAGTTCTTGGTTTATGAACTGGTTTAAACAATTAGGAAGAAGAAGAAGAAGAAAAAGAAAAAAGAGGGAGAGGGGTGGGGTCGGGTGGTTATGCTTCTCTTATTCTACTTACCGCATTTTTCGCTCTATAAGACACACTTTTCCCTTCCTAAAAAGTAAGGGGAAATGTGTGTGCGTCTTATGGAGCGAATGCAGGCGGGAGGCTCTGCTCAGTGCTCCCTTTTATTAGCCGTGTGGAGCTTGTGTGCGGCTCTTGGCTTTTCCCCAGGGAAAGAGCGCCTCACAGGCTCTTTAAAGGGAGCACAGGTCTTGGGGGAGCCTTAGCCATGCGCAAGTTCTCCCGGGCAACAGAAGCCTTCATCCCGCTGCCGGGGGCTGCGTGTGGTTATCCCAGAAGCCAGGACAGCAAGCGGGATCACTGCGATCTCGCTTGCTGTCCTGGCTTCTGGGATTCAGAATATTTTTTTCTTGTTTCCTCCTCCAAAAACTAGGTGCGTTTTATGGTCTGGTGCGTCTTATAGAGCAAAAAATATGGTAGTGTGTGTGAGGGGTTGTGTCAGCATTACTTGTATGAGTTCTTTTACTATTCACTTGTATGGGGAATTATACTTAAAATTATATAGAACACAATAACTATACAGTGGTACCTCGGGTTACATACGCTTCAGGTTACAGACTCTGTTAACCCGGAAGTAGTACCTCGGGTTAAGAACTTTGCTTCAGGATGAGAACAGAAATTGCACGGCGGCAGTGGGAGGCCCCTTTAGCTAAAGTGGTGCCTCAGGTTAAGAACAGTTTCCGGTTAATGGACCTCCGGAATGAATTAAGTTCTTAACCCGAGGTACCACTGTATATGAAAATGAAAAATGGATATGTAGGTCAACATTTAATTACCCTAGAATCATTTTATCCAATTCATCATGCTAATTTCCAGCAGTGTTCTCAAACTTGCAATTGCCAGTAGTGTGGCACCTCTGTTTTTGGTTCAATATAACAATTTAAACATTGTATATTTGTCTATTAAGGGTTTTTCCCCAAAGCTAAGTACAACAAAATAAAATACAGATACAGAAGTATGCAAAGGAACACAAATGAAACACAAAAATTTCCTTTGCTGGGGGCAGCATGGAAGAAAAAGAAAAATTGATGTCCTCAGAAGGCATGTAAAAGGTGAGTTCAGGTAAGTGCATCAGTTAGACAAGCCATAGGTTCTGAAAAACCATGGGTACAATTTAAAAAACCTACTTTTTTCTTACAACAGTCTTCCAAGGTAGGCCAGTATCACTTTCCTAACATAGCAGTGAGGTGACTGAGACTGAGAGGGAAGGTTCTTGCATCAAGTTACAAAATACATAAGGACTTCCGGAGGCGGCGCGCTCAGCAATGGCGGTCCTCTTCAGCTGCTGAAGAGGGGCTCCGCGGAAAAGGGTCGTGCGCTGCGGCACAGCGACGACCCATTCAGACAAACCACGGGTAGAGTGAGCTCGTGGCCGTGGGGTTCGGCGGGCACCAGAAGCGACCTCGGATACGCAGAAGAGACCCCGTAAGGGGTATCGGAACGTGGAGGGGGTAGCGGTGCTGTGAATCCATCGCTCTTTCCGCGGAAGCGAAGCCGCGCGGCTGCTGCTGATCAGCGCTCACCTTTCTTCCTTCAACAACTGAATTGAAACAACTTACTCGTGAGTAAGAAATCTAAAGTTTTATCTGAAATTAATCTGGCGAAATTTGGCTGAAAGCGGGAGACGCTAAAAAGGAAGTCAGTCTTCCGGCTCTGCTTAAAGTGTCAAGCAAAGACTCTTCTAAAGCGGAAGCATTGAAAGGAGCATAAAAGAAGTTGGAATTTACTTTGCAAACTCGATCTAGACTGTTTAAATCTTAAAAAAAAAGTTATAACAGTTTTGTAAGTGGATAAAAACTGTGGTTCCTCTTTTTGTCTACCTGTGGATTACAAAGTTTCGAAACCTGGCTCCCGATCTGCCTGGATACAAGTTGTATCGGACTGCGGTAACTGTATATAAAATATAAAATTAGATTGGGCTACTTTGTATTTGGAAAAAAAGAAGGAACTGTTGCACACACCTTTGTTAAGAACTATTATTCTCTGCAGTTAAAATTGAATGGAAGATCCCCCTGTTTTGGATGTTATTTAATTCTTTTTTCTTTCTTTTTTTTTGTGGGAACTTAATGGTGGAAACTCTTCATCCTTCCTTCCCAAATTTGTTTTTGGGAGCTCCCCCTACTGGATTATAGAATTATTAGTCTCTGAGAACTGCCGGTTTTTTTTTTATCTGGATGTTTACTCTTTCTGGATTGTTTCCCATGGGATTTACAATTTGACCTTGATCCTGGGACAGCTGTGGAATGAGTGGCGCACCAAAAACAAGGGCTGGAAAGAAAGCAAAACAAACTGAACTCGTGCAAACAACTTTGCCCGGACAGCTACGCAGATCGTCTGTTCCAATTGTGACAGGTCTGCAAGAAGGACAAATTATACAATCACCCTTGGGGGAGATGGCTGCTGGAGGGATAGACCCTGTTTCTAAAGAAATATTGGACCAACTGGCAGCATTGAATAAGAAAGCCGACGAATAGGCAGCTAGATTTGATGAACAATCTGCTAAATTCGACCAGGTGACAGCTTCTATTAATAAATTGACAGACCAAGTCACTAAAAATACACAGGCAATAAGTAATATTGAAAAGGCTACAACAGAAAACCGAAAATTAGTTGAAGAAGTAAATACAAAAACAGACGAAAACAAAAAGAGGATAGAGGAATTAAGAGGGGAGGTGAGGCCACTGAGTAGACAGGTAACTGAACAGCAAGCGTACCTGTCCCTGGCAGAATTGAAAAACAGGGAAAATAATCTCAGATTGAGAAATATCCCAGAATCAGAAAAAGAGGACTTGATTGGCTTTTTGACAACAGAAATCTCCAAATTCTGGGGATTGACAGAAGAGAAGGACTTTAAAATAGTCACCGCCTTTAGACTAGGAAGAGTGGCCAAGAAGGATAAACCAAGAGATTGCTTGATCATTTTGAGATCAAAGCAAGAAAAAGACAACATACTCGGCCTACATTTTAAAAATTCATTGGTGATTCAGGGAAAGACGGCAGAAATCTTCAGAGATATACCAAAACAGCTTTTGGATTTAAGAACCACGTACAAAGACCTAGCAAGCCTATTGAGAAATAGTAAAATCCCTTATAGGTGGGAATTCCCTCAAGGACTATCCTTTACCTTGAAAGAGAGGAAGGTAAGAATCAGAACAGCAGAGGAGCAAGAAAAGTTCCTAAACGATCACGGGGAGGACCTTCGGAAAGGAGTAGCAGGAGCCTGGCCACCTCCTTCGTTTGGTTTCAACCCGGTTCCACCTCCAGGTGAAGAAGATAAAGGAGACACCCCCACTGACAAATAAATTGATCCAGGATGTCTCTGCAGCTACTCAGTTGGAATATAAATGGCGCGAATTCTCCCGAAAAAAGGAAGAAGATTTTTCATATTTTAAGAAAAGAGCAATTGGACGTCATCTGTCTTCAAGAAACGCATGTGACCAGGCTCCACAGGAGAGTGTTAATTAACAAGAAACTAGGCCAAGAGTTTATTTCATCAGACAAGGTAAAAAAAAGAGGAGTAGTGATTTATGCAAAGGAGAACCTGGCACCAAAATTGGTATTTAAAGATGAACAAGGAAGAATTTTGGCGATTGAAATACAATCACAAGGAGAAAATTTTTTGATAGTTGGAATATATGCACCAAACGATGGGAAATCGGAATTTTATAAGAGGCTGCATGAGACAATGCTGGATCATATTGACTATACCAACATCATTCTGATGGGAGATATGAATGGGGTAGTCTCTACCTACATGGATAAGTCACAAAACCAAAACCTGAACAAGGATGGCAGACTTCCAAAGACCTTTTTTGAACTTACAGACAATATGGACTTGATTGACATCTGGAGGACAAAGAACCCTCTAGGCATGGAGGGAACTTTCTTCTCTGAGGCCCATCTATCATGGACAAGAATCGACCAAATCTGGATATCAAGAGGACTGGCACCTAAGACAAAAAAAATAGAGACCTGCCCTAAAACTTGCTCCGACCATAATGCTTTGAAAATGGACTTGAGACTTACACCAGCTGGATCCTTCAGATGGAGAATGAATGACTATTTGTTTAGAGATCAGGAGATTGTGAAGAAGGCCCAAAAAACGCTGAAAGACTATTTTGAAATAAACCTGAATACTTCGTTGGAAAAGAAGACAATCTGGGATGCGAGTAAAGCCGTTATGAGAGGGTTCCTGATACAACAGAACACTATTAAAAAGAAACTCTGGAATGGTAAAAAGGACAAGATTCTGGAAAGAATAAGAGATGGAGAAAGAAAATTGAGATTAAATCCAAAATCAAAAGAGGTCTTAAGAGAAATAAAATTTTACCAAGTACAATATACAAAATTGATAAACCAAGAAATTGAATGGAAAATTAAACAGATGAAACAAAGATCATTTGAATCGGCGAATAAATGTGGGAAGCTGCTGGCATGGCAGCTGAAGAAGAGACAAAAATTGAACTTTGTCACCAATCTGGAGGTTGAAGGAGAATGTATTCAGAAACCAGAAGAAATTAGAAAGTGTTTCCAGAGATACTTTAAAAAGTTGTACACCCAAGGACCACAAGCAGAGATTGAAATAAATAATTTCTTAAAAAGTCATGGCCTGCAAAAGTTAACACAAGACAAACAAACAACCCTGAACTGTAGAATAACACAACAGGAAATTGAAAGAGCCATTCAGAATATGCAAATAGGCAAATCCCCAGGCCCAGATGGGCTTACCTCCAAATATTACAAGACACTGATGGAATATTTGACACAGCCATTAATGGAGGTATGCAACCAGATCATGGAAGGGAAGGGGGCACCAGAATCGTGGAAAGAAGCATTCATCACTCTGATACCAAAATTGGAATCTGAAAAGACTCAACTCAAAAATTATCGTCCCATCTCACTCCTAAATGTGGACTACAAAATTTTTGCTGATATTTTAGCAAACAGACTGAAAAAAGTTTTGAATGAAGTAATTCATAAGGACCAAGCAGGCTTTCTCCCTGGTAGGCATTTGTCTGATAATACCAGGAATATTATTGATGTTTTGGAGTTACTACAGACAAATATGAATACAAAAGCAGCCTTGATTTTTATAGACGCGGAGAAGGCCTTTGACAATATATCCTGGAAATTTATGAAGAAAAATTTGGAAGGGATGGGAGTGGGAAGGGCGTTTCAAAATAGTATTGAAGCAATCTATTCAGAACAAAAGGCTAAATTGATAGTAAACAGTGTGGTGACAGAGGAGTTTAAAATTGAAAAAGGGACACGACAGGGGTGCCCTTTATCACCCCTGCTATTTATTTCTGGAGGTTTTGCTGAACATGATTAGGAGGGATCAGCTGGTGGAGGGAATACAGGTCGGAGAAAAGCAATATAAACTTAAGGCCTTTGCAGACGATTTGGTTTTGACACTACAGGAGCCAGAAACCAGTACAAAAAGAGCCCTTGAACTAATTTCTGAGTTTGGTCGGGTGGCGGGATTCAAGTTGAACAAACAAAAAACTAAGGTTCTGGCAAAAAACTTGACATCTGCAGAAATAGATGGGTTCCAGAAGGAAACAGAATTAAATGTGGTTACAAAAGTGAAATACCTGGGGGTTAACTTGACTGGGAGAAATTTGAATTTATTTAAGGATAATTATGAAAAATGCTGGTCAGAAATTAAAAAGGATTTGGAAACTTGGTCAAGATTGAAACTTACCTTGTCGGGAAGAATTGCTGCAGTAAAGATGAATGTATTGCCAAGAATGTTGTTCTTGTTTCAAACCCTTCAGATCGTGGACAGAGTGGAATGTTTTGGAAAGTGGCAGAGAGATATTACGAAATTTGTCTGGCAGGGCAAAAAGCCCCGAATAAAATTTAAGATATTAACAGATGCAAAGGAAAGAGGGGGGTTTGCCCTGCCGGACTTAAGATTGTATTATGAAGCTGCATCTCTCTGCTGGATGAAAGACTGGTTTCTGTTGGAAAACACTGATGTCCTAGATCTAGAAGGGCACAGTAATGCTTATGGGTGGCATGCATATCTGTGGTACGACAAGGCAAAGTCTCATAAATTGTTTAAAAACCATATTGTCAGGAAAGCTTTATTCATTGTCTGGACTAAATACAAGGACTTACTTGAAAGCAAGACCCCGAGGTGGTTATCACCGACGGAGGCCAAGGCCATAAAACTACGTAATATGGAGAGTGGCTGGTTGAGATATTGTGATATAATTGAGAGAGATGGTGATACTTGGAGGTTGCAGAGTTTTGAAAAATTGAAAGGAAAGGTGCGAGACTGGTTTCATTATGCCCAAATTTTAGAGATTTTCAAAAAGGACAAAAAAATTGGTTTCCAGGTGGAAAAATCAAAATTAGAGACAGAATTACTTGAACCTAAGACGAAAGTGCTTTCAAGAATGTATAACTTGTTGCTTAAATGGAATACCCAAGATGAGATAGTTAAATCAGCAATGATAAAATGGGCACAAGACATTGGGTACAACATTATGTCTGAAGACTGGGAAAGGTTGTGGACCACCGGTATGAAATTTACGGCATGTAGTGCCTTAAAGGAAAACATTATGAAAATGGTATACAGGTGGTACATGACCCCAGTCAAACTTGCAAAGATATATCATTTGTCTGATAATAAATGTTGGAAATGCAAGGAGGCTGAAGGAACTTTTTTTCACCTCTGGTGGACATGCCCGAGGGTGAAGGCTTTTTGGGAAACGATTTATAATGAGTTGAAAAAGGTGTTTAAATACACCTTTCACAAGAAACCAGAGGCCTTCCTCCTGGGCATTGTGGGCCAGAGAGTGTTAAAAAAAGATAGAACTTTCTTCTTATATGCAACCACAGCAGCAAGGATCCTTATAGCTAAATACTGGAAGGCACAGGAACTACCTACGCTGGAAGAATGGCATTCGCAGCTGATTGACTATATGGAATTAGCCGAAATGACAGGCAGAATCCGAGATCTGGGAGAAGATGTAGTGGAAGAGGACTGGAAAAAATTTAAGGACTATTTACAAAAACATTATAAGTCATATGAATGTTGAGAGTTTGCTAAGTGCTTTGGAAAAACACGCCTCAGTATTGAAATTGGTAAATGATAGAAATTAAGTTTAAGATTTAGAAACGTATAAATTATGGATTATATAACTAAATGAAAATACAAAAACAACTGAAATAAGGTATTAATTTGCTGTTTATTTTTATTGTAAAGAAAGCAGGGGATGGAGGACGTGGGGAAGTCTGGTTGATTATGAAAATTGATTTGAAAAAGTGAATTTCTTTTTTCTCTCTATAACTTCTTTTCTTTTCTGTAAAATCGCTTTTGTTGTGTCACCGATGTTGTATTTTTACCCTGGAAAAAAGCAAATAAAAAAACTATTATAAAAAACAAAACAAAAAAACAAAATACATAAGAAGCTGCCTCGATACTCGCTCAGAATATCTGAATGGAATTAAATCTATCTATTCCGAACAATTCGCTAGATTAATAATGACCGCTCCCCGCTTAAAACGGGGGGCGCCCTTTGCGTGGACGCGTGCAGCCCCTAGATCTGGAGCGGCTCCAACAGCATAGGCTTGGCTTTGCCTTCCCTCAGGTGGGATACCTGGAGGTCTCCACCTACCTCAGTCAGTTGTCCAATCCCACCTGGGGGAAGCGTTGCCAAGGAGACCAGGCCAGGTAGGGGAGGGATTACCTGCCCACACAATAGAGGGAGGATCTTACCTAGGAATCCACACTTGGCTCCAGAGCTTCTCCAGGAAGGACGTCGCTGGACTTCCTCGCTCCAAAAGGAGGGATCCCAAGGGATAACGGGGGTAATGGACTTCAGGATACCCCTTCAAAAGGGGATCCTTTTCCTTAGGTGGGCCCTGATGCCCCGGGGTGTTGGGTGGTGGCACGGGGGCCCCTCTAGCTGCCCCCCCATGCCTGCGGGGGCGTGTGGGCCGCGGGGGGGGAGGCAACGCCACGCGCAGCCCCTTCCCTTCCCCCGCCAGGCCTGGCGGCCCTGGGGTGCGGCGGGTGGTGGAGGGGGGTCCCCGGTCACCTCCCAGGGCCTTGGTGGCCCCCAGATGGCCTTTTCTAGGCCGCAGGGAGGCCCGCGGCGTTTCGTGAGGCCTTACTAGGCCTCGGGGGGGCTCCTCCGTGTCCCCCAGCCCTGGAGCCTCCCCCGGGCGGCGGGGGCCTTCCCGCCGCCCCCGTGATCGCCGGGGGGGGGCCGTGGGCCCCGCCACGCGGCCTCCCCCGGCTCCGGAGGGCTGCCTGGGCCGCAGGGAGGCCTGGCTGGGCCTCGGCGAGGCCTTGCCGCATTTTGCGGCCTACCCGGGCCTCCGGTGGCCCTGGAGCTTCTCCTGGGCGGCGGGGGCCTTCCCGCCACACGCACAATCGCCGGGGTGGGGGCGCGGGCTGCGGCCCGTGCCCTCCCCGGCTCCGGGAGGCGTAACCGGGCCTCGGAAAGGCTCTGCTGAATAGTGCGGCCTAGCTGGGCCTACAGCGGCTTTGGAGCCTCCCCTGGGCGGCGGGGGCCTTCCTGCCACCCCCCCATTCCGTGGGGGGGCCGCGGGCCACACCGCATGGCCTTCCCCCACCTTTGGTCAGCCTTTAAGGCAGCAGGGAGGCGCTGCCGCCTCATATGGCCTACACCAGGCCTCTGGCGACCCTGGAACCTCCCCTGGGCGGCGGCGGGGGGGACCTCTGCAGCTGGTGGGCATACCCGCCTCCCCCCCCAGATGGCCCCGGGGGACAGTGTGTGCCTCTGCTTGCCCCACCCCCCCATAAACCGTGGTGGGGCCTGCTTAGTGGTGGCCCCAAGTCTGCAGCCATTTCAATGGCGATCGCATGGCAGCAGCCATTGCGCCGGTGGCTACATGGCGGCGGCCATCCTGGATCTGGCTGCAGGGGCGGTCATGCTTCGGTGGTCCTTAGGCGCACCTATGGCCTCATCAGGTAAGTATTGGTTTTGCATCTCACTATCATAGCTTGCCAGCAGGTGCAGTGGACAGCAGGCATCGCGCTCATTATCGACGAGGGGAGACTGCCCATGGACCTCAACTGAAATCTGTGCAGTGATTTTCTAAACTATTGCTTGTTTTATTTTGCAGCCTTTAGTAGCGATCCCTGCTGCGACTCAGTCCTTGCCTTATCTCCTCCCCTCCCATTATTTGAACCCTTACCTTTATCACTAGTGTGTGTTTGCAAATTGATAGCGGGCATTTTCTACCAATCATTGCCCCCCCCCTTGTTCTACGGATTCCCTAGCATACCCTACTCTATTAGCCCCACACCATGCCACCAAAGCGTCAGGCTGCTTCTCCGCCCCGCATTAGAAGGGGCACTGTAAGGGGCGCGTCCACCAAGCCTGCCCAGATACAGGCCACTGAACAGCGTAAGGCGCGTGCGACCAGGGAGGAGCAGCCCAAGAAGACCGCGCCCAAGAGGGCAGCAGCACCTAGAGGGTCTTTTGGGTCCATAAGCCCACTAGCCATGGCGAGTCGCGCCGGCAAGGGCTCGGCTGCCAAGCCGAGATGTACAGAGAGCTCCTCCTCTACCCGCTCCTGCCTTAGTAGCAGTCCCTCGCACCCGGTGCGTGGAGACAGTAAGGATAGGACCATTGCCCGGCTGAGGCGCCGCCTGGAGCAGCGGGATTCGCGCACAGGGCGCTCTGGGTCACCTCACAGCCGCAGGCAAGGGCGCAGTAGCAGCTCCGCTGACCGCCGTGTCCAGGAAGGCGCATCACGCTCATCATCCCTAAATCGCACAGATCGCGTCATCGTGGGAGGAAACACCGCAAATCCAGGAGGAGAGCCACAAGTCCAAGAGGGACTCTTCTGGATCATCTAGTTCCTCAGGTAGGTCCAGCTCCACTGATAGTACACGGGGGGGAGCATCAAAGGCTATTGGGTTACAGGCCCCCACGCCCCAGAGCTGCCGCACTGGGTCTGGCGGTGCCGCAACCGGAGGCACAGGCGTGAACATGGTGCTATTGCGCTGTGTGGTGAGGAGGGCATTGACTCCAGAGGTAGCATTAGGAAATCCAACTTCAAAAGAACTGACCAGCCCCCAGGCCTTCGCCTGCGCGAGAAGTTGCGGGAACGCATCCTTAATGGGGAGTTTGTGGATTTGTTTGATCTGCTATCCCCTGCCTCTTCGACATGCCTAAAATCTAAATCCGCCAAGCAGAGGAAAAAATATAAAAAAGTGAGTGTTGAGCGTACCTTTCGTAATTGGCTCACTGCATACACCACTTACATGGGTATTATAGTCGCTAGTTACCCTGACAGGGGTTGGCACCTGACCAACTACCTACTTATCATCCTAAAGGCTGAAGCCATGTATGGGGGGGGAGGCGGCACTTGCCTATGACCAGGCATTCAGGGAGCGGGCGGCAGGGGACGACACAGCTAGATGGGATATCGAAGATGATGACGTGTGGTCTGAGTTGGTTGCCCCATTCTTCAAGAAAGGGTCTGACAATGTGAAACAGTCCAAATACCAATCCAAGGCCCCCAAGAGATCTTGCTGGGAGTATAACAACGGTTCCTGCTTCAGAGAAAAATGCCGATTTGCTCATAAATGCGAGCGCTGTAGTGGATCTCACCCCACCACAAAATGTTTTTGGGGGTAGAAGTTTTTTCAAGGCTCCCGCGGATCAGGCGCAGGCACATCTCAAGACAAAAGAGAGGCCGGAGCCTCTACAGGCTCCTCTGGCACACTGCAAAGCAAAAACAATGCCCGCAAATAGTGTTCTCCTTTCCCTAGCCCCCTCACCCGTATCTATATCAGCAATGCTGCCTTTTTACTCCAGTACCCCAATAAAGAGGCAGCAAAATACATTTAGGAGGGCTCTAGGGAAGGTTTCCACATCCCAGTGGTAGTCACCCCTTCATGCACCAATCCCCCCAACCAAAAGTCTGTCTGAGATATGCCACACATTGCTGAGAAGAAGATCACCAAAGAACGTTTGCTGGGGCGAGTGGCAGGTCCCTTCTCAGAACCTCCATTTCCCACCCTCATAGTGTCTCCACCAGGTATCGTGCCTAAGAAGGCCACAGGCGAGTTTCGATTAATACACAACCTTTCTTACCCAAAGGGTGGGTCAGTAAATGATGCCAATCCTCAAGAACAATGCTCAGTCAAATATGCATCTCTTGATCAGGCAATCAGGCTGGTTAGGGAGTGCGGCTCGGGCGCGCTCATGGCAAAATGTGACATCGAATCGGCCTTCCGTTTGTTACCAGTCCACCCCAGGGACTTCTGGTTGCTAGGTTTCAAATCATATCTGGGTATTGAACTGGATTCTGTCAGCCAAACCTCTTGCCTGCCCCTGGCCGAACTCGCCACGTTGAGGGAATTGGTTACCACCACGATGGCCCAGAAAACGACTACGTTGCGTCAGGTCCAGACACTCTTAGGACACCTCTATTTTGAAGGCAGGGTTATCTCGCCCGGTCGCGCCTTTTGCGCACGCCTAGCCCGTCTCATGGTTGGCGGTGTTGCCCCCCACCACCACATCAGGGTCACTCATACCATAAGGGAGGACCTCAAAATGTGGCTGACCTTCCTGAAAAGTTACAATGGGGTATCCTTTTGGCGAGATTGGCTGCTGCTTAAGGAGCAGCTACAGGTGCACTCTGACGCCTCTGGTCGCTCTGGCTTCGGTGTCTACCTCAGGGGTCACTGGCGTGTGCAGCCTTGGCCGACATCTTGGCACGCGGAGGGCATTACACGCGATTTAACTTTTCTTGAGTTCTTTCCAATCCTAGTAGCTCTCCGGGTTTGGGGGACCTTCTCAAGGACACCAAGGTGTGCTTCTGGTCAGACAACCAGGCGGTGGTAAGAATCATAGCGAAGCAATCTGCAAAATCCAACAGGGTAATTCGCGTGCTCCGTCTCTTCGTGCTGGAATGTCTGAAAGGTAACATCACCTTTTCCGCGCGGTTCATCCCGGGCCTCAATAACGACATTGCAGATGCCCTGTCTCGCTTTCAGATGCAGCGTTTTGGTGACCTAGCACCCGAGGCCGATCAACTCCCAGAAGCCTTTCCGGAGGACCTTGGGAACTCGGTCGAGAGAAGTGACAGCAGGGGTACTGAGCCCCCTTGCACCATCAACATTGCAATCCTACACCGGAGCATGGTCCCAATTTGAGGGGTTCAGAGATAAGTTTGGTTTACGACGCAGACGTGCAGCTAAGGAGTATGATGTTCTAATAGTTCACCTAAAGCGTAGAGGCATGGCCCCTTAAGACAATCAGCCTGCACAAGGCTGCTTTCTCATACTTCAGCAACTGTTTTTGGCTCCCAGACCCCTGTAACAATTTCCACGTAAGGAAGCTTTGCAGGGTGGCGTCACTCCCACGCGCCCATTCCAGATAAGAGGAGGACAGTAATCATTGAGATCCTCCGGCTGATATTGGATGTGCTCCCCAGTATCTGCTGGTCCAGCTATGAGATTAGGCTATTCAGGGCGGCCTTCTCCCTGGCCTTCCTTGGTGCGCTCCGTATCGGAGAGTGCGTTGGGGGCACATTGTCATCTCATCGCAGGGGCTTGTCTGTGGCTGATATCAACCCTGACAGGCGCATGCTACAAGTCAAAATCCGAGCCTCCAAAACCGATCAACTAGGTAGGGGTACCACGCTAAGTCTAGCCCCCTCCCCACACACTGGACCATGCCTGGTCGCGGACACACGCAAATTCTTGAAGGTACGTCCTCCAGGACCAGGCCCTCCCATTCATGCATCAGGCCGCCCCATGACCCGTTGCCAATTTGTTTCAATATTGCGTAAGGCCATCCATGCTTGTGTAGGTGACCCGGCACAATTTTCTGGGCATTCCTTTTGTATCGGTGCAGCAACCACGGCAGCTGCAAGCGGCCTCCCGGCAGAACACATAAAAGCAATGGGGCGGTGGCGTTCAGCTGCCTTCAAAGGCTACATTAGATACAACCAGCAGACACTGACAGATCCTTTCTTTCAGGCTCAACCCCCAAACTTCGGCCACAGCATAGTGCATTGGGCGGCCATCCATGCCACCACTGGTCCAGGCGGAGAACATCTGGGTCTGCAGCCAAAGATCTCCATTGCCTGGTTCGGACAACGGGGAAGGCGTTGGGATCCCCTGCTCCCTCGGTTGCGTCACAAACTTGCGTTCCACGGTGGGATGCCCTGCTCCCTCGGTTGCGTCACGAACTTGTGTTCCATGGTGGGATGCCCAGCTCCCTCGGTTGCGTCATGAACTTGCGTTCCACGGTGGGATGCCCTGCTCCCTCGGTTGCGTCACGAACTTGTGTTCCACGGTGGGATGCCCTGCTCCCTCGGTTGCGTCACGAACTTGCGTTCCACGGTGGGATGCCCTGCTCCCTCGGTTTCGTCACGAACTTGCGTTCCGCCACCCGGCAAGCGCAGTTGTGCTCCACCTCTGCGAAAATGACTTGGTCGTGCGCAAAAGCATAATTTTGATCAAAACAGCGATCGCAGACCTGGAAAGCGTGCACGCCACTCACCCCAATATCACGATTTTCTGGTACGAACCTCTACCACGCTTGCATTGGCGTGGCAACATCAAACCCACTAGACTTAATTACACTGTGGAAAAAATCAATAGGGCAGTGCGCTCTGCAACCACTCGCATGGGAGGTCAGGTCATGAAACACCCCAACATTAAAGTTTACATGCAGGAGCTATTTCAGCCCGATGGCGTGCACCTATCGGACCTGGGTAACGAGCGTTGGCTGAGCGACATCAGGCATGGCCTGATTGATTGGTGGAGGATGGCAAAGGCGTCTTTCAGATGTTGGTAGTCTTGGCGGCGAGACCGCAATTGCGGTCTCGGGTGGCGGTATCAGGCCTTGGGCGGAATCCTTTTGTCCATCTTCCTCTTGCGGCGGCGATACCAGGGTTCCCCGTTAAAGGGGTTTTCTGGAGGGAGGCTTTGGCCGTACACCGAAAGGTCGTCATTGCTCCCTCCTGCGGCGGCGGCGTTACGGGGGCGGCCATCTCTGCTTGAACATATGTTCTCCAGAGCCGGCCCACCCCCCCCCCCCACACTGGATAACCCTGATGCTCCCTAGGTCCCTGGCTGGGGACCGGGGAGGGAGAACGCCCAATGCCTGAGCCAAGGTCTACCCACATTTGAAATTTAATAAAGTTGTGGCCAATTTAATCCCATAGCACGTTGTCTTGAGTCGTTATTCACATGACGGGGGGACCGTGCAGGATCTGGGGACTCCGCCTGTCCACGCAATGACCGCTCCCCGCTTAAAATGGGGGGCGCCCTTTGCGTGGACGCGTGCAGCCCCTAGATCTGGAGCGGCTCCAACAGCATAGGCTTGGCTTTGCCTTCCCTCAGGTGGGATACCTGGAGGTCTCCACCTACCTCAGTCAGTTGTCCAATCCCACCTGGGGGAAGCGTTGCCAAGGAGACCAGGCCAGGTAGGGGAGGGATTACCTGCCCACACAATAGAGGGAGGATCTTACCTAGGAATCCACACTTGGCTCCAGAGCTTCTCCCACCCTACCCACCCTCAGTTAAGGTCTTATTTTGCAGGTTAACTTTTCTTCACAGGTTTTGCAGGTTAACTTTTCTTCACAGGTATGCGGGCGCTGCTACGTTAAGGTCGCTGTTAAAGGGCCGGAAAGGAATTTCCCTGCATTGGCAGGTTTCGCCTTTCCCGTAGCAAAACGTCACAACTTTGGCGGTATCAGGCCTTGGGCGGAATCCTTTTGTCCATCTTCCTCTTGCGGCGGCGATACCAGGGTTCCCCGTTAAAGGGGTTTTCTGGAGGGAGGCTTTGGCCGTACACCGAAAGGTCGTCATTGCTCCCTCCTGCGGCGGCGGCGTTACGGGGGCGGCCATCTCTGCTTGAACATATGTTCTCCAGAGCCGGCCCATCCCCCCCCACACACTGGATAACCCTGATGCTCCCTAGGTCCCCGGCTGGGGACCGGGGAGGGAGAACGCCCAATGCCTGAGCCAAGGTCTACCCACATTTGAAATTTAATAAAGTTGTGGCCAATTTAATCCCATAGCACGTTGTCTTGAGTCGTTATTCACATGACGGGGGGACCGTGCAGGATCTGGGGACTCCGCCTGTCCACGCAATTAACAATACTTTAACGGAAAGAATTGAGATAACGAAGGGGACAAGGCAGGGCTGCCTGCTATTGCCATTATTATTCATAACAACACTAGATGTTCTGCTGAAAAAAATAACTGAAACAAAAAGAGTAAAAGGTATAGAAATTGGTTTAAAAGAATACAAATATAAAGCTTTTGCAGATGATGTAGTGTTGACGTTGGAACAACTAATAAATAGTTCAATTGAGGCAATGGAAAAAATAGAAGAATATTGTCATCTTGCTGGATTTAAATTTAATAAGAGCAAAACAAAACTACTAACAGAAAACATGGATAGTAAAGAAATAGAAGAGTTACAAATGAAAACAGGACTAACAATTGCAAAAAAAAGTAAAATACTTGGGGGTATGGCTAATGACAAAAAACATCAACTTATATAAAGATAATTACGAAAAGGTGTGGACAGAGATTAAACAAGACCTGGAAATTTGGACCAGAATGAAATTATCGTTGATGGACAGAATTGCTGGTATTAAAATGAACATGCTTCCGAAACTGTTAATCTTATTCCAGACCATTCCTATTATATGTGGAACGAAACAATTTGACATCTGACGAAAACTTATTTCTAAATATATCTGGCTGGGAAAGAAACCTAGGATCAAATATAAAATCCTGACTGATGCAAAAGAAAGAGGTGGATTCTCCCAGCCAGATCTAAAAATTTATTATGAAGCATCTTGTTTTTGTTGGTTGCGTGATTGGATAGCATTAGACAATGAGGAGGTACTAGATTTAGAGGGATTCGATAATAGATACGGGTGGCACGCCTACCTGTGGTATGGAAAGACAAAAGTTCACAGAGGGTTTCTGCACCACATCATTAGAAAATCCTTGTATGAGGTATGGACTAGACATAAAAATCTCTTAGAACGTAAAACTCCGTGAGGTCTGGCCAGAGCAGAATACAGTAGCACTATTACTTCCCTTGATCTAGATGCTATACTCCTATTGATGCAGCCCAGAATTGCATTGGCTTTTTTAGCTGCCGCGTCACACTGTTGGCTCATGTCAAGTTTGTGGTCAACCAAGACTCCTAGATCCTTTTCACATGTACTGCTCTCAAGCCAGGTGTCACCCATCTTGTATTTGTGCCTCTCATTTTTTTTGCCCAAGTACAATACTTTACATTTCTCCCTGTTAAAATTCATCTTGTTTGTTTTTGCCCAGTTCTCTAATCTGTCAAGGTCGTTTTGAAGTGTGATCCTGTCCTCTGGGGTGTTAGCCACCCCTCCCAGTTTGGTGTCATCTGCAAATTTGATCAGGATGCCCTTGAGTCCATCATCCAAGTCGTTGATAAAGATGTTGAATAAGACCGGGCCCAAGACAGAACCCTGTGGCACCCCACTAGTCACTCTTCTCCAGGATGAAGAGGAACCATTGATGAGCACCCTTTGGGTTCGGTCAGTCAGCCAGTTACAAATCCACTGAGTGGTAGCAGAGTCAAGACCGCATTTTACCAGCTTCTTTAAAAGAATATCATGGGGCACCTTGTCAAATGCCTTGCTGAAATCAAGGTAGGCTACATCCACTGCGTTCCCTTCATCTACCAGGCTTGTAATTCTGTCAAAAAAGGAGATCAGGTTAGTCTGACATGACTTATTTTTGAGAAATCCATGCTGACTATTGGTGATCCCAGCATTCCTTTCTAGGTGCTCATAGACTGTTTGCTTAATGATCTGCTCCAGAATCTTCCCTGCTATTGATGTCAGACTGACTGGGCGGTAATTATTTGGGTCCTCTCGTTTCCCCTTTTTGAAAATAGGGACAACATTTGCCCTCCTCCAGTCTGCCGGGACTTCTCCTGTTCTCCAGGAATTCTCAAAGATGACTGCCAGTGGTTCTGAGATCACATCTGCCAGTTCTTTTAATACTCTTGGATGCAGTTCATCTGGCCCTGGAGACTTGAATACATCTAAACTAGCCAAGTATTCTTGTACTATCTCCTTAGTTATTCTGGGCTGTGTTTCCTTTGCTGAATCATTTGCTCCAAATTCTTCAGGTCGGGCATTGTTTTCTTTATCGGAGACGACTGAGGCAAAGAAGGCATTGAGGAGTTCAGCCCTTTCTGTGTCCCCTGTTTGCATTTCACCATCTTCTCCTCTGAGTGACCCCACTGTTTCTTTGTTCTTCCTTTTGCTACGAACATACCCATAAAAGCCTTTTTTGTTGCTTTTAACCTCTCTAGCAAGCCTGAGTTCATTCTGTGCTTTAGCTTTTCTGACTTTGTGTCTACACGTGCTGGCTATTTGTTTGAATTACTCTTTGGTGGTTTCCCCCCTTTTCCATTTTTTGTACACATCCTTTTTAAATCTTAATTCAGTTAAAAGTTCTTTAGATAGCCACCCTGGCTTCTTTAGGCACCTTCCATGTTTCCGTCTCATTGGTATTGCCTGACGTTGTGCTTTTACTATCTCACTCTTAACAAACTCCCAGCCATCATGAACTCCCTTTCCTTTTAGTATTGCTGTCCATGGGATCTCACCCAGCACTTCCCTAAGTTTTATGAAGTCGGCTTTCTTAAAGTCAAGAAATTGAGTCCTAGTATGCTTGGCTGCTCCTTTCCGCTGTATAGTAAACTTCAGAAGAACATGATCACTCGCGCCTAATGATCCTTCCACATCTACCCCACTAACCAGGTCATCAACATTGGTTAGGACCAGATCTAAGATGGCTGTTCCTCTTGTTGCTTCTCCCACTTTCTGGACAATGAAGTTGTCTGCAAGGCCAGTGAGGAATCTGTTTGACCTTCTGCTCTTGGCTGAGTTTGACGTCCAACAAATATCCGGGTAATTGAAGTCCTCCATTACTACTATCTCCCTTCCTTTTGCATGCTTGGCCATCTGTTCCAGGAAGGCATCATCTATGTCCTCCGTTTGGCTTGGGGATCTATAGTAAACTCCCACAATGAGGTCTCTGTTATTCTTCTCTCCCTTAATTTTGACCCAAATGCTCTCACTTGGCTTTGAGGTTCTAAATCTTGGATCTCTTCACAGGTATACACATCCCTGACATATAACGCCACTCCTCCTCCTTTCTTGTCTGGTCTGTTTCTCTCAAATAGATTGTATCCCCCCATTATTACATTCCAATCGTGGGACTTATCCCACCAGGTTTCAGTGATGCCTATTATGTCATATTTAGTTTGCTGTACCAAGAGCTCAAGCTCATCTTGTTTATTTCCCATGCTTTGCGCATTAGTGTACAGACATTGAAGTCCATTAATCATTCCCCCGTGTCTCTTATTTAAGGATTTTTTCCTCCCACCACTAGATCCGCATGCTGTTTGCTCCATTTGGTCTATGACATTTGGATGATCATCTTCATTAATTGATAGACTCCTACCTTCAGGAGCACTGTCTCCCTCCCCCACATTAGTCAGTTTAAAGCCCTCCTGATGAGGTTTCTGAGATTTTTGGCAAAAACATTTCTCCCAACCGTTGTGAGGTGCAGCCCATCACTTGCCAGAAGTCCATCTTCAAGAAACTGCAGTCCGTGATCTAAGAATCCAAACCGTTCCTGTTTACACCATTTGCGAAGCCAGCTGTTCACTTCCACTATTTCCCCCTCTCTCCCTGGGCCACGTCGTTCAACTGGGAGGACAGACGAGATGACAATTTGTGCATTTAGTTGCTTCAATTTCCTGCCGAGAGCCTCGTAGTCTCTTTTGATCTTCTGGAGGCTATTGCTTGCAGTGTCATTGGTTCCCACATGAACCAAGAGGAAGGGGTATTTGTCAGTGGGTTTTATGATTCCTTGCAGTCGTTCAGTTACATCTTGGATCTTAGCCCCGGGGAGACAGCACACTTCCCGAGACATCTTGTCAGGCCCACAGATCACTGCTTCTGTTCCCCTCAGTAGGGAATCCCCTATCACCACTACACGCCTCCTCTTGGGTTTGGTCGGGGTTCTTCCGTGAGCTGTCCGTTCTAAGGTTGCCTGCACATTCCCTGAGGACTGACTTTGCTGCTCGTCTTCATATACCTGATCGACTGTAATGAGGGAGAGATTCTCAAATGGAGTCTGCTCTTCGTCTTCCATGCTAGGGGAGAGGACCTCAAAGCGATTGTGTGTTTCTAAACAATCAGAGTGAACCCTGGGCCTCCTACTTCTTTGAGTCACGTTTCTCCATATATCTGGCTCCTGTGTTGGTGAACTAGCCTCCTTCTCAGGGGAGTCCCCTGTCTCCTCCTTGGTGGGGACGGTGTGCTCTGTTGCTTCCAAGAAGAGCTCCAGCTCTCT
Organism: Podarcis bocagei; assembly: GCF_964188305.1. Classification (NCBI taxonomy): domain Eukaryota; kingdom Metazoa; phylum Chordata; class Lepidosauria; order Squamata; family Lacertidae; genus Podarcis; species Podarcis bocagei. The sequence goes on along the minus strand of NC_138131.1, from coordinate 47,800,465 downwards.
AATTCTTTGGAGCGTAGCTACACGTTCCTCCAGTTGCTGGACTTTGTCTTTTAAAAGGGCAATCAACATGCAATTGCTGCAGGTAAAGCTGCCTGCAACCTTTGGCAAGATGGCAAACATTGCGCAGGAATCGCAGGCGACTTACATCGCAACCATGCCCCAAATTGTTTGTTCAGAAATTCTCCGCCCCTATCTGTTTGCAACTGCACAACAGGTTGAGTGAAGAGCTTTTCAGCTTGGGCAACCCATTCTCTGAATGTGGGGAAACACTCTGATTTCTGCTTTAACAACAGCAACCAACTAAAACGTGATTTATCATCTATTACCAGAAAAGCATATCTGGTGCCCCCTTCAGTCTTCTGTGGGAAAGGACCTATCATGTCACAATGGACAAGTTCTAAAACTTCTTTAGATACTCTGTCACTTTTAGAAGCCACAGGCTTCCTCTTAGATTTGGCCATTTTACATACATTGCAATCTAGGAAACAGTTACAGCTAATTACTTTTAGGTTCTTACACCTTTTGCATCTTTGAAAGCACACGAAAATTTGCATGACCCACTTTCCTATGTAATTCACGTACACACCCCTTATGAACTGGCAAATTATCCTGAACCACCTAGGCTGCTTTAACAGGCTTGTCCTGCATTACATATAACCCATTTTCCATCTTTGCATGGCCACATACCTGTGTTCCATTCTTTATCAGACAACCATCCTGCGTGAACTTAACACTATTTGTTGTTGTTGTTGTTTAGTCTAGTTGTGTCCGACTCTTTGTGACCCCATGGACCAGAGCACGCCAGGCACGCCTGTCTTCCACTGCCTCCCGCAGTTTGGTCAAACGCATGCTGGTAGCTTCGAGAACACTGTCCAACCATCTCGTCCTCTGTCGTCCCCTTCTCCTTGGGCCCTCCATCTTTCCCAACATCAGGGTATTTTCCAGGGAGTCTTCTCTTCTCATGAGGTGGCCAAAGTATTGGAGTCTCAGCTTCAGGATCTGTCCTGCATATATACCCTGCATTAATCAAACAGCTTACAGAGAGTAAACAATCGTCCAAACTGCTGACAAACAGAATCTCTGGTAGAGTAGTGTTCAAGCACTGCAGGAAACATATTCCCTGGCCATCAATCTTGCTCCTACGACCATCAGCAAGATAGATCGAGTCTTTTCTGTCGACTGGTTTCTTGAGGGTCCTAAAGTCCTCCTTATTGTTGCAGATAACCCTGCTGCTGCCAGAGTGCAGCAACCACATTCCTTGAGGTATCCTCTGCTCTCGAGAAAATGCAGACCCAAGCTGAGCAGAACGCGTGTTCTTCTTCCCTGAAGAGAACCCCTTCTGCTTACATTTCTGTGTCGATTGCTGTCTCTGCTCCATGTCGTCTCCTGGAAGTCTTGCCCTGCATTGACGCTGGAGATGCCCAAGTTGGTGGCATCTATAGCACCTCTTCAATGCCATGGCCAAGTCCAAACCTTGGCGTTGCTCCATTGGCAGATTCTGCTGCTGGCCCCCTTGGCTGTAACTCCTTCGCTCTTGGAGTTCAGCCTGTCTATCTGGCCTCCTTTCTGCTTCTTTGGTCAATCTTCCAACCACATACTCAAGGGTCAGATCTCAGGGACGCATACTCTCCATGCTGTTAATCACGGGCAACCAGCTTTCAGGCAAACTTGAAAGGATAATGTACGTTTGGTCAGTCTCATCATAACGCTTACCTCTTTGCTTCAGTTGAAGAAACAGATTTCAGCATTTGAAGAGTTACAATCCCCACAGATCTCTTTTACCAGGCATCTATAGAACTCCAGTTCCCGGCACAAATGCAACAGTGCGCTGTCCTCAGTAGAGGACAGCGCAATGAGACTTTGCTTCCAGGACTTCCACCTAATAAGAGATTCCCCAACCTTTATTACCATCCCAGATACGGACTTCCCGTCATCCAGATTCGCCCAGTTGCTGTCTGTCCAGCACGTGAGCTTCGTCTCACCAGCAGCTGACAGTTTGAGACTGAAGTCCTTGGTATCCTGCTGGTACCACAGTACCTGCTTGATACCATTCCAGGGACTTACACTGGGCTTCGTAGCTTCCCTACTGAGCAGATTGGTAGCAAACGCAATGTCTGGTCTGCTCCATTGGGACAGATACAACAGACTACCCAGAGCTGACTGAAAGAGCTCAGCGTTCTCGAACTCAGCATGTTCTGCTAGCTGACTGTCTTTCACGTAGCTTGTCTCCATGGGTGTCCTGAGTCCTGCACAATGAGACATTCTGAACTTCTCAAGCAACTGCTCAATCTTGCCTTTCTGACTGAGCAAGAAGCTACCATTTTCAGTTCTAACTATTTGCACACCTAGGTAGATCTTTACTGCACCTAGGTTCTTGAGCTGAAAACGTTTACCAAGCTCTTTGGCAAATTTCTGCACCCGTTTGTTTGCCCCTGAGAAGTGAATGATGTCATCAACAAAGACCAAAACCATTTCCTGTGACACTCCTGACCCTTTAAGGTACAGGCAGCTGTCAGCAAGACTCTTCCTGAAACCTAGCTTCTCTAAGGCTTCATTCAGACACAAGTTCCAATTCCTGGCTGATTGTCTTAGCCCATAAATTGATTCGTGCAATCTCCACACAATGCCTTGCCTCTCGCCCTCAAACCCTGTAGGAGGGAGCATGTACAACTCCTCCTGGAGGTCTGAGTTCAAATAGGCTACATCCACATCAAAGTGATGCACCTGCAAACCTCTTTGTGCAGCAGTGGCTAAGAGCATGTGCTGTGATGGCCTGGGAATCCGATTCAGAGGCTGAACCGGAGGAATCCCAGCCTGCACAGGAGTCCCCACTTCCAGGGCCGGCTGAACTGGGGCAGGGCCTTGATTCTGAAGTGCCTGCACCTGTGCCGGATCCTCAGGAGCAGGCACCAGGAGAATCCACTCTGGCTCCGGAGGTGGTTGAGGACTCAGTGCCTACAGGTGAGTCTCCCCCTGGGTCCAGTAACCCTTCAGCCTCTCCTGAACTGCAGAGGCTCAGGGCAGAGAGGCGAAGGGAACTGGTTTCTCCCAGGAGGAGTGCTCGCCTTAAGGCCAGGAGAGGCGGGTCTCCTGGGGGCCGGGGCCGCCCCTGGCCTCAGAGAAGATAAAGGCCAGTCAGCCCGGTCCCAGGTTGCGGGAGCAACGTCGTTGATGAGCTGTTTCAGCCAGTATCCAGTCCTGTTCCCCCAGAGTTCCTGTCTTTGCCCGGCTTTTTGCTGTGGACCCTGCTTTGCCCGAGGAGGACTGTCTGGCGACCCTCAACTCAAGTCCTGGACCTCGCCCCACGGTAACCTCCCCCCTGGACCAGCACAGTTTGCTCCCGCCACACCCGCACTCCCCCTTCGTTGGGGTGCGTTCGGGAAAAGCCAGAAGCCATGGCCGACCAGGCAGCTGCGCTGGTGGCATTGGCCCAGGAGAACCAGGCCTTGACTCACACCGTGCAGCAGCTCAGCGATGCGGTTACGGCACTTCAGCAGCAGTTGGACACCCTACCGGCTCCTGTGGCCGACGCCCCAGCTCCAGGCAAGTACCCAGTGGCCTTGCCAGAGAAATTTGATGGGGCCCCGGCCAGCTTTCCCATGTTCCTCGCCCAGGCCAAGTTGTATATTCAGGGGCGAGCCCGGAGCTTCCCTGACGACCGCACCAAGGTGCACTTTTTGATCAGTTTGTTAAAGGACCAGGCGGCCAAGTGGGCATTGCCACTGCTCAGGCAAGACTCCCCCTTGCTGACAGACTATATGGGGTTTTGCAACCATTTGGAGGCTGCATTCGGCAACCCCCAGAAGGAGAGTCAAGCCAACCGGGCAATTAGGCGTTTGAAACAGGGCAAGTCCACTGCGGCCGCCTACACCATGGAATTTCGGCTGTTGGCGCAAGACTTGTCTTGGAATGACTCTGCACTTCAGGACCAGTATCTTGAGGGACTGTCGGATGAGATACTGGACCAGTTGGCCATGATGGATCGTCCCACCACGCTGGACGCCCTTATTCAGCGGAGCCTGCAGATAGACGATCGGTTGGAGGACCGTCGCCAGACCTGGAACCGCCAGCACCCCCGGCTCCTGGCTCCAGTCCTTCCCAGCAGGTCCACGCCCACAGCCGAGTTGCCGGACGAGCTTGGGGCTGCGCGACCTCGCCTCTCCCCCTCGGAGAAGACGCGGAGTCGGGAGGGGAACCTGTGTCTATACTGCGGTGGGAGTGGACATTACGCCCGATCCTGTCCTAAGAAGAAATGTGGGGAGCTTCGCCTTTGCCATGATTACCGGGCCCTGAACAAAATTACCATCCCTGACCGGTACCCCTTGCCCCTTATTTCGGAGTTGCTGGAGCGGGTGCAAGGGGTGCAGGTGTTCACCAAGCTAGACCTCCGGGGGGCCTACAATTTAATTCGGATCCGAGCCGGGGATGAGTGGAAGACAGGCAGTTCGAATACCTGGTTATGCCCTTCGGATTGTGCAACGTGCCCGCTGTGTTCCAATGGTACATCAACCACGTGTTCCAGGACTTGCTAGACAAGTACGTGGTGGTGTACTTGGATGACATTCTGGTTTTCTCCCGTGACCCGGCTCTCCACGAGGGTCATGTCCGGACCGTGCTGCAGCGCTTGCGGGAGCACCGCCTGTATGCGAAGCTCAGCAAGTGCGAGTTCCATCAGCGGTCAGTGGACTTCCTTGGTCACCGACTCTGTCCAGATGGGGTGCAGATGGATCCTGGGAAGGTGGCAGCAGTTCGGGAATGGGCGGCACCTCGGAACCGCAAGGACCTACAGCGATTCCTGGGGTTCGCCAACTGTTACCAGACCTTCATTGCAGATTATTCTCATCGCACCACCCCGTTGACCCGGCTACTGCGCCCCAAGACGCCGTTTTCCTGGGACAAGGAGGCAGAGGAGGCGTTTCAGGGGTTGAAAGCCTGTTTCCAGAGAGCGCCGATCTTGCAACATCCTGATCCCTCTTGACCCTTTGTGGTAGAGACCGACGCCTCCAGTACGGCTCTCGGTGCCGTCTTGTCTCAGCAGTACGGACCCGATGCGCCACTCTTACCCTGCGCCTTCTATTCCCGCCAGCTCCTCCCAGCGGAGCGTAACTATACCGTGTGAGAGCGGGAACTACTGGCCATCAAGGTGGCCTTTGAAGTCTGGCGCCACCATCTTGAGGGGGCACGACACCCGGTGGAGGTGAGAACCGACCACCGGAACCTGGAGTACCTCCAGACCACCCGCAAGCTGAACCAAAGGCAGATCCGGTGGACGTTGTTCTTTTCCCGGTTCCAGTTCCAGATCCGCTACCTCCCTAGCTCCCAAAACCAGAAGGCGGATGCCCTGTCCCGGAAACCTGAAGACAACGCAGACACGGTACAGCAAGCAGTACCCACCACGATCCTACCACCGGCTGCATTCCTGGCCACCCAGGAGGCTGAGCCACTGTAGGCTCGGGTGCGGGAAAAGCAGCGGGTCAACGCTTGGGCCCAGGAACGACTCCGGGAACTGGCCGAAGGGTCATGCCCTCAGTATCTGGGGCTGGTCTTGCATCAGGGCCTTCTGCTGCACCACGGTCGCCTGTATATCCCGCCAGGGCCACTGCGGGCTGAGGTTCTCTGGATGACCCATGATGCCCCAGCAGCGGGACACTTTGGGCAGTATCGGACCACCCATCTGGTAAGCTTTGAGTTTTGGTGGCCCCGCCTGAAGGCTGACGTGGCTCGCTACGTTGCTGGTTGTGATGTCTGCCGGCGGGCCAAGGGCCCTACCGGGTGACCCCCCGGCCTACTTCAGCCGTTGCCAGTCCCACCACGTCCTTGGCACACGGTTTTGCTGGACTTTGTAGTGGACTTACCCCCGTCTCGTGGCTGTACCTGCCTTCTTGTTTTCTCCGACCATTTCACTAAGATAGTGCACTGTGCCCCCTGCCCATCCGTACCCACAGCTAAGGAAACCGCTCAGCTGTACCTTCAGCATGTCTTCCGCCTGCATGGCCTACCTGAGCGTGTGGTGTCCGACCGGGGCGTTCAGTTCACATCCCGGTTCTGGCGAGCATTGCACCAGACCCTCGGGACAGAGGTCTGTCTCTCATCAGCCTACCACCCACAGACCGATGGCCAGAAGGAACGGGCGAACGCGGTGCTGGAGCAGTACCTTCGGTGTTACTGCAGCTACCAGCAGGATGACTGGGTCGACCACCTAGCATTGGCGGAGTTCGCCTACAACAACGCGGTGAATGCGTCCACCCAGCAGACCCCGTTCCAGGCCAGTTACGGTTATCATCCACGGCTGTTTCCGGATGTGCTGCCGGGATCCGCGGTCCCTGCGGTGACGGAGTGGCTTCAGGAGCTCCAGTCCCAGCAACAGCTATTGATGGAGCAACTGCGCCAGGCCAAGGAGGCGTACAAGGCCCAGGCCGACCGCCACCGCCAGGTGGGGCCGGAACTCCACGTCGGTGACCTGGTATGGGTCTCCACTCACCACCTCCACCCCTCTCGACCTTCGCGGAAACTGGACGCCCGTTTCACTGGCCCATTTCCTATCGTGGACCAGGTCTCGCCTGTGGCATTCCGTCTCCAGTTGCCTGCAACCCTGAAGGTTCACCCGGTATTCCACAGGTCCCTTCTGAGTCTGGTGGCCCCACCCGACGAGTTCCACCCGAACCGTCCCCGACCGCAGCCAGTTTTGGTTCAGGGGGAGCCTGAGTATGAGGTGGAACGCATTCTGGACTCCCGATACCGCAGGGGAAAGCTGCAGTATCTCATAGACTGGAAGGGGTATGGACCGGAGGACCGTTCCTGGGAACCAGCAGCCAACGTCCACGCGCCTGCCTGCCTCCGAGATTTCCATGCGGCGTACCCCAGCAAGCCGGGTCCAGACCCTCGATTGAGGGGGGGGCTGGGAGGGGGGATGGTGTGATGGCCTGGGAATCCGATTCAGAGGCAGAACCGGAGGAATCCCAGCCTGCACAGGAGTCCCCGCCTCCAGGGCTGGCTGAACTGGGGCAGGGCCTTGATTCTGAAGTGCCTGCACCTGCTCTCAGGAGCAGGCACCAGGTGAATCCACTCTGGCTCCGGAGGTGGTTGAGGACTCAGTGCCTACAGGTGAGTCTCCCCCTGGGTCCAGTAACCCTTCAGCCTCTCCTAAACTGCAGAGGCTCAGGGCAGAGAGGCGAAGGGAACTGGTTTCTCCCAGGAGGAGTGCTCGCCTTAAGGCCAGGAGAGGCGGGTCTCCTGGGGGCCGGGACCGCCCCTGGCCTCAGAGAAGATAAAGGCCAGTCAGCCCGGTCCCAGTTGCGGGAGCAACGTCGTTGATGAGCTGTTTCAGCCAGCATCAAGTCCTGTTCCCCCAGAGTTCCTGTCCTTGCCCGGCTTCTCGCTGTGGACCCTGCTTTGCCTGAGGAGGACTGTCTGGCGACCCTCAACTCAAGTCCTGGACCTCGCCCCATGGTAACCTCCCCCCTGGACCAGCGCAATGTGCAGAGTTTCACTTCTGGAAGTAGGAGCATATACTTCAGTATAATGCAGTCCCTTCCGCTGCGTGAACCCTCTGGCTACTAGCCTAGCCTTGTACTGCGGTTCTCCAGTTGCTGTGGGTTTAAGACAGTAAACCCAGCGGCTACTCACAGCCTGTTTGCCAGCCGGCAACGTTGTGAGGGAGAACAGACCTAGAAACTCCATTGAGGTCATTTCCTTCTGCATTGTCTCATGCCATTTCCTGGCTTCTTCCTGAGGCAGTTTCTGAACATCCTCAAAACACTCAGGTTCACACTGTGCCATACCAACCCACACACTTGTGACTGTAAACCTGTCAGGAGGTTGACCTTTTGTTGTCTGAGTTGAAAGTCTCAACTCAACTTCAGGTAGACCCTCTGAGTCACTAGGGCCAGCTAGAACGTCCTTGGCATCAGAGAGCTCCCCCTCTGACTTACGGCACCGTCTAGACTTCTCAGCTGAACCTGTGGGAGAGGAAGGAGCACTCCTCTGTTCAAGCTTCACCGCTTTAGGAGACGTTCTCCCCTCTACCTAGAATCATGGAGTTGGAATAGACCACAAGGGCCATCGAGTCCAACCCCCTGCCAAGCAGGAAACACCATCAGAGCACTCCTGACATATGGTTGTCAAGCCTCTGCTTAAAGACCTCCAAAGAAGGAGACTCCACCACACTCCTTGGCAGCAAATTCCATTGTCGAACAGCTCTTACTGTCAGGAAGTTCTTCCTAATGTTTAGGTGGAATCTTCTTTCTTGTAGTTTGGATCCATTGCTTCATGTCCGCTTCTCTGGAGCAGCAGAAAACAACCTTTCTCCCTCCTCTATATGACATCCTTTTATATATTTGAACATGGCTATCATATCACCCCTTAACCTCCTCTTCTCCAGGCTAAACATGCCCAACTCCCTTAGCCGTTCCTCATAAGGCATCGTTTCCAGACCTTTGACCATTTTCGTTGTCCTCCTCTGGACACGTTCCAGTTTGTCAGTGTCCTTCTTGAACTGTGGTGCCCAAAACTGGACACAGTACTCCAGGTGAGGTCTGACCAGAGCAGAATACAGTGGCACTATTACTTCCCTTGATCTAGATGCTATACTCCTATTGATGCAGCCCAGAATTGCATTGGCTTTTTTAGCTGCCGCGTCACACTGTTGGCTCATGTCAAGTTTGTGGTCAACCAAGACTCCTAGGTCCTTTTCACATGTACTGCTCTCAAGCCAGGTGTCACCCATCTTGTATTTGTGCCTCTCATTTGTTTTGCCCAAGTGCAATACTTTACATTTCTCCCTGTTAAAGTTCATCTTGTTTGTTTTGGCCCAGTTCTCTAATCTGTCAAGGTCGTTTTGAAGTGTGATCCTGTCCTCTGGGGTGTTAGCCACCCCTCCCAGTTTGGTGTCATCTGCAAATTTGATCAGGATGCCCTTGATTCCATCATCCAAGTCGTTGATAAAGATGTTGAATAAGACCGGGCCCAAGACAGAACCCTGTGGCACCCCACTAGTCACTCTTCTCCAGGATGAAGAGGAACCATTGATGAGCACCCTTTGGGTTCGGTCAGTCAGCCAGTTACAAATCCACTGAGTGGTAGCATAGTCAAGACCGCATTTTACCAGCTTCTTTACAAGAATATCATGGGGCACCTTGTCAAATGCCTTGCTGAAATCAAGGTAGGCTACATCCACTGCGTTCCCGTCATCTACCAGGCTTGTAATTCTGTCAAAAAACGACATCAGGTTAGTCTGACATGACTTATTTTTCAGAAATCCATGCTGACTATTGGTGATCACAGCATTCCTTTCTAGGTACTCACAGACTGTTTGCTTAATGATCTGCTCCAGAATCTTCCCTGGTATTGATGTCAGGCTGACTGGGCGATAATTATTTGGGTCCTCTCTTTTCCCCTTTTTGAAAATAGGGACAGCATTTTCCCTCCTCCAGTCTGCCGGGACTTCGCCTGTTCTCCAGGAATTCTCAAAGATGACTGCCAGTGGTTCTGAGATCACATCTGCCAGTTCTTTTAATACTCTTGGATGCAGTTCGTCTGGCCCTGGAGACTTGAATACATCTAAACTAGCCAAGTATTCTTGTACTATCTCCTTAGTTATTCTGGGCTGTTTTTCCTCTGCTGAATCATTTGCTCCAAATTCTTCAGGTCGGGCATTGTTTTCTTTATCGGAGACGACTGAGGCAAAGAAGGCATTGAGGAGTTCAGCCCTTTCGGTGTCCCCTGTTTGCATTTCACCATCTTCTCCTCTGAGTGACCCCACTGTTTCTTTGTTTTTCCTTTTGCTACGGACATACCCATAAAAGCCTTTTTTTGTTGCTTTTAACCTCTCTAGCAAGCCTGAGTTCATTCTGTGCTTTAGCTTTTCTGACTCTGTGTCTACACGTGCTGGCTATTTGTTTGAATTCCTCTTTGGTGGTTTCCCCCCTTTTCAGTTTTTTGTACGCATCCTTTTTTAATCTTAACTCAGTTAAAAGTTCTTTAGATAGCCACCCTGGCTTCTTTAGGCACCTTCCATGTTTCCGTCTCATTGGTATTGCCTGACGTTGTTCTTTTACTATCTCCCTCTTAACAAACTCCCAGCCATCATGAACTCCCTTTCCTTTTAGTATTGCTGTCCATGGGATCTCACCCAGCACTTCCCTAAGTTTTATGAAGTCGGCTTTCTTAAAGTCAAGAAATTGAGTCCTAGTATGCTTGGCTGCTCCTTTCCGCTGTATAGTAAACTTCAGAAGAGCATGATCACTCGCGCCTAATGATCCTTCCACTTCTACCCCACTAACCAGGTCATCAACATTGGTTAGGACCAGATCTAAAATGGCTGTTCCTCTTGTTGCTTCTCCCACTTTCTGGACAATGAAGTTGTCTGCAAGGCCAGTGACCTTCTGCTCTTGGCTGAGTTTGACATCCAACAAATATCCGGGTAATTGAAGTCCCCCATTACTACTATCTCCCTTCCTTTTGCATGCTTGGCCATCTGTTCCAGGAAGGCATCATCTATGTCCTCCGTTTGGCTTGGGGATCTATAGTAAACTCCCACAATGAGGTCTCTGTTATTCTTCTCTCCCTTAATTTTGATCCAAATGCTCTCACTTTGGCTTTGAGGATCTAAATCTTGGATCTCTTCACAGGTATACACATCCCTGACATATAACGCCACTCCTCCTCTTTTCTTTTCTTGTCTGGTCTGTTTCTCTCAAATAGATTGTATCCCCCCATTATAACATTCCAATCATGGGACTTATCCCACCAGGTTTCAGTGATGCCTATTATGTCATATTTAGTTTGCTGTACCAAGAGCTCAAGCTCATCTTGCTTATTTCCCAAGCTTTGCGAATTAGTGTACAGACATTGAAGTCCATTAATCATTCCCCCGTGTCTCTTATTTAAGGATTTTTTCTGAGAGTTTTGGCAAAAACATTCCTCCCAACCGTTGTGAGGTGCAGCCCATCGCTTGCCAGAAGTCCATCTTCAAGAAACTGCAGTTCGTGATCTAAGAATCCAAACTGTTCCTGTTTACACCATTTGCGAAGCCAGCTGTTCACTTCCACTATTTTTCCCTCTCTCCCTGGGCCACGTCGTTCAACTGGGAGGACAGATGAGATGACAATTTGTGCATTTAATTGCTTCAATTTCCTGCCCAGAGCCTCGTAGTCTCTTTTGATCTTCTGGAGGCTATTGCTTGCAGTGTCATTGGTTCCCACATGAACCAAGAGGAAGGGGTATTTGTCAGTTGGTTTTATGATTCCTTGCAGTCGTTCAGTTACATCTTGGATCTTAGCCCCGGGGAGACAGCACACCTCCCGAGACCTCTTGTCAGGCCCACAGATCACTGCTTCTGTTCCCCTCAGTAGGGAATCCCCTATCACCACTACACGCCTCCCCTTAGGTTTGGTCGGGGTTCTTCCGTGAGCTGTCCGTTCCAAGGTCACCTGCACATTCCCTGAGGACCGACTTTGCTGCTCGTCTTGAGGGAGAGATCCTCAAATGGAGTCTGTTCTTCGTCTTCTATGCTAGGGGAGAGGACTTCAAAGCGATTGTGTATTTCTAAACAATCAGAGCGAACCCTGGGCCTCCTACTTCTTTGAGTCACGTTTCTCCATATATCTGGCACCTGTGTTGGTAAACTAACCTCCTTCTCAGGGGTGTCCCCTGTCTCCTCCTTGGTGGAGACGGTGTTCTCTGTTGCTTCCAAGAAGAGCTCCAGCTCTCTAATTCTTTGGAGCGTAGCTACACGTTCCTCCAGTTGCTGGACTTTGTCTTCTAAGAGGGCAATCAACATACAATTGCTGCAGGTAAAGCTGCCTGCAACCTTTGGCAAGATGGCAAACATTGCGCAGGAACCGCAGGCGACTGCAGCTGGTCCCTCACCCTCCATCTTGAAAATGTGTCGTTGGGGTGGCTACAGTGGTCCTCCATCTTAAAAAACGTGAAGAGAGGACAAATAACCCCCCCAAAAAAACCTAGGTCTCCCCCAACAAACGTTTGAGACTAGCTCCCCTAAATCTAAAAGATGGATCAAGCTGCCCTGGAAGCTCTGATAAGCTCCTCCCACAGCTAATCACCTGACTCAACAGAAACCCTGCCCCCTCTGACCTTTGCACAGGGAGAGCAGCTAATCAGCCACAAAGAAACGCACACACAAGAAAACCTGTTCTGGGTCAGGACTCTGTTCCTCAGCAGCAGGTTCAACCTCTTCCTCTTCTTTATCAGCAGAGTCAAGCAGACTCTTTGAAAGAACATCAGGGTTCCCATGTATGCGTGTCCACCCACTCTGCTCACAGAATTCAGCACTGTTGCTGAGCAGAATCCTGGACTGGTTGCCTGTTGGATAGGCAAATCTCCACCCCTTGGTCCCTGGCTCATACCCACAGAAAATAATCTTTTGAGACCTAGGGCCACCCTTTCTGCGTTTGGCAAGCCTCGCAGCCAAAAACACGGAAGAAATGCACCTTCGGCTTCTTGCCGTGCAGCAGAAAATAGGGTGTGTCCCCTACAACAGAGTTAAAACAACCTGTTCAAAGTGAAGTTGGCCGTCTTCCAAAATTCCCCTCAAAAGCGCTGGGGAAGCCCGGCATCAAACAGCAATGCTGCAAACATTTCCTGCAGTGTTCTGTTCTGGCATTCTGCAACGCCATTCTGTTGGGGACTGTATGGTACTGTCAACCTGTGTTGTATTCCCTTCTGGTGGAAGAAACTTTGCAGAGCAGACCCGGTGAATTCCCCACCATGGTCACTCTGAAAGTTCTACACACGCATGGAGAACTGCAGTTCCACTGCCGCAATCCAGTTTCTGATCAGTGGCGCAGCCTCACTCTTATGTTTAAGCATGAACACCCAGGAATTTATTGAGAAATCATCTATCAGCATGAGCACATACTTGGCCCCGCCCAGACTGGCTACTGACATAGGGCCACACAAATTTGCATGCACCAGCTGAAAAGGTCTAGTGGTCACCCTTTCAGACCTTGGGTAGGTGCACATTTTCACCTTTGCGGGCTTACATGCTCTGCACTCAAGAAAATTAGCATATGACTTCATTTTGCACCCCTCAGTGCACTCTGGGATCTTCTTCATGTAACCCCATGACACGTGAGCCATTTATCTGTGCCAAAGATGTGCACATGCATCATGTACTGGAATGTTGGCACATTGTGCTTGAGCTGTTTCCGTGGTACCTGGACCTGCAAGAGAAGCTTCTAGCACAAACAGCCTGTCTTTACATTCCACACTGACTAGTTGTTGCTCATCCCTGGAAATAGAGCACGTTATTCTCAAAACAGACTCTATAATTATCAGCAATAAGAGCGGCGACGGATAGCAGCCCGCAGGACAGTCCAGGAACGACAAACGCCTGTATCGAGTCCTGTAAGAAAAAGCAAAACAGTGAGCCAGACTGTGTCAGAGCACGTTTAGTCCCATTTGCAAGACAGACGGATTTTCCAGAGACTACAGAGGTGCAGTTCTGCAAAAAACCACCAGAGGGCATAAGGTGGTGTGAAACTCCTGAGTCAATCACGAAGGTCAGCACAGTGTCCTGTTTACAGCTCTTGACTGTTGCCATGGAAGCTGCCAAGTGTTTATGTTCAGAGTCATTCCTGCCAGTTGCTTTTGGCTTCAGTTTCCCATGTCTCACAGCTGTGGAAGAGCCTCTAATCTGGTTGCCACAGGAGACGACCTTGGGCCCTTCCTGTGCCTCTACAGGGCAGTCTCTCACGAGATGGGAGGGGGAGCCACATTTGTAGCAGCGTCTCAAAGCAAATGCTCTGTTCGGGTCTGGTACGTTTCCACAGCTCCAGAATTCCCGGACTTGTAGCAGAGCGGCACAGCGAGTGCTTCTTGTGTGAGTGAAGAAAGAGTCCACACTGTTGTTCAGCTTTATTTACATCAGGCAGATAAAATAAACAGACCATCAGAGACAGCCGACATGGCTCCTCCGTCTCTCGGCAGAAAAGTGAAAGTAACTCACAGACAAAGAATTCAGCTTCCCGGATGTAGGGATAGCTCCTCCCCAGATGCAGGACACACAGAGATGTTAACCCTGTAAACTCCAAACCTCACACCCCCTCTTGCCCTGCACTGGGGAGTGTAAGTGTAACCACTTACCCCAAACACAGACCTTCACAGAACTCCCCATGATGCTGGAAGGTCAGCGGTTTCGTGAACCCATCTGCCAGGTTCTTCGAACTGGGACAGTATTTCAGTTCCACTAATCCCAACCGAACACTCTGACACACATTCTGGAAATGGATGTCTAGGTGTTTGGTTCTGGCCTGAAACTGCCCAGACTCTGCTAACTTCAGACAGGGTTGATTGTCCTCCCAAACCGTAATGGGAAAGCAACACTCTCCACAGATCTCTTGAACCAAGCACGCATAGAACTCCATTTCCCTACAAATCTCAGACAGCTCACTGAACTCAGCCTCAGTAGAGGAGAGCGCTATGAGACTTTACTTTCGGGACTTCCACCCAACCAAAGAGTCCCCAAGCTTCACTACCATACCAGAAACAGACTTCCTGTCTTACAAATTCACCCAATCGCTGTCTGCCCAGCACGTCAACTTGACATCGCCCTTGGCTGACAGCTTGAGACAGAAGTCTGGTATCTTGCAGGTAACACAGCACCCGCTTGACACCATTCCAGGCTTTTACACTTGGGTTTGTAGCTTCCTGGCTGAGCAGATTGGTAGCAAAAGCTATGTCAGGTCTGCTCCACAGGGACAGATACAACAGACTACCCAGGGCTGACTGAAAGAGCTCAGCATTTTCAAACTCAACGCGCTCTACTTGCTGACTGTCTTTCACGTAGCTTGTCTCCATGGGTGTCCTGACCCCTGCACATTCAGACATCCTGAACTTCTCAAGCAACTGCTCAATCTTGCCTCTGACTGAGCAGGAAACTTCCATCTTCAGTCCTAATTATCTGCACGCCTAGGTAGATCTTTACTGCACCTACGTTCTTGAGTATAAAACGTTTACCAAGCTCTTTGGCAAACTTCTCCACCTATTTGCCTTTGAGACAAAGACTATGTCATCAACAAAAACTAAAACCATTTCCTGTGATTCTCCTGACCTTTTAAGGTACAGGCAGCTGTCAGCAAGACTCTTCCTGAAACCTAGCTTCTCTAAGGCTTCGTTCAGACACAAGTTCCAATTCCTGGCTGATTGTCTTAGCCCATAAATCGATTTGTGCAATCTCCACACAATGCCTTGCCCCTCGCCCTCAAACCCTGTAGGAGGGAGCATGTACAACTGCTCCTGGAGGTCTGAGTTCCAATAGGCTACATCCACATCAAAGTGATGCACCTGCAAACCTCTTTGTGCAGCAATGGCTAAGAGCATGTGCAGAGTTTCACTTCTGGAAGTAGAAGCATATACTTCAGTATAATGCAGCCCCTTCCGCTGCGTGAACCCTCTGGCTACTAGCCTAGCCTTGTACTGCGGTTCTCCAGTTGCTGTGGGTTTAAGGCGATAAACCCACCTGCTGCTCACAGCCTGTTTGCCAGCCGGCAACGTTGTGAGGGAGAACAGACCTAGAGACCCCATTGAGCTCATCTCCTTCTGCATAGCCTCTTGCCATTTGCTGACTTCTTCCTGAGGCAGTTTCTGAGCATCCTCAAAACTTTCAGGTTCACACTGAGCCACCCCAACCCATACACTTGTGGCCTCAAACCTGTCAGGAGGTTTACCTTTAGTGGCCTGAGTTGACCGTCTTAGCGTGAGCTCTGGTACCCCCTCTGACCCACTAGGGCCAGCTAGACCATCCTTGATGTCAGAGAGCTCCCCCTTTGACTTGCTGCACCCTTTGAACCTCTCAGCTGGACCTGTGGGTGAGGATGGTTCACTTTTTGGCTCTGACTTGACAGCTTTAGGAGAGGTTTTAGGCTGCTCCTGCTCTGGACTCTGTTCCTCAGCAGCAGGATCAGTCTCCACCTCTTCCTCATCAGCTGAGTCAAGCAAACTCTCTGAAAGTACATCTGGGTTACCATGTATGCGTGTCCATGCACTTTGCTCACAGAACTCAGCACTTTTGCTGACTATAAGTCTGGACTGATAGCCTTTTGGATAGGCAAATCTCCACCCCTTGGTCCCTGGTTCATACCCACAGAAGATCATCTTCCTGGACCTTGGTCCACCCTTTCTGCGTTTGGCCTTTGGCACAAGAACCCAAGCCTCACAACCAAAAACATGGAAGAAATGCACCTTGGGCTTCTTGCCGTGCAGCAGAAAATAGGGTGTGTCCCCTACAACAGAACAATAGGAGCGATTCTGAGAAAATGAAGCACACTGCCAGGCTTCGGCCCAAAAGCGTTGTGGGAGCCCAGAATCAAAGAGCATAGCTGCAACAGCCTCTTGTAGCGTTCTGTTCTTGCGTTCAGCAACGCTATTCTCTTGAGGACTGTGTGGGACTGTCAACCTGTGGCGTATTCCCTTTTGGCGGAAGAATTTCTGCAGCGCAGACCCGGTGAACTCTGCACCACGATCAGACTGAAAGCTCCGGACCTTTGAAGAGAATTGCAATTCTACAGCAGAGATCCAGCAAACAGATTCACGGGCGACGCTGGGAGCATCGCGCTGGCGTCGGGAGAAGAAGAGGGGTAAAGTACCCGCTGCAGCAACCTTCCGCTCCTTCCTCCCCCTGCGTGTTGTTGGCTTGCCTCCAGTCGTTCTTTTCCCCGCGTCCCACTCCGATTCCCCGGCTCGCTCCCTGCTACTGTTTGCTTGCCTCCCGGCGGTCTTTTACCCGCGTCCCACTCCGATTCCCCGGCTCCCTCCCTGCTACCGCTGGGGCTGCAGCTCCAGATCGTTGGCCCCGTCCTGCCCTTCTCCGTCCCGAACCCCCCCCCCCCAGTTGCTACCCTTTCACATCGGCGGCCGGGCTCTTGTCCTCACTTTTTCCCCTCTTGGCGTTGCTTTGTTCAGCTGGGATTGTTTTGTCGGGTTGCTGCGGACACACCAGCCGTCCGCCTTCCCAGGCGCGTGTTTTGAGGTCACGGCCGCCATTTTTGTTGAGGGATTTGTTAAGGGCAGGGGATAAGCGCCATCTTTGAGGGCACTCGAGGCGGTGGCGCGAGCGGCCATTTCAGCCTAGGTGAAGGGAAAAGGCTTATTGCGGCCGCCATCTTAGTAAGGTCCCCATGGTGAAGCCACGGCGGCCATTTTAGGTGTGGAGCGTGGGGAGAGAAATACGTTTTAAACACAGCTGAATTCCCAAATCGGAGACAGTTGGGCTCTTGTCCTCATTTTTTCCCCTCTTGCGTTGCTTTGTTTAACTGGGATTGTTTTGTCGGGTTGCCGCGGGCACAGCAGCCGTCCGCCTTCCCAGGCGCGTGTTTTGAGGTCACGGCCGCCATTTTTGTTGAGGGATTTGTTAAGGGCAGGGGATAAGCGCCATCTTTGAGGGCACTCGAGGCGGTGGCGCGAGCGGCCATTTCAGCCCAGGTGAAGGGAAAAGGCTTATAGCGGCCGCCATCTTAGTAAGGTCCACGTGGTGAAGCCACGGCGGCCATTTTAGGTGTGGAGCGTGGGGAGAAAAATACGTTTTAAACACAGCTGAATTCCCAAATCGGAGACAGCCCCGCAGGCAAGCGGCGAATAAGCAAGCAAGGGTCTTTTATAGTATCTCTGCTCCGGCAATTTACTTCCGCCTTATAACTCAGGCAGGTCTTTTGTGAGTTCATCTTGGCTGCAGGGCAGAATGTGGTGGGACTTCATTGCTTGTGATTTGTCTGTCTCATTTAACGGTCGGCTAAGTGTGGTGCGCCTGATGTCCTAATTTTACTCAGACTGCCTGCCAACTGCTGGGGGAATAAATAAATACTGTGTGTATATATATATATAAAATAAAAAACAATAAATAAATAAATAAATAAATAAATAAATAAATAAAACCAACAACAACAAAAAATTACAACTAACTAAATAAATAAATAAATAAAAAATTCCAACAACAACGACAACAAATACAAATAATACGCCTACAAATAATAAATAAATAAATAATAATTAAGGAGTAAATAAATTAAAGATAGATCCTTTTTCCTAGGTCGTGAAGAAGTGTAGTGTAGACAATATTGAACTAGGGTGCGCCTTCAAGCGGTTAAATCAATACTGAACAAGCACCGTGCTCAGCTTTTTATGGCTTCCGGCGGTACTCAACAGCCATCCACCTCTGGCAATCAGTTGGCACCTACTGCAAGTAACGGTAGCGCCCATATGGCGGCCATGCCTTGCGACCCTCAAGCCTTTGCCCAGTTCTTCAGGGCGTTCGAAACATTTTATAGGCAGTGTAGGCCTGAGCCTTTGGCACTGCCAGAACCATCGCAGGACGTAATACCTGATACCCCGCCTTTGAATCTGGGGCAGTCGAGTACCTCAACCGCAGCAGCGGGCAGTGCCCAGTCTAGTTCCACAACAGGGGGCCGCCCCAATACCCGGGCCCAGTCTGCCCTATCCAGGAAGGCAGCCCAAGGTGCCAGTAAAGGCAAGGCGCCAGCTAAGAGTAGCAGCAAGGGAAAGGCACCCGGAAAAGGGGGCAGCAACAACACCATCTCACAAGCTGTAGGTATTCCGAGTGCCTTTCAGGAGCAGCAGACTACGCACAGCTCTACTGACGACAGCGCAGGTTCCAACTCCGAAGAAGAGCGAGAGGAAATTAAATCTGCTCAGCCAGCGGCCAGCGCCACTAACGACGTGGCGCAAGGGGGTAAGAGGAAATCCAAGAAAAAACACACCTCGGCCAAGAAGAAGAGGAGCAGGCAGTCAGAGACCGAAGAGGAATCAGGTACGTCCTCTTCAGAGTCGGATACTGAGGGACCCATGGATGGCTATTGGGGCATTGAGGAAAATAATCATGGTATCCCGCTCTGGGCACATGAAAGGAGGGCCAATTCCCACTGAAAAACCTTCAACGGGGTGTTGGAGTGGAAGGACGGAGCATTGGTGGAGGACGTAAAGGTCGCTACCAATCAGCCCACAGATTTCATTCTGGGGAACCACTTGTCCCAAAGAAAGAGGAACAAGATCCTCAACGGGGATTACGTAGATATGTTTACCCTCCTTCCCCCAGCCAAATTAACAGGGAAAGGCGAAAAGAGACGCTCTTACAGTAAGAGGAGGTATAGAACGCCCAGGGCGGAGTGCACCTTTGAGAACTGGTTGGATGGCTACCAGGTTTTCATGGGGGTAGCTTGTGCAGCTTATCCTTGGCGTTCCATGGATTTAGTTGCCTATCTGGCTCATGTGAGGCGTGCTCGCGCCCTTGCAGGGGAAAATTCCGCATTAACATATAATGAGAATTTCCGCAGAAATGCCTCCCTACTTCCTTCTACCCGATGGGACCTGACAGACCCTAACTACTGGGGCGAGGATGTAAATCCCTACATTGAAAAGAAAAGTCAGGACTCAGCAAAAGTGGGTAAGACTGAGACAAAATGTCGGCGCCAGTGCTGGGAGTTCAACAGGGGGGTATGCTCATGCCCCTTTTGTAAGTATCTTCACGAATGTGAGCGGTGTTGGGGTAACCACCCCGCCTCCTCGTGCTTTAAGAACAAGCCGCAGCCCTTTCGGGGGGCAGGGGGTACTTCCACAATAATACCAGAGGTGCCCCCGGAGCATCCCACCAAGGACCCAGTAACCGGCAGTAACGTTGATCTTGGTCTGGCCTTTTCTCTCATCCGCCTACAGCCCCTCAAAGCTTTGTTAGAACAATACCCTGTAAAAAAAGTGCGACAAAATACCTTTGGGAAGGGTTCTCTAAGGGATCTAGAATCCCAGTAGCTGTTCCTCCCAACTCTGGGGATCCACAAAACCAGAAATCGGTTAGGGACAGGCCAGACATAGTCAGAAAAAAAGTTGGAAAAAGAAATCAGGGCTGGCAGAGTGGCGGGGCCCTTCGCCGAACCGCCCTTCAAGGGCCTTCACTTATCCCCGCTGGGTATTGTGCCAAAAAAGGCTCCGGGCGAATTCCGCATGATTCATAACCTCTCTTACCCAAGGGGAGGCTCGGTCAACGACGGAATCCCCCAGGAACTTTGTACGGTGAAATACGCGTCCTTTGATCAGGCAGTCAAAATGATTCGTAGATTCAGACAAGGGGCATTCTTGGCAAAATGCGACATTGAATCGGCCTTTCGCCTGCTTCCAGTTCACCCGGATGACTTCAGATGGTTGGGCTTCAAATTTGAGGGTGCGTATTTCATTGACAAAGCAATGCCCATGGGCTGCTCCGTAGCTTGCGCAGCTTTTGAATCCTTTAGCACATTCCTGGATTGGGCACTACGTTTCAGAACAGGGTCCCTGGGCATGTCACATTACCTCGATGATTTTATTTTGGCGGCGGATAGCAAACCACGCTGCTCCGCCCTGCTGGAGGCGTTTACAGCCCTAGCTGGCGAGTTAGAGGTACCCTTGGCCGCAGACAAAACGGAGGGTCCAGCCACCTCCATCGTCTATTTAGGTATTGAGCTAGACACCGTGGCCCAGACTTCGAGGTTACCGGGAGAAAAACTGGCGGTGCTCAAGGCGCTGATCCAGCAACTGCTGCCTCTAAAGAAAATTACCCTGAGACAAATTCAATCCTTGCTGGGCCACCTAAATTTCGCTTGCAGGGTCGTTGCCCCGGGTTGGCCATTTTGCGGCCGCCTTGCCAGAATGTCGGCGGGGCTGAAAGCTCCACAGCATAGGGTGTGCCTCTCCAAGGAAGTCAAAGCCGACCTGGGTGTTTGGTTACAATTCTTAGAGAAGTACAATGGTATATCCTTATGGCAGGATTCCGTGGCGCTCAATGCCGACTTCCAAGTCCAATCGGACGCGTCCGGAGCTCTGGGTTTTGGGGTGTACTTCCGGGGACAGTGGTGTGCCAAACAGTGGCCCCCTGAGTGGCGGGGTCAGCCCATTACCCGGGACCTTACATTTTTGGAGTTCTTTCCTATAGTTGTGGCAGTGCATCTATGGGCTGAACAATTCCGCAATCACAGGGTGTGTTTTAACACTGACAACCAAGCAGTTGTGTCGGTTGTCGCCAGGCAGTCCGCAAGGTCCACCAGAGTGGGAAACCTGTTACGGTCCTTTGTCCTTCTGTGTCTGGAACGGAATATATACTTCTCGGCCAAATTTGTACCTGGCATTAATAATGATATCGCGGATGCTCTATCTCGTTTTCAGATGGAGCGCTTCCGCTCATTAGCACCAGAGGCGGAACAATCATCGATGCCTTTCCCGGAGCATCTCTGGAATCTTGGGAGAGAGAAGTAATGAAGGGAGTATTTGGTGCAGTGGCCCCGTCCACGATGAGGTCATACAAGAAGGCGTGGGCTGATTTCTTAAGGTTTCGCATGGGCATGCCTGGCTCGAGGTACCGCAACATGCCTTCAACTAGGGAGGTCCTGTGCTACTTGGCGCATCTGAAGGAGTTAGGCAGGGCACCCAAGATGCTCAATATCCAGTCGGCAGGGATCTCGTATTTTTGTAAAGCCTTCTTCGCAACCGACCGGTGTGCAGCATTCATCGTGCGCAAAACATTAGAGGGGTGGCGCAGACAGCATCCTCCCAGCTCAGATAGAAGGCGGCCCATAATATATGATATCTTGTCCCAGATACACAAAGCTTTGCGATCAATTTGCTGGTCAAAGTATGAAGCGTGCCTATTCTCGGCCACGTATTCCATAGCCTTCTTTGGCGCCCTGCGGGTGCGCGAGGTGGTCTGTGAAGGAGGGGTCACACACTCCCAGAGGGGCATCTTAATGAGTGACCTGACTCTGTCCGGAACCGACCTCATCGTCCAGGTCCGGAGCTCAAAGACGGACCAGCAGGGCAAAAGGGCCCTGCTCCGGCTACCAGCAGCACATAGAAAAGGACCCTGTCTGGTTAGGGACACTAGGCGTTTCCTTTACTTAAGACCTACCGGGCCCGGTCCGCTTCTGATCCACGCGGATGGATCACGCTTGACTAGACATCAATTCACAAGGGTAATGCGCTTGGCTCTGTCGGAAAGTGGTCTGCCGGCGTCGGAGTTTGCGGCACACTCATTCCGTATAGGGGCGGCCACCACGGCGGTGCACCTAGGGCTCTCCACTGACAGGATAAAGGAATTGGGGAGGTGGAAATCTAATGCATATAAAGCTTATGTTAGAGACAATTTATGACGTGGTGATTCACCCCTGACGTTGGCTCCCCTGTCTATTTGCCTTTCAGGATCCAAGAGGGTGCGCATTTGGTTGGTGGGCCACAGCATCGTTCATTGGGCCAAGTATCGTGCCATGGGCATTGGACCGGGGGCCAACCTGGGATTACCATCTAACGTGGAGCTGGCTTGGATAGCGCGTAGAGGGATGCGCTGGAGTGAATTCAAACCAGCAGTGATGGCAAGGGCTGTGGCCGAAGGGCCACCCGATGCCCTGGTGATTTAATTGGGGGAAAATGATCTTGCATATCGCAAAGCCATTGATCTAAGATGGAACATTTTTGACGATCTGTCCGAGCTGGTGACGGTGTACCCACACATCACGATATTATGGTCCTCGTTGCTTGAGAGGAGGACATGGAGGGATTGTGTGAGCCCGGTGGGAGTCAATAAGGCAAGGAAGGTTTTAGAGTGGGCAGTCGAACGTAGAGTGGCGGCTCTGGGCGGGTTCGTCATAGGACACCCAAGCATCCAGTTCAGCAACGAGGCCCTCTACAGAAGGGATGGCGTACATCTGTCTGATGCGGGGAACGACATATGGCTGGAGGACATCATAGCAGGGATTAGGGGTTGGTTACAGGTTTGAAGGTATTGGTGGCGAGCTTTGCTCGAGTGGCGGTTAGTCATTGGCTGGGGTTCAAGTGGTATGAAAATGGTGGGGGGGAAGGAACGCCATCACCTTCCCCCAAGGTAAGGGGTAGTCCGGTAGAGGACTCTGGGGGGCGTTGTCTTGTCCGAAACCTGGGAAGGTAAGGGCCTCCGGCACGCCCCCGAGCAGTGACACCCGTGGGATCCTAGTTGGCGTACTTCAACAGGACCCCCCACGGTTTGTGTTAACCCTTCCCGGTCACCATGCCGGGTAGTTGATAGGAGCCAATGCCTAAGGCCAATACCTTCAATTCTTTAATCAATAAAGTTGTGGCCTTTTCATGCCCATTAAACTTAAACAATGTGTCCGGTGTCTTTATTTCATATGGGGGAGGGGCATTGACACGCAAAGCTTTATTAGAACAGAAAACACCATTGTGACTTTCCACATTAGAAGCAATATCTTTGGATAAAGTAAATATGAGAATAAATTGGCCGACATATAGAGAGCTGTTAACAGAAATTGACAACCAATTAAAATTAACAGACTTTGAAGAAGTAAGAGAAAAGGTAATAGGTGGGTTACAATATTTCCAAATAAAACTTTTAAAAATGACAAAAATAATTTAGATATGAAGTGTAAGATTTCAGAGAGAAATAATAATAACAACAATAATAACAATTTTTTATTTATACCCCGCCCTTCCCGGTTCAGGAAACCGGGCTCAGGGCGGCTAACAACAATTTTAAAACAATTGATGCTACGAAAAACAACAACAGCATAAAATACAGTATAAAGCGTAAATAACAATAAAATCAAAAATCAATTTAGAGGGAAAATCCATCCAATAAACATTAGATGATCACCAGGGCTAGCTGGCTAAATTAGTCCCACTTGGGCCAGCGAGGAGAGCAGGGGAGAACCAGCTGTGGGATCCCAGAGCGGGCAATCTTCACAAAAAGGGGAGGCGGAGGGAAGGAAGGGGAACAAAAGATCAGGCTGAGTTCAAATGGAAAGCCAGGCGGAATAGCTCTGTCTTATAGGTCCTGCGGAAGGAAGTTAAATCCTGCAGGGCCCTGGCCTCATGGGACAGAGCATTCCACCAGGTTGGAGCCATCACTGGCCCTGGTGGAGGATAGTCTGACTTGCTTAGGGCCCGGGACCTCTAAACTATGATTATTCATGGACCTTAACAATAGTAGAAGGTAGTACAACACTGCTGTCAAAAATGAACAATCTGCTTTTGGAATGGGACACTGAAGAGGAACAGGTCAAATGTATTATGATAAAATGGGCAAAGGATGTGGGACATAATATATTAATGATGGATTGGGAAAGGCTTAGATTTGACATTTTCTGCATGTAAATTACTGAAAGAGAACTGCATGAAAATGATGGTATAGGTGGTATTTAAGCCCGGTTAAATTAGCAAAAATGTACTTCTCACTCACCTTGTCGTGGTGAGTGGGCTTCCACGTTCCTATGACCCTTGGGAGTGAAGCCATCGGGAATCTCGTACACCCAGCAGGGTCACCTAAGTACTTAATTCGTTCCGGATGTCCGTACTTAACCTGAAACTGTTATTAACCTGAAGCACCACTTTAGCTAATGGGGCCTCCTGCTGCTGCCGTGCCGCCAGAGCACAATTTCTGTTCTCATCCTGAAGCAAAGTTCTTAACCTGAAGCTCTATTTCTGGGTTATCGGAGTCTGTAACCTGAAGCGTATGTAACCTGAGGTACCACTGTACTTTACTAATTAGTACTTTGCTAATAATAGTGGAAGTGATGCAGAGAGTGACTCTCTCCTTAAGCTCCGTACCAGTAGTATACAAGGAATCTTTACAACCCCAAGTAGCTGATTCCCAAAAGAATCTGCCCTGCAAGCGAAAGAAACCTCTGACAAGCACAGAAGAAGCCCAACCTGGAGATATATCCTCATGTGCTTCCCCATCTCAGAAGCCCCTCCTGGCCCTGAGGGAACCTGATTCACAGGAGAAACAGTTCCCCTCCTCTCCTTGGACAAGTTAAAGGATGTCTCCCCTGTTAGGATTTTTATCTCACCAGCTGTGCAGCGAGCAGCACAATGGTTGTTTACATCATGTGAGTGTCTGAGAGCGTGAGACAGGAAGTCTCTGCTCAGTCTCAGTACTGTAAGAATACAAAATACCTCTCTTAGATTTTTTTGGGATCTCTTTATCTAAAATACTTAATAGAAATGCCTCGGTTTTTTTGGTAAAAGTTATCCCCATCATCTTTTTTAATTCATCGTATATTTCCCCCCAAATAATCTTAATCTTTCCACACGTCCATCACATGTGGATCATGTCACCGTTATTTTCTCCACATCTCCTACAAGCATTCACCAAATTATTATACATTCTTGATAATCTGGAAGGAGTGAGGTACCACCTATGAGCCATTTTCATCATGTTCTCTCTTATATTATAGCTGGCTGTAAATTTCAAATTTACCTTCCATAAGTTTTCCCAATCTTTTAGCATAATTCGACGGCCCACATTCCACATCTTGGGCCCACTTTATCATTGAAGCCTTAACCTCCTCATCCATTACTTCGTAGTCTAAAAGAAGTCTATACATTTTTGCGATTATTTTAGTTTTACTATTCGGTAATTCTCTTTCAAATCTTGAAGGCTCCTTTTCAAAACCTATCTGCTTATCCTGTCTGAACATTTCATTCACCTGGAAGTAATCTAGCCAACTAGAAAAGTGATCTTTTATTTTCTCATAACTTATCAATATTATTTGACCCTCCTCCCTTAATATTGTGTTATACATTATCCAGTTCTCTTTGATGATGTTGTTTTTTTTTAACAGTGATTGCTTCTAATGGAGAGTTCCATCTTGGGGTTTTCTGTTCCAAATATCTTTTGTATTTTTCCCACACCTTATATATAGCATTTCTTATTATATGATTTGAAAAACTCCGGTGCACCTTTATTTTCCCATAATTAAGATAGCCGTGCCATCCAAAACGTGTGCCATGACCTTCTAGATCTAAAGTATCCCAATTTTTTAATAAACACCAATCTTTCAACCAGAAAAGACATGAGGCTTCTTAATATAGCTTCAAATCTGGTAACCCGAAGCCACCTCTTTCTACAGTATCTATTAATATCTTATGCTTTGTTCTTGGTCTTTTACCCTTCCACAAAAAGTTAGAAATTTCTTTTGGCCACTTGTCAATACTGCTGGTCTTTCCTATAATTGGAATTGTTTGGAATAAAAAGAATAGCTTCGGTAAGACTATCATTTTAATTACTGAAATACGGCCCAGGAATGATAAGTTTAGGCTTGTCCATGTCTCCAACTGTCTTTTTATATCTTTCCAACAATTAATATAATTATCTTCATACAAGTTAATATTCTTTGGTGTTATCCATAATCCTAAATACTTGATTTTGGGGTAGATTTTAATTTGTATTATTTTTTCTAATTCTGCTTTTTCATCTGGCGACAAATTTGTAACTAATAGTTTTGTCTTGTTTAAATTCAGTTTGAACCCCTCAACTTTACCGTAGGCATATATTATTTCCAACGCCTTTGTTAAACTGTTTTGGTTGTTCCGTAGTTATAATTAGATCGTCAGCAAATGCCCTCATTTTGTAACTTCTATTTCCCAGCATAATCCCTTTTATTTCTTTTTCCTCCCTAATTCGTTTACATAAGACTTCCAATGTTAGTATGACAATTAAGGGGGATAGTGGGCAACCTTGTCTGACCCCTTTACTGATTTCACACTCCTGTGATAAATTTCCATTTATTATGATTTTAGCTTTTTGTTTTGAATATATTGCTTCAATCCCTTTTATATACTGTATACCAAAATCCATATGGTGTAATAGACCTTTCATAAATTTCCAAGAGACCCTTTCGAAAGCTTTTTCAGCATCTATGGCCATTAAGACTGCCTTCTTTTCTATTCTTAAGTCTAAATACTCTAATAAGTTTATAATGTTTCTAGTGTTGCTATAGATGTGCCTCCTGGGCAAAAAGCCAGCTTGGTCATTCTGTATAATCATCTGGAAGACTTTTTTTGATCTTTCGGCTAAAATATTTGCATATAATTAATAATCGCTATTTAGGAGTGCGATAGGCCTATAGTTGTTAATAAGTAGATTGTCCATTCCCTGTTTTGGAATTAATGCAATAAGGCTGTCTTTCCATGAGTCCGGCATGGTTCCATCTTTTAAGATGTTGTTCATGATACTTCTTAATGGGTCAGACAGTATGTCCTCAAATTTTTTATAATACATTGCCGGTAGGCCATCAAGCCCTGGTGACTTTCCTATCTTTGCTTCCTTAATTGCTCTTTGAATTTCGTACAATGTAACAGGGGCATTCAACAGTTCGTTTTGTTCTTTAGTAAGTTTCGGTAGACCGTTCTGTTCTAAATATTCTTTAACTTCTTCTGATGTTTCATTTCCTTCCTTATAGAGTTCTCTAAAGAATTCGAGAAATCGTTTCTCTATTTCTTTAGGGTTGTTTATTATTTTGCCTTCGCACTTAACTCTATTTAGAATCCTTTCTGCCTCTCTCTTCTTTAGTTGCCATGCTAATAACCTTCCTGGTTTATTAGCATATTCAAAGGTTTTTTGTTTCAATAATCTTAGTTTCCATTCCATTTCTGCATTTATTAGCATTAACTATTGAGATTGTAGGATCTTAATATTTCTTTTTTATATATAGAATATTTATTAAAGGTTTTAGACAATATAACACCAAACATATAAAACACCATTACCAACATAAAACAAACAGAAAAGAAAAAAGCAAAAAAGTAACACACAATAGATAAAATACAGCATGATTCATTTCCAAAAAAACCATATTTCCATAACCTTCCTTTGGGACTTCCTCACATCTCCCTTATCTGCGTTCCCAATTATAAAGTTGAGTCAGCAATACTTCACCTTCTTTCAATCTTACTTTGTAATTTCCAAATATTATGTCTCCAGTTTTAATTTTTATTTTCCCATATTTAAGTATTTAATTTTGACATAATATTATATAAATTTACATCCTTATTTTTATAAATCGCTTATTTTCATACTTCTTTCAACTAGTTAGTGGTGTCAAGTTGTTTTCTATCCTGCATCATCTTAGCATTCATACAATTTACAGTGTTTTTGCAAATAGTCCTTAAACTTTTTCCAGTCCTCTTCCTCCGTCTCTTCTCCCAGGTCCCGGATTCTGCCAGTCATTTCTGCCAATTCCATATAGTCTATCAGTTGCATCTGCCATTCTTCCAGAGTGGACAAATCTTGAGTCTTCCAATGCTTTGCAATAAGTATTCTTGCTGCTGTAGTCGTGTACATAAAGAAAGTTCGGTCCTTCTTTAACACCCTTTGGCCGACCATGCCCAAAAGGAAGGCCTCTGGTTTCTTAGGGAAGGTATATTTAAATACCTTTTTTAACTCATTATAGATCATTTCCCAGAAAGCCTTAACCCTTGGGCAAGTCCACCACAGGTGAAAGAATGTTCCTTCAGTTTCCTTACATTTCCAACATTTATTGTCTGACAAATGGTATACTTTTGCGAGCTTGACTGGGGTCATGTACCACCTATATATCATTTTCATAATATTTTCTTTCAAGGCACTGCATGCCGTGAACCTCACACCGGTGGTCCATAACATTTCCCAGTCAGCAAACATAATGTTGTAACCAATGTCCTGTGCCCATTTTATCATTGCTGATTTAACCATTTAATCCTGAGTATTCCATTTTAACAGCAAGTTGTACATTTTTGAAAGTACCTTAGTTTTTGGTTCTAACAGTTCTGTTTCTAGTTTCGATTTTTCCACCTGGAAGCCTATTTTTTTGTCCATATTGAAATTCTCCCTAATCTGAGCATAATGTAACCAATCTCGCACTTTATCCTTTAATTTCTCAAAACTCTGCAATCTCCAGATGTCTCCATCTTTTTCTAATATTTCCCAATATTTCGGCCATTTGGCCTCCATATTGAGTCTTTTCTGAGCCTTAGCTTCCATTGGTGACAGCCACCTTGGGGTCTTGTTTTCTAATAAATCTTTGTATTTTATCCAGACATTAAACACTGCTTTCCTGACAACATGGTTCTTGAAAGCTCTATGAACTTTTACCTTGTCATACCACAAATATGCATGCCATCCAAAGGCATTGTTAAACCCTTCCAAATCCAAAATATCAGTGTTCTCCAGAAGCAGCCAATCTTTCAACCAGCAGAAAGCTGCTGATTCATAATACAACCTTAAGTCTGGCAGGGCAAACCCCCCTCTTTCCTTAGCATCAGTTAATATTTTAAATTTTATTCTGGGCTTTTTGCCCTGCCAGACAAATTTAGAAACGTCTCTCTGCCACCTTCTGAAACACTCCACCTTGTCCACAATCTGTAGGGTCTGAAACAAAAACAGCATTTTTGGCAATACATTCATTTTTATAGCAGCAATTCGGCCCAACAAGGAAAGTTTCAATCTTGACCAACTTTCGGATCTTAATATTTCTTTTTAATTCTACACTATTTGGTTTTTTGTATAATTCCAGCTCGCTTTTTCTAATCTCCTCTAAGATTTCTTGTTGTTTATTTTCCTTTTGTTTTCTTTGAATTACGTTTTGTTGAATAAAGAAACCTCTTAAGACAGCTTTACTAGCATCCCAGACTATCTTTAAATCGGTGCCCTTATTTAAATTCAGTTCAAAAAAGTCCTTTAAGGTCTTTTTTGCTTTTTCTATTATTATTTCATCTCTCAATAAAGTTTCATTTAATCTCCATCTTATAGATTTCCTCTTTCCCCAAGTCAGCGTTACTTGTACTGCATTATGATTAGCTATTGTCTTTGGTTGAATTTCAGATTTACATATTTTGACTGTCAAATCTTTTGTTAGCCAGATGGCATCAATTCTTCCTGCCGAGTTACTAGGGTAGGAAAAAAAGTGTATTCTTTCACTTTCGGATTTTGTATTCTCCATGCGTCCTCTAAACTTAAATCTACTAACTGAAAAAAGGTTTTGGGGAGTTTTATTTGCTGTTTTTTAGTAGTCTTTTTGGATCTGTCTAAATCAGGATTTACCACGCCATTTTGGTCTCCTAAAAATAAAATTTTCTCTCCAATAAAATCCCCCAACTCTCGTTCCAACTTTTGATAAAATTCACTTTTTTTTCATTCGGTGTGTAAAAACCGATAACTTTAATTCTTCCCCCCAGGGCTATTATTTCTATGACAACGACCCTTCCTTGTGAATCTTTATAGATCAATTTCGGCTCCAAATGCTTTTTTGCGTATATTACAACTCCATTCTTCTTAGATTTATCTGAAGAAACAAAATCAAGTCCCAGTTTCTTATTGGATAAAATTCTTGTGTGCTGTTTTGTGATATGAGTTTCTTGCAAAGATATCAAATCCAATTTCTGTTTGCTGAATATAAATTCCACCTTATTTCTTTTCTTTTTATCATTTAAACCATTAACATTCCAGGTAACAATCCTTAATTCCATTATTTACTACACAGTGATTCAACTTCTTAACAAAAAATAAAATTAAAATAAAATAATTTTTTTTAAAAAAAAGAAATTCAGAAAAGTCACTTGTCCTTAATGCTTAAGACTCTTCCTCCTCGACTTCCGGTCGGCGCCAGCGTTAATGGCGGTCCTCTTTCCGAGCTCCGGAGGAGGACTGCTCTGCGAGTTCGGGTCTGACCCGCTACGGCAAGCGGGGGACCCCTAAAGTCACAGGCGCTGAAGCCTGTGAACAAGGAGACTCGGTGGGCAC
Organism: Podarcis bocagei; assembly: GCF_964188305.1. Taxonomy (NCBI): domain Eukaryota; kingdom Metazoa; phylum Chordata; class Lepidosauria; order Squamata; family Lacertidae; genus Podarcis; species Podarcis bocagei. Next base: position 47,769,924 of record NC_138131.1, on the reverse strand, counting down.
CAGAAGCGCCCCCCCTTACTGCAGAAAGAGCATTTTTAAAGGCTCTGGAACGGCATCGGGAGAGCGCGGTGCTGAGAGTCGCTACCCAGCCCGCAGGGTGAAGCCGCGTCGCCATTGACGGAGAGCGCCGATTCCTTCCTGTAAATCTGGGACTGAAAAAACCTGTGAGTAAGACTGAACGCTAATTTGGAACCTTTTAAAAGAAAATTTGGCCGAAAACAGGGAAGGCAAAAATTAAGGAAGTCTGCCTTCCCCTGACTGCATGACAGCTAAAGCAACGGAATTCTAAAGCTGCATCCGCACGAGACTTTTTTCTTTGACTATTTAAATCTGACATTGAACTTAGACCTCCCCTCTAGCAAGCAGGGCAGGGGGGGGGGGGAAGGACATTAAGAACTGCATGATTTATTTAAAAAAGGAAAAACCCTTCTGCTGCCTCACTGCCCTGAAGCGGACTGCCAAATAAGATATTAAAGCACTGAACTGTCTTTAACTCCAGGGGAAAGTTACATAATTGAAGTTTCTGTTGATACAAAGTTCTTGGACTCTGTTGTTACAGTTTACTGGAGCATGTTGAAATTGTATCTACTGGAAAAAGTGTTGTAAAAGACTTTTACAAGCCTCCTGATATACTTGTTTTTAAACTTCTTTGTGTCTATACTTGGATTTTTTGGCCTGCTCCCCCTAGAGGGCTAAAGTAACAGCTGTAAAGTCTAGGACAGTGGAATTTTCCATCAGGGGACCGCTTTCCTGGGAACGACCTTGGGACATGAGTGGCTCAGCGGAAGAGATAACCACAAGAGCTAAGGCTAAGCAACAACAATACCAGCAACAGCAACAAAAGAAAAGAGGCTCAATCACTGGCGCAACTCCTACAGGAACAACAGGACAAGAAAAAGTGACAGCTGCTTCCATGGAGTCAGTGACACAAGCGCTTCTCAAGATAAATCTGTCTTTGGAGAACTTGACAAAGCAGAGTACAGAAAATACACAGAAATTAACAGAACTAACAGCAAGATTGGATTTGAATACAGAATCTATAAACAAGCTGGTCCAAGAAAATTCCGCAACACGTAAGATTGCAGAGGAAGCCAGAACTATTGCTGGAGAGACTCAACAGAACTTGCAACCGATTGCTAAAAAAGTTTACGAACATGATACAACTCTGGCTTTGTGGGATTTACAGAGAAAGGAAAGAAATCTGAAATTAAGACTGATTCCTGAGAGCGAAGGAGACAATCTAGTGGAGTTTTTAACACGAGAGTTTGCTAATTTCTGGGAAGACTTGGAGGACGAAGAAATTAAAATAACAACAGCATTTAGACTGGGCAGAAGACAGAACAGAAAGACCCCGAGGGACTGCTTGATTACCCTTAGATCGAAGGAAGAAAGAGACAAAATACTAAAATTACATTACGGAAGGGCCTTGCAAATTGAAAACTCATCTATACAGATTTTTAAAGATATCCCTAAACACATCTTGGAGCTGAGATCCTTCTACAAGGACTTGGTCTATCTGTTGAAGAAGAACATCATCCCTTTCAGGTGGGAGTTCCCACAAGGACTGTCTTTTGACTACAAGGGAAAGAAGGTGAAAACAAAGACCATACAAGACAAAGAAAGATTCCTGGAAAGAAATCAAGAGGATTTACAGAAGGGAATGGTGGACCCAATTGCAGAACAAAGGAGAGCACTAGACATTCTTAATCTATCGTACGGACTTGACCCAGCACCATCAGAGGAAGAGCAAAAACTTGGAGCGGTCGGAGGAGTAACAGAAAAATAACAAGATGGCCCTGCAATTCCTTAGCTGGAATTGTAATGGGCTGAACATCATGGAACTTTGGAGTGTCAGGCATAGCCCTATTGGCTTTAGCCCAAACGTAGCAGAGTTTTCCTGCACAGCGAAGAAGCTAGTTGCGGCAGTAATGACTAGTCAGCTAGACTCAGAATAACTATTTACAGGATTTATTAAAAGGAAAAATAAAACCAGCAGAGTTTCTGCATACAAATAAAAGCAAAATAAATCCTCTTTCTTTCTTTCTCTCTCATAACCATACACAGCACTTCTAACTCCTAACACACCTCACATCAAACTGTGCTAGCAATCCCTAGATAACAGAGTTGAGTGCTGCTCGTTAACCAATCAGAGTGAGTAGTTTCTAGGTCAAGCAGACCTGGGCTTTCTGCCAAGAGTAAATTGACACCAGCTGGAGTTAATTGGTGAAGCTAGAATCTGCAAGTTTCCCACGAGAACCAATTAACAGAAACTGAAACCGAAACTGAACACCCCCTCACAGATTCTGCTGAACAATTAACTCCAAATACACCTATGTAGGAGATCATTTTTCCAGCAAACCTAAACCCTTGCACATTCGCTTGTTCTTTACCTTTGCCAATGGTTTAGTTAACACATCTGCTACATTTTCTTCACTTGACACATAAGTACAGGTGATTACATTGTCTTGTACACAGCAACGTACATTTTGGTATTTTACAGAGATATGTTTTGAACGCGATTTGAAACCCTCTGTTTTACTTAAGGTTATACAAGCTTGATTATCAATGTAAACTTGTACCGGTTCTCCACAATTTACATTTAAATCTGCCATCAAATGCTTGAAATAAATCACCTCGTTGCACAATTCACTCAATGCGGCGTACTCCGATTCCGTTGATGACACACTTACAACGTCTTGCTTGCGTGACCGCCAGCTGATTAAAGCTCCACCGACCATTATGACTAGTCCTGTGACAGATTTTCTATCTGGCAAATTTCCCCAGTCACTATCACAGTAGCAACTCAACATTTCATCCTCTGAAGAATTTAATTGTAACATATAGCCAATTGTCTGTTTCAGATACCTCAGAACTTGTTTTACCCCTTTCCAGGCATTTAGTGTGGGTTTTGAGACCAATCTACTTAATATGCCTACTGCATAGCTAATATCAGGTCTGGACCACTGTGCTATATACAATAAACTTCCAATTACAGAGTGATATACATCAGGGTGTTCAAATTCAGGACTCTCATCTGTGTGAAGTGTTTTTATGAAACCTGGATCCATAGGCACTGCTGCCCCTTTGCAATCCTGCATCCTGTATGTAGTCAGTAGTTGCTTAACTTTGTTCTGCTGACTAATTAGGCAGCTGCCATCTTGGGCCCAGCACACTTCCAACCCTAGATATGTCCTAACCGGGCCTAAGTCTTTTGCACACCCACCTGCAGCATACAATCTTTGCCCCCTCAGGCGCTGCTACTGGTGTAAAAACCTTGTGCTCATTCAGAGAGGACATCTCTTCCTCCATTGCCTGTTTCCAGCGCTCTGCCTCCTCTTTTGGTAACTTTAACACCTCCTGAAAACTCTTGGGTTCTGCAATTACACTAAACACATTTGCAGTATCAGGAGAAAAACGCACCGGAGGCACTCCTTTGTTTTGTCTTTTAGATCTTCTGGGAGAAAATTTTTCTTCTGACCCACTTTCCTCCTCAGAACTACGACTTCTCTTTTGTTGCTTAGCAACTGGTCTTTGGCTAACTCCACTTTCTTGAGAGCTCTTATCTGAACTTTCCTCCCCCTCAGACTCTGATTCTCTGTGTCTGCCTTCAGAGTCATGAAGCTCCTGGGAAGGTTCAAACCAAACCTCAGTATTGGCATGTAGTCTCTCCCAGCCACTATGTTCACAAAAACTGGCATTCCTGGAGATCACAATGCCATTTGTCCCTTCAGCAAAGCGGAAACCTTTTCCCAGCTCCTGGTAACCCACAAACACTAACTGTTTGGTCTTAGGATCTCCCTTTTTCCTCATTTGTTTTGGAATTAATACCCAGGCTTTTGATCCAAACACATGCAAATGGTCAATTTTGGGTTTTTTCTGAAACAATTTAAAGTACGGGGTTGTACCTATTGTTTGATGAAAGAGCCTATTTTGGAGATAACACGCGGTGAGCATGCTCTCCCCCCAATAAGACATGGGTAAATCAGCATCATCAAGCATGGCAAACATCATATCTTGTAAAGATCTGTTTTTTCGCTCTGCAACGCCATTCTCCTCTGGGGAAAAAACGTTCGTTTTTCTATGCCCAATGCCACGCTTTTGTAACCAATCTTTAAAGGCATTTGACATAAATTCGCCACCTCTGTCCGTCTGAATCCTTTTGAGTTTAACAGACAGAAATCTTTCCACAGATGCCACCCAGCCTTTAAACTTAGTGAACACGTCACCCTTATTCTTCATGGGAAAAACCCAGGAGTAACGCGTGGCGTCATCCACAATTGTTAGTGAAAAACGCGATCCACCCCTGCTTACAGCAAATGGACCAATTACATCCATGTGAACCAGCTGTAGCGGTGACTCACTGACTCTGTCACTTCTGGGGTAAGAGACTCTGTGGGTTTTAACCTTTTTACAGACATTACAATCAAGGTACTTGTTACAACTCTTTAAATTACCCCCATCAGCCAATTCAGACATTTTTAGTACACTTTTCCAGCAAGCATGCCCCATTTTCCTATGCAATAAGTGCACACAGTTGTCATGTATAGCTTTGTTATTCACTGCAGGCTGAGATTTACTGACTACTGCTGCAACTTGAGATCCTGCTTTAAGCCAAAACAAGCCTCCCTCTGACTTAGCAGTGCCTAAAATCTCACCAGCCTTCTTAATAATGCAACTGTCTCCTTCAAAATGCACTTTAAACCCAGCTTTTAGCAAACAATCTACAGACATCAGATTGCTCCTTAATGAAGGCACACAAAGTACATTTTGCAGGCATTCACGCAGACAAGGAACAAAAACTGCACCCCCCGAAATCACTTCGGAAGTACTTCCGTCTGCTAGAGCCACCTGGCTGCGCTGTGCTGAGTTCTTGGAAACAAACAATTCATCTGAGTTCACGATGTGGCGAGACGCTCCCGAATCGACCACCCAGACCGCTTGTTTCTCATCAGCAATCTTGACCTCGCCGGTCACCAGCTGAGCCGACTGTTTTCGTTTGAAGAATTTCCTTTTACGCTGCTGCTGCTGATCTCGTCTCTGCTCCTGCACCGGCAACTGAGACTTGACCAACTCCGGACATTGTCGTTTTAGATGCGCTGAAGACCCACATCGGAAACAACGCCTAACAGCAAACGCTGACTCCTCACCGGTACGCTGCTCTTGCTCCACCTCTGGCACGGCATGAGAACTCCTTCCAAACCGCCCACCTGTAGAAGCCTCTGCAGCCACCGACCTTTCTTGCCTCTTCTGCCATTCTTCAATCAAACGCCCAGTAACGTAACTGACTGATAAATCACGCTCCTGTATGCCTTCTAGAGACAAAACTAAATTATCCCAGCTTTCCGGGAGAGAACTCAAAATAATAGCCACCTTCTCCTGCTGGTCTAAGGCACAGTCTCTTTCCTGTAGCGCAGAAAACTTTAACTGTAAACTGTGTAGGTGTTCCTGCATTGTAACCCCAGGCTGTAACATTGCCTTGTACAATGCCTTGCGAATGAACAGCTTGGAAACCGCTGTCTCACGCACATGGAGTTCTTTAAGTGCTTGCCACACACCTCTAGCTGTCTTGATTCCCCTCACATACGGCAACTGGGAATCTTCCAGCCCCAAGACAATCGTGGCCCTTGCTCTTTGGTCTTTATCGAGGTCTTCATCATCAGGCTTCGTAGGAAACTTACTCACCACTTGCCAGAGACGATCCCTCTGCAGCACTGCCTGCATGCGTTCCGACCACAGCAAGTAATTGGAGTCATTCAGACGCTCAAAAGCCATCTGAACTGGTTGTGAGGCCATCTTGAGAGCGATGTCCCTGGAACCCGGAACCAGCTACTCACGACCACCGAGAGAGAGAACAGGAACCACAGCACCCAGCACTCACACGCTGCAGCTGTTGTCCTTCTGTCTGCTGCGTCACCAGCTCACCACGGTCAGGAACCAGCCAGAGAACAACAACTTCTGGAACTACTGGAACCAACGCCGTTGATGCTGACACCACCGCAACTCAGGCTGGCAGCACAATGCTCATAACCTCATGGAACTTTGGAGTGTCAGGCATAGCCCTATTGGCTTTAGCCCAAACGTAGCAGAGTTTTCCTGCACAGCGAAGAAGCTAGTTGCGGCAGTAATGACTAGTCAGCTAGACTCAGAATAACTATTTACAGGATTTATTAAAAGAGAAAAATAAAACCAGCAGAGTTTCTGCATACAAATAAAAGCAAAATAAATCCTCTTTCTTTCTTTCTCTCTCATAACCATACACAGCACTTCTAACTCCTAACACACCTCACATCAAACTGTGCTAGCAATCCCTAGATAACAGAGTTGAGTGCTGCTCGTTAACCAATCAGAGTGAGTAGTTTCTAGGTCAAGCAGACCTGGGCTTTCTGCCAAGAGTAAATTGACACCAGCTGGAGTTAATTGGTGAAGCTAGAATCTGCAAGTTTCCCACGAGAACCAATTAACAGAAACTGAAACCGAAACTGAACAGAACATGCCTTTGAGGAGACGCCAAGTATTCCACATTTTGAAAAGAGAACAATTGGATTTGATTTGCTTACAAGAAACCCATATAACCAGAGCACACAGGAAACTACTTATAAATAAAAGATTAGGACAAGAATTCATCTCATCGGATAAAGTTAAGAAAAGAGGAGTTGTGATTTATGTAAAAGAAAAATGGGCCCCAAAAATGATGTTTAAAGACGAACAAGGAAGATATCTGGCAGTTGAAATACAAGTACAAGGAGAAAAATACTTAATAGTTGGAATTTACGCACCAAATGAAGGCAAAGCGGAATTTTTCAAGAAACTCCATGAAACTTTGACGGACTATCTGGATTACAATATGATAATCATGGGAGACATGAATGGTGTAGTCTCTACAAATATGGACAAGGCACAAAGACTGACAATCTCCAATGAAGGGAGACTTCCGAAGACCTTTTTTGAGATGACGGAAAATATGGACCTAATAGACATATGGAGAACAAGGAACCCTCTGGAGAGAGAGGGAACCTTTTTCTCCCAAGCAATGATGACCTGGACCAGAATTGACCAAATTTGGATTACTAGTGGGATGGCTCCAAAGATCAAGAAAATAGAAATCTGCCCAAAAACCTGCTCCGACCATAACGCCTTGAAGATGGAAATGAAACTTACAACAACTGGTCAATTCAGATGGAGGATGAATGACACCCTGTTTCGAGATAAAGAGATCCACATGAAGGCCCAAAAAACTTTAAAGGACTATTTTGAAATAAACCTAAAGGCCGATGTGGAAAAAAGAGTGATATGGGACGCAAGTAAAGCTGTGATGCGAGGATTTTTGATTCAACAAAATTCAATTAAAAAGAGAAAGCAGAATGAGAAGAAGGAAAAGATTTTGGAAAAGATAAAAGAAGGTGAGAAAAAACTAAGATCAAAACCGAAGTCCCAGGAGATTTTGAGAGAGATTAAGTTATATCAAACACAATATATGGAATTGATGAATCAAGAGATTGAATGGAAGATAAAGCAAATGAAACAAAAGACATTCGAATCTGCAGATAAATGTGGCAAACTTCTGGCATGGCAATTGAAGAAAAGGCAGAAATTAAACACAGTTACAAGCCTAGAAGTGGATGGAAAGAACATATCTAAACCTAATGAGATTAGAAACTGCTTTTTGAGTTATTTTAAAAAACTTTATTCTCAAGGACCACAAAATGAAGAGGATATAGATAAATTCCTTAATAAATATGGATTACAAAAAATCTCTCATCAAAGCAAGGTGGATCTAAACCAGAGAATAACAGAGCAAGAGATAGAGGGTGCCATTCAAGACATGCAATTGGGCAAATCTCCAGGGCCAGATGGATTGACTTCCAGATACTACAAATCTTTGAAGGAGTGGTTGGTTCATCCGTTAAAGGAAGTCTGCAACGAGATCTTAGAGGGGGAAAAGGCACCAGAATCGTGGAAAGAAGCGTATATTTCACTCATACCAAAGACAGAGACTGAAAAGACTCAACTTAAGAACTACCGCCCAATATCATTACTTAATGTGGATTACAAAATCTTTGCAGACATTTTGGCAAAAAGATTTAAAAGAGTGTTGATGGAGAAGATTCATAAGGACCAAGCAGGCTTTCTCCCAAAAAGACACCTATCAGACAATGTAAGGAATATAATAGACATTTTGGAATTGCTAGAGGTGAAAATTAACACTAAAGCAGTGCTGATTTTTGTGGACGCGGAGAAAGCCTTTGACAACATTTCTTGGAGTTTTATGAAAAAGAATCTTCATGGGATGGGGGTAGGCCAAGGATTTGAGAACGGTATGGGTGCGATATACTCTGAACAAAAAGCCAAGCTAATTGTAAATAATGTGATAACTGAGGAACTTAAGATAGAAAAAGGAACACGACAGGGGTGCCCAATTTCCCCATTGCTTTTTATTTCTGTTCTGGAGGTGTTGCTGAATATGATTAGAAATGACCAGCAGGTTAAAGGTGTACAGGTCGGAGATAAACATTATAAGTTAAGGGCATTTGCAGATGACTTAGTATTGACCCTACAAGAGCCAAACACTAGTACGAAAAGGGTGTTGGAGGTAATTCAACAATTTGGCCAGGTAGCTGGATTTAAACTGAATAAACAAAAAACTAAAGTCTTAGAAAAAAATTTAACAGTCATGGAGAAGGAGAAATTTCAAGAAGAGACAGGTTTGACATTGGTTAAGAAGGTGAAATACCTAGGGGTTTATTTGACATCTAAAAATTTGAACTTGTATAAGGACAACTATGAAAAATGCTGGTTAGAAATTAAAAAAGATCTAGAAATATGGTCAAATTTGAAACTGTCAATGTTAGGCCAAATTGCAGTTATCAAGATGAATGTATTACCTAGAATGTTATTTTTGTTTCAAACCTTGCAGATTCTTGACAAGATGGACTGTTTCAAGAGGTGGCAGAAAGATATTTCGAAATTTGTCTGGCAGGGCGAAAAGCCCAGAATTAAATTTAAAATACTGATAGATGCTAAAGAAAGAGGGGCATTTGCCCTGCCGGACTTAAAATTGTACTATGAAGCAGCAGCGTTTTGCTGGCTGAAAGAGTGGATGCTCCTCGAGAACACAGACATTTTGGACTTGGAAGGTTTTAATAATGCATTTGGTTGGCATGCATATCTATGGTATGATAAAATCAAGGTGCATAGGGCCTTTAAAAACCATATTGTCAGAAAAGCATTGTTTAATGTCTAGACAAGATATAAAGATTTGTTGGAAAACAAAACCCCTAGATGGTTGTCACCCTTGGAGGCTAAGGCATTGAAGAAACTCAATATGGAGGCCGGATGGCCGAAGTATTGGGAAATCTTGGAACAGGAGGGAGATAAATTGAAATTACAAAGTCATGAGAAATTGAAACCTAAAGTACAAGACTGGCTTCAATATTACCAAATAATGGAGATTTATAAACAGGACAGGAAAATTGGCTTTCAGGTAGAACCCAATACTAAGAACTTGTCAAGAATGTATACTTTGCTGCTGAAATGGAATACACAAGATGAAACAGTTAAATCGGCTATGATTAAGTGGGCACAGGACATTGGTCATAACATTATGTTTGCTGACTGGGAATGGTTGTGGAACACCGGTATTAAATTCACGGCATGTAATGCCTTAAAGGAAAACATTATGAAAATGATTTACAGGTGGTACATGACCCCAGTCAAGCTAGCAAAAATCTACCATTTGCCTGATAATAAGTGTTGGAAATGTAAAGAAACTGAAGGTACTTTCTATCACCTTTGGTGGACATGCCCGAAGATTAAGGCTTTCTGGGAAATGATATATAATGAAATGAAAAAGGTACTTAAATGTACTTTCCCTAAGAAACCAGAGGCCTTTCTCTTGGGCATTGTCGGCCAATTGGTGTTAAAGAAGGACAGAACTTTCTTTATGTATGCTACAACAGCAGCAAGAATACTCATCGCAAAGTATTGGAAGACACAAGATTTACCCACCCTGGAAGAATGGCAGATGAAAGTGATGGACTATATGACATTAGCCGAGATGACTGGCAGAATCCGCGACCAGGGAAAGGAGACGGCGGAAGAAGAATGGAAGAAATTTAAAATCTACCTTAAGGACTATTATAAACTTGCTGAATGTTAGAATGTCGAGGTTTGAGTAAGAAAGGGTTACAGTGATATAAGATTAGATTGAAGGAAAGATTAAGAGGACAGAGGACTGACAGATATATTTAGAGTTGCTAAAAACTTTTGGACATTGGGATGCAGAAAGGGGAGGTATGGGGAAGTCTGAGAAACATGGTTTATGAAAAAAGGTTATGAAACTATACGTGTTTGTATGTCTTTTTATATGTTTGTATTGTCTTAAAAAAATTTGTAAATCCAATAAAAAATTTATTAAAAAAAAAAGACTCTTCCTCCTCGGATTGTTTTTTAAGATCGTCCGCCCCTCCTCTCAGCTGTCTTTTACCTCCTAACTCCTCTCTATATGTTCTCCAAAATTTGTCAGCGTCCTCCCAAGTAACAAATCTTCTCCTTTTCCCTTTGTAAAAAAAGGAAATTCCCTCAGGGAATTCCCATCTGTGCACAATTGATTTTTTATTTAGTGCTTCCACCAACGGTTTATATTTTTCCCTTTTTCTTAAAAGCCTCGATGGAACAATTTTATGAATGATTATATCTGTTTCCTGAATTTTAAGTTTTGTCATACTGCTAATTTGTAGTATTTTTTTATTTTTATTTTTTAGAATGATATTTATTGAAAAAAGAATTTTTTAAAAAAATACAAAGAAAAAAGACAAAATCAGAAAAATAAATAATAATAATAAAACCATCATTTTCAAATTCTCCGCTTTCATTACCTTCTTTCCATGACCTCCTCCTCCTCCCATCTCTTGTATCTTAATTAATAATTATCACAGCAAATCCTTTCCATAATTCATAATATTCTGTCATTACATTACCTTACTCTATTTTCATCTTATCTTATAAAAAACCTTAAAACTTAAGACTTAAATTTTATTTTTACCAACTTCTCATAACCATTACCTTTTTACCTAATTCTTTAAACATTTTTACAAGAGCCAAGTAATTTCATTTCAACATTTTTCCAACGTTCATCAATTTTATAAAACATTCCTAATGATAGAAAAAAGAAATAAAAACAATCCCATCTTCTTCCAGCGTCCCCTCCCCCCGGTCCCGGGATTGTCAGTCCTTTTTATCCCATTAGTCTGGCACATTAACCTGGTGATCTTATATCCGAGGCCTTCAAATCTCTCCCATGTCCCTTCCGCAGCTCTTCTTCATATTTTCCTTTCACTCGTGGGAACTCCAGCTTGGTAGTGTTTTTGACCCTTTTCAACAAATCAGCCCCTTTCCTATAGTCCAGACTAGACTCCATGTGGTATTTTTTCAAATTCCCTCCAAAATTGGAAGCCCCAACAACTCCAAACCTCTGACGGCCCATTGCCAGACTCGGAAAGTCCAAACTTCCCTGCATAGAGGGGTCAGTCCAACCCCCCATTTCCAAATCAATCCAAACTTTGTCTTTCCAAATCTGGTTTTTTCCAAGTTCATTTGTCAAATCCAAAGGCTCATTTTCCTGCTGGGCCAAAAGTCCCTCCATCTCTGGCGCCCAAGATTCTGCAACATCCTCTTCTCTCATCTGCTCTGTCAGGACACACTCCTGTTTAAGTTCCTGGGTGGGCTCCATATAGTTTCCCACTACCTGTTCAAATGTTCTGGCCGCATTAGTCATCAAATCCGTCTTCTGACTTAACTGATCCAATAGGGATCTATTTTACAGAAAGCACCCAACAGTGCTTCTGAAAACATTGTCCTGCAAGGTCACAAGTCCTTTCCCACGGGTAATCTGTGGCAGCTGCAAGCTCCCTAGAACTTGTTACAGTTTCACAGTCCCCCTCTAGGGGGAAAACTTCTGGTTGTTCTTTCTTTTAAGGACAATAGCAACACAGTTTCTTTTTAGATATTTTGTCAATATTTGTTCCTTTAAAATGCAAAAGGAAACAGTGGAATCACAATGTTACTCTTCTTTTAACTATCTGTCAAAAACATTTGTCTCTGGTCAATGAGCTTCAAAACGTCAATTCTGACACCCCGCTCCAGGGTCAGGACGGTGGAAAGTTACTTTACTTTAAACTCACTTCTGCAGGTTTAAACAGTCCAAAAAAAAAAAAAAAAGATCCCCCTTCTTCTCCTGCTACCGAAGGGGGGTTCAACAATTTTAAATGGTGAAAACTAATCCTTTAAAAGTGATTTTCTAAGCTCTAGTGTACGTTATCTTTGCTTTCTTCTGACTACAAGGAAACGGAAGGCTGACTTCCTGTTTAGACCTTCCCGTTTCAGTACCAAATTAAGGTGAATTTTTAAGTCCAATTCCTTTCTAATCGCCAGTTCTTATTTGAAGTCCAATTGTTCAATGTTTAAGTACTCACGGGTGCTTATTTTAGAAGCCAAATTGTCCCAGGAAAAAGGCAGCGCTCTCCGGCAACGGCTATGCGGCTTCGCTCCACGGAAAAAGCAGTTGACTCACAGCACCGCGCCACTTCCCCCTCTTCTCTTCGGAGCCCGTTAGTGGGTTCCTTTGCGGATTGGGGGGGCGCTAAGGGTGCCCGCCGAGTCCCATGGTCACAGGCTTCATCCGCCTGTGATTTCTAAAAGGGTCCCCGATTCGCCGCAGCGGAAAGGACCCGTTTCACGCGGAGCTGGTCCCTCCGGTTCAGAGGGAGTCCGCCATTGCCGATGGCGCCACCCCGGAAGTCTAATTTGTAGTATTTTATCTCTAATATTCATATTCACAAAAGTTACCAGACAGTCCCCTGGCCAATTATTAGCTCCTGCAATTCTTGATCTGATTCTAAAGGCTCTCTCAATTTTATTTCTCATTTCCTGTTCTTCTATTGCAATCCATTTGGCTAATTCTGATGATATTTTCTGCTCTATCACTTCATCTGGTTCTTCTGGAATAGATCTAAATCTCAATGTTTTTTCTCTTCTGTGCATTTCAATCATAGAGATTGAATCTAGGACTGCCTCATGGGTTTCTTTCATATCTGCCAGCTCTTTTTTAATTTTTTCTGTTTCCCCTTTTTTTCCTGTGTTCTCCTTCTGTACTTTTCTTAGCCCTTCCTCCAAACTTATCGTTTTCCCTTTTAATTCTCGTACAGTCTTTGTTATTTCCAAATTTTTAACCACCAGATCATTGATTTTAACCATCATTTCTAACACCATTTTTGCATTTTCCTCTATTTTTTGCCCCATCTTATCCAACTTTTGATCTGTTGATCTTATACAGTCGTTCATCTCTTTCTTCATCTCTGAAATGTCTTTTCTCAGTCCCAGGGGAAGATCTCTCATTTCCGAATTCATTTCTGTGTCTTGATTTGCGTTTCTCCTGTTAAGATTTGCAGATAACACCACTCCCGCTAGATTCATAAATTTCTTATTCACATTTGACATAACCAATTGTTATATAATCCGTTAGTACCCGTAGCTACTTCTTTTCCTGACAAATTGTGTTTTATAATACTTCTATATTACACCTCTAATGCACACTGTCCCATCGATGATGATAATAACATAATAATAACATTTAACAGGGAAAAGGAGAAAAAATAAATAAATAAATTTTTACTCAGTTACCGGTTTTGTCCACTAGTTGTCCGAAATCCCCTTGTCCATTTCCCTACACATGTAACCAGCCTTTATATAACTTTCCTGTTACTTGCAGAGTAATTTCCTCTTGCCACCAATAGAGGGGAGCCCAGTAACCCCCCCACCCTGTCGGGAGGGGCTTATTTACTTAACAGTTCTTTAAAATCTTCTCTTGGCTTCCCCAGGCTCTTCTCACCACAAAAACTTTTTCCCCTGCACCCCCTTCAACAGTCAAGAATAGTGTGAAGTAAATCAGCAAAACTGGTGCGACTTCTGCAAATTTTAACACAAGGAAGTCAGGCCTCAATACTACACAAAAACAAGAGCTTGAATGTCTATTGTCTCTTTCATTCATCTAAGAAAGAGCTGGCTCAATATACCCAGTTTAAATTGTTTATACAGCAAATCCTTATCTCCACATCTTAAATTATTATAGCTTTAAATTCTTGCTTACAAAAAGAAAGTCATTTTATCATAGTTACAGCTTGAAACCGCTTAATTTCAATCCAGCATCATTCAACATTCCTTAATTTTACAATATTTTTGTAGATAGTCCTTGAATTTTTTCCAGTCTTCTTCTGTCGACTCTTCTCCCTGGTCATGGATTCTGCCAGTCATTTCTGCCAGTCCCATACAGTCAATCAGCTTCGTCTGCCATTCCTCCAAAGTGGGTAGGTCTTGTGTCTTCCAGTACTTTGCGATCAGTATTCTTGCTGCTGTTGTAGCGTACATAAAAAAAGTTCTATCCTTCTTTAGCACCAATTGGCCGACCATGCCCAGGAGAAAGGCCTCTGGTTTCTTCAGGAAGGTATATTTAAATACCTTTTTCAGTTCATTATATATCATCTCCCAGAAAGCCTTAATCCTTGGGCACGTCCACCAAAGGTGAAAGAATGTACCTTCAACTTCTTTACATTTCCAACATTTGTTATCGGGCAAATGATAGATAGATTTTTGCGAGCTTGACTGGGGTCATGTACCACCTATATATCATTTTCATAATATTATGTCCAACATCTTGTGCCCATTTAATCACGACCAATTTAACCGTTTCATCCTGAGTATTCAATTTCAACAGCAAGTTATACATTTTTGACAAAATCTTAACTTTAGGTTCTAACAGTTCTGTTTCCAATTTAGATTTTTCCACCTGGAAACCAATTCTTTTATCCTGGTTGTAAGCCTCCATTATCTGGTAATAATGGAGCCAATCTCTCACTTTATTTTTCAATTTCTCAAAACTCTGCAGTTTCAATTTATCTCCTTCTTGTTCCAAAATTTCCCAATATTTTGGCCATTTGACCTCCATATTGAGCTTTTTCTGGGCCTTTGCTTCCATCGGTGACAGCCACCTTGGGGTTTTATTTTCCAATAAATCTTTATATCTTATCCAGACATTAAACAATGCTCTTCTAACAATATGGTGCTTAAATGCTTTATGTGCTTTAACCTTGTCATGCCACAAATATGCATGCCACCCAAAAACGTTATTAAAACCTTCTAAATCCAAAATGTCTGTGTTCTCCAGAAGCAGCCATTCTTTCAGCCAGCAAAATGCCGCTGATTCATAATAGAGTTTAAGGTCTGGCAGGGCAAATCCACCTCTGTCCTTTGCATCAGTTAATATTTTAAATTTTATTCTAGGCTTCTTGCCCTGCCAAACAAATCTAGAAATATCTTTCTGCCACTTCTTGAAACAGTTCATTTTGTCCAAAATTTGCAACGATTGAAATAAAAATAACATTCTTGGCAATACATTCATCTTTATAACAGCAATTCGGCCTAACAAGGAAAGCTTCAAATTTGACCAAATTTCTAAATCCTTTTTAACTTCCGTCCAACATTTTTCATAATTATCTTTAACCAGATTTCCATTTTTAGCTGTCATGTTAATCCCCAAGTATTTCACCTTCTTAACCACAGTCAAACCTGTTTCATTCTGGAACTTCTCTCTTTCCATCGATGTTAAATGTTTCTCCAAAACCTTAGTTTTTAATTTGTTCAATTTAAATCCTGCCACCTGACCAAACTCTTGAATTAATTCTAATACTCTTTTAGTACTAGATTCTGGCTCCTGTAACGTCAAAACCAGATCATCTGCAAATGCTCTCAATTTATACCGTTTAGCTCCGACCTGTATACCTTTAACCAACCGGTCTCTTCTAATCATATTCAGCAGGACCTCCAGGACCGATATAAAGAGCAATGGGAAAATTGGGCATCCCTGTCGTGTCCCTTTTTCTATCTTAAATTGTTCCGTAACCACATTATTTACAATTAGTTTAGCCTTTTGTTCAGAATATATTGCACCTATACCATTTTCAAAAGCTTGGCCTACCCCCATACCCTGTAAGTTCTTTTTCATAAAACTCCAAGATATATTATCAAAAGCTTTCTCCGCATCCACAAATATCAGAACTGCTTTAGTGTTTATATTCACTTCTAACTTTTCCAAAATGTCTATTACATTCCTCAAATTATCAGATAGATGTCTTCCCGGGAGAAAGCCCGCTTGGTCCTTATGAATCTCTTCAATCAATACTTTTTTCAACCTCTTAGCCAAAATATCAGCAAAAATTTTGTAATCCACATTTAATAAGGAGATGGGACGGTAGTTCTTAAGTTGAGTCTTTTCACCCCAAGAGTCAGCGCTAGGAGAAGGGCTCCACCTGCAGGCCTAGGGGAAAGGGGGGCTCTTCCCCAGACAAGGCTGGAGGCTCCCCTTCTGGCCCCTCGGGGTCCCAGGAGTCCTTTCTGGACGGCCCTCACTTGCCTCCAAAATGGGCCAAGACGTCTGTTCCTCTCCCTCAGGCGGTATTTCCACAGGAGAAGTCGCTCCCCCTCCAAATCCCTGCAGGTCTCAGGGGGCCACTGGAGCCCAGTGGGGGGACTCTGGAGAACTGGCTTAACTGGGGTCCTCCCAGTACAGTCCAGACAAGAAAGAGAGGGAGCTCTCAGAAGAAGAAGCCATTGCAGAGAAGAACTGGACTTGGCTGTTCTCTGCTGAGGGTCTCCTGCCTTTCTGAAAAGGCTTCCTGGGGGCTGCAATGCCTTGAAGGAACCTTGGGGTGCGGAATGAGGAACCCCAAATGGAGCTCAGGCTCCTGGCAAATGGGGAAAGGAACTTCATATGGCATCTTTCCAGATGAGTCTAGGAATCTAGTTGTGTGTGTATGCAAACCCACAAAGACCACTAGATGTTCTAATTTCTGTTTTTCACCCATGGGTGTTTTTGAGATACCGCTTACTTTATCACACTTGCCTGTACTATCTATTACACTATCAAGCATTCTAAACACACTATAAACATGGGTACAGTTTAAACTTCTGTTGACTTTAAGCACCCCACCCGCTTTTAGCCAACGGCCTACTTGGTACTAAGTGAAGCTTGCAGTTACAGAAGCAGATGAGCAGATAAACAGATTCCTTGCTAGTTTCTTATTTTTCATTGATCCACGTTGTTAGATTATTCATAGGCTTAATGGCTATATGATTTATTTTTTGTACACATAGAAACTAGGGAGCTAAAGATGCTTTTCTGGCAGTGGGACGAATGTCATGGCTAAAGTCTTGAGGGCAGAAACCAGAAAATTCCTTCCAGAAGGTTCTGTTCTTTTCTGCTGAGGCAGCTGGATATATTATGATTTGCCTGAGAAGGGCTGGAAGGGCCCTGCCTTGCCTCTTTCCACCTGGCTTGGGGAGGGGTCTGACAGGCTTCACAAAGGCTGCAGCAGCTACTCAGCAGGGAGGACTCCTTTTTTTAATTGGTTTTAAGTTATATTTTATCTGTGTCATTTTAAGTGGTGGGGGTGTTTTAAATTTTGGTTTACGATTTGGTTTTTACTGTGTTGGGGTGGGATTAATGTCTAGATGGGGCTGGGGGTTCGTTCATTTTTAATATAATTGTGAATTGTTTTTCTTTTTGGTTCTTTGGTTTGCTGGGGTTTTTTTCTATTGTTTTATATAGTTTGTATCTGGTTCTTAAGGGGAGAGGGTCAGGGCTGCTGGGGAGTGGGCCCCAGCCAATAGAATGGCTGGGGCAATTTCCACAGGTGAAGATGTCCTGAGACACCAGATCTCTGTGATCACAGGTAGGAGGAGGAGCTATGCTAAGACCAGACCACATCATTACCGAGGAGGCAGGTTTAGTTGTTCTCCGAAGACTATCTCTCCCTCCAGGTCTGGTCTTGACCGGATGGATATTGGAATCAACAAGGGAGACCCACATGACCTGAAGGTGTTGCTGTGCAATGCCAGGTCAATGATTCATAAGACCACTGCCATCCATGGCTTGATTGTGGATGGAGGACTTGACCTGGCATGTGTGACAGAGACTTGGTTGAATGAAGCAGATGCGCCTGTCCTTGCCGCTGCTCGTCCACTAGGTTTCTTGTACGCACAGCAACCCAGGTCATGTGGGCGGGGAGGGGGGGGGGGTAAAGTGATTTTTAGGAAGTCATTAGTCTGCACCAGGCATCCTAGAGCCAGTGTGGTGTAGTGGTTAAGAGCGGTAGTCACGTAATCTGGGAAACCGGGTTCGCGTCTCCGCTCCTCCACATGCAGCTGCTGGGTGACCTTGGGCCAGTCACACTTCTGTGAAGTCTCTCAGCCCCACTCACCTCACAGAGTGTTTGTTGTGGGGGAGGAAGGGAAAGGAGAATGTTAGCCGCTTTGAGACTCCTGAAGGGGAGTGAAAGGCGGGATATCAAATCCAAACTCTTCTTCTTCTTCTTCTATTGGGAAGACCCAGTTTTCTGAGTGCATGTTCTGGAAGCTGGGCAGTAGGGGCAGTACAGGATTCCTTATGGTGTACCGACCTCCCCGCTGCACCAGGGATTCCCTGCCTGAGCTGCTTCAGGTCGTGGCGGATATGCTCCTGGAGACACCTAGCTTGGTTGTCCTGGGGGATTTTAGCATCCATGTCAACACAACCTTACAAGAGGCTGCTCGGGGCATTGTGGAAAGCATGGGCTCCATGGGGCTGTCCCTGAAAAAGTTTGGCCCAACTCATAGCCGCAGACATGCCTTAGACCTGGTGTTCACCTCTAGTGACATGGGTGAACTGACACCAAGTAAAAGTGAAACAAAAGAAGTGCCATGGTCAGATCACTTCCTGGTGCAACTGGACTTCTCTGCGACCCTTCCCCTCTGCAGGGAGGTGGGAGCGATTTGGATAGTCCGCCCCCAAATGGTTTCCAGAGAGTGGTAGGGGATGTTTTATCCCATGTTGATGGCCTTTCAGCTGATTCCCTGGTGGCCCGCTGGAATGCGAAGTTAACCAGGGCTATTGACTGTCTGGCTCCAAAGCACCCTCTCCAATTGCATGAAGCCTGGACAGCCCCGTGGTTTTCCCCGGAGCTGAGGGGAATGAAACCATAGCTGAGAAGGCTAGAGCACTAGTGGCGGAAAACTCATTTTGAATCAGACTGGACACGGGTTAGAGCTCAACGACGAGCCTACCAAGTGGCGATAGCGACGGCGAAGAGGGCTTTCTTCACTGCCACTATTGCATCTGCAGAAAATAGGCGCAGGAGACTCTTTCAGGTTGTAGTGAAGTTGGGAAATTTTGGTATGTCAAAACGTTGGTTCACGCAGGTGTGAGGCATTGTGGGAGAGTTAAAACTGTGGCCTTCTGGGGAAGGGGTGTCTGGTCTCTTTAACTGTAAAACTCCCTGTCTTTAGAAGTGTGAATCAATTACATCCTGACTTTAGGCAGGATGGGATGTTATCTGATTTGCAGATCCTGGCAGCTGGGGGCTTGAATGTGGATTGGGTGTGAAAAGGTACAAAAGGCTATCAAGTAATTTACAAGTCAAGAGCCTGGTACCTGTCAGAGAGAGCTGGGAACAGAGCAGGAGCCTTTTGATCTCAAGGCCTCTGAGTCTAAACAAAGTTCAGCTGTGCTGGTCTCCTGACAATCAAGAGATATTGTCTCATCATACAACCGTTGGTAAACTGGTAATTAACCTAAAGAAATGATTGGTCCCTATGATGGGATGATTAGCTGCTTGTGCGTAAAATCGTGCTCCCTCAGAGTTTGTGCGGCTCCACAAACCTCTGTGTGTGACAGAGCTCCTCAAACATGTCTGCTCTAATCACTCGTAGAGTCTGACAGTGGCTGTCTGCGGAAGCGCTTCCAGCATAGAAGCTCCTTAACGGAAATGCGTCTCCTGGACTCACGACGTGGCAGCTTCCGGCGAAGCATGGGTCTCCCTATGGGCGCTTCTGACACCTCCCCGCTGTTCTCGCTGGACGTGTCCCTCATCCCTCCCTCTTCCCTGCTAGTTCCTGCTTTGGCTGCTGCGTCTCTCTCAGCATTCATGAGATCCTCCTCCAGAGTACCCTCTCTCCCCCTGCGGGTCCCTGCTTTCGCTGCTGACTCCCTCCCAGCTTCTGTGAGTACTTCCACCTCCCCTTCCTCCGATGTCAGTTCCCTGACATCCACCTCCCCTCCAGGGCCCCCTTCCCCCCCGCCCATACTCTCTCCTCTGGGCGGTGAGGAGTTAAAACCCCGAAAAGAATCCTCTTCATCTTCCGACGTCTCGAACATTTCTCTCCATCGGTCTTCGTTCCGGCTCGCTGAATCCTCCTCCTCCTCGGAATCAAAGAACCCCTCCAACTCTTCTTCTTCGTCGGTGGTGGCAAAGTATTCCCTCCGGAACCTCGCCACTGGCTGAGGTTTACGTGGGAATCTCTGATGAAAAGTTTCTATTAAAACCTCGTCATCTACCTCCTCTGCCATGACCCAGGTGTTTTCCGACTCCGGCTCCCCTTCCCACATCACCAAATACTCTACTTGATCTCCCTTCCACCTGGAATCGAGAATCTCCGCTACATGGTAGCTGTGTTCCTTCTCCTCCATTGCTGGTCCCCTATTGACCCTCCCTTCTCTGTCCCCTTTATACGGTGACAGCAACGACCTGTGGAAAACTGGGTGCAGCTTCATGTGGTTCGGTAACCGGAGTCTGAAAGCCACTGGGTTGACCTGCTGCGTGACTTCAAATGGGCCCAGCCTTTTGGGTCTTAACTTCTTACAACCCCCTTTGAATGGTAACCCTTGGGTTGACAGCCACACCTGGTCCCCCACCCTAATGCTTTCACCTTCCCTTCTGTTTTTGTCTGCCTGCCTCTTATATTCCTCCTTAGCCCTGTTTAAGTTAAGTTGGAGCTGGCGATGGATCGCTTCCATTTCTTCAACGAACTGTTCTGCAGCTGGAACGCTCCAGTTCTCCCCTTCCCCCCCTGGGAAGGCTCGGGGATGGCACCCATGATTAGCCAAAAAGGGGCTCATCCCCGTGGACACGTTCTCTGCATTGTTGTAGGCAAATTCTGCCAACGCCAGCTTCTCCACCCAATCATTCTCTCTGTCATTCACATAACACCTCAAATATTGCTGGAGGACACCATTAGCTCTTTCCGCCTGCCCGTTGGTTTCTGGATGCCGGGCAGTTGAGAAATTAACCTCTACATGCAGTAAGCTCATGAGCTTCCTCCAGAACCTGGAAGTAAATTGTTTCCCTCGGTCTGAAACCACCCTCAAGGGGGCGCCATGCAACCTAAACACATTTTCTACAAACAATTTAGCGGTTTCTTCTGCTGTGACCGCATGTGAGCAGGCTATAAAGTGGGCCATTTTGGTTAACAGGTCTACCACAACCATTATGGCTGTTTTCCCTCTGGACCTTGGCAGATCAGTCATGAAATCTATTGCCACTGTTTCCCATGGTCTTTCAGGTGTGGGTAGTGGTTCTAATAAACCTGCCGGTGCCCGCCTCTCCCCCTTGGCTCGTTGGCATTGGTCACACCCTCTCACATACTCCCGCACATCTTCCCTGACCTTGGGCCACCAAAATTCCCTGGTAACCAGCCACATGGTTTTGTGTTGCCCAAAATGCCCTGCTGTTGGGCTATCGTGCAGTTGCTTGAGTACCTTCTCCCTCAATTCACCTTCAGGTATATATAACGCTCCCTTGTAGTACAACGCCCCGTTTCTCTCCTCAAAACCCCCGGGTTTGTCTCCCTCCCTCCTGAGACCCCTGAGTTTGTCCTGGGCGTATTCATCATGCACCGTTCCTTCTACCAATTCCCTTTGCCCCACCAATGCCGCCCCACACACCCAGCGGTCCTCTGGAATGACATGGGTCTCTTCGGGTGCTCCCTCCCCCTCCAAATATTCAGGTTTGCGTGAGAGAGCGTCCGCCCTAACATTCTCTGGGCCTGGCACGTAACAAATCTCAAAGTTAAATTTGGAGAACTCCTGGGCCCATCTCAACTGCCGTTGGTTGAGCACTCGCGCAGTTCTCCAATACTCTAGATTCTTATGGTCCGTGCACACTTGCACCTTATGTTGTGCACCAATTAGCAGGTGCCTCCATCTCCGGAAAGCCTCATGAATGGCAAGAAGTTCCCGGTCGTACACCGTGTAGTTCCTCTCGGATTTGTTCAACTTTCGCGAAAAGAAGGCACACGGTCGCCACTCTGACTCCTCCTTCCCTGGCTGCAGAAGAAGAAGCACCGCCCCTATGGCTCTGTCAGATGCGTCTGTTTCGACCCTCAGCTTTTTTTGTAAATCCACATGCAGAAGTTGTCCTTCAGAGGCGAAGGCCCTTTTCAGTTCCTCAAACGCTCGCTCCGCCTCTGCAGTCCAAACAAACTTCTTTTTACTGCTGAGACAGTCCGTAATGGGCGCCGTCAGGTGGGCGAAGTTTCGGATGAACTTACGATAAAAGTTTCCAAACCCTAGGAACCTCTGCACATCCTTCTTGGTTTTGGGTGTTTTCCATTCCAGCACTGCCTGAACCTTGCCGGGATCCATGGCCAATCCCTTGTCTGACAGGAGGTACCCCAGGAATTCCACCTCCTTGGTATGAAACTGACACTTCTCCAGTTTCACCCACAACCTGTTGGCTTGCAGCCTGCTCAACACTTCTCTGACGTCTCTCACATGTTGCTCCTCATTCTCCGAATACACCAACACATCATCTAGGAAGGCCACGCAATTCTTGTAGAGCAAAGGACCCAGTACGTGGTTCATAAACGATTGAAAGCACGCTGAGCCTGCTTGTAATCCAAAAGGCATAACGAGATATTCAAATGCCCCCAAAGGGGTGAACATGGTGGTTTTCCATTCATCCCCTTTCCTTATACGTATCAGGTTGTACGCCCCCCTTAGATCCAGCTTTGTAAAAATCTTTCCCTTCCGCACCCTGGTCAAAATATCATCAATCCTGGGCATAGGGAAAGCCACTGGTTCTGTCACTGCATTTAACCGCCTGAAATCACATACAAGTCTCGGCTTGTCCGTGTGCTTTTTATCCACAAAAAACACTGGGCTACCCCCCGCTGCTTTGGACTCTCTGATGAAGCCTCTCTTCAGGTTCTTGTCAATGAACTCTCGCAACTCCTGCATTTCTCTGTCTGACATGGCATACAACTTGCCTACAGGAAGCTGTGCTCCAGGGAGTAAATTGATCTGACAGTCAAAGGGCCTATGCGGGGGTAGTTGGTCAGCTTCCTTCTCGCTGAACACGTCGCTGAGATCTGCATACTGTGGTGGTACCTTCACCTTCTCCATTACTTCAGTCCCTGCTAGGGTGGCTTGGGCCCCTGCTGAACCCTTTTCCCCTTTGCAGTGTTCTAAGCAATGTGCTGAACCAAAGGAAACCACTCTTTGATGCCAGCCCACCAGCGGATCATGTAGCGCTAGCCAGCTCATTCCCAAAATAATGGGAGCGCCTCCCAAGGTGGCCACATTAAACGCTATCAGTTCTGTGTGCCTTGCCACCCTCATTATCATTGGGACGGTCTGCAAGCTGACTCCTCCTCCCAACAACTCCCTGCCATCGATCGTGGTCACCTGCAGGGGGTTGCTTAAAGGGATCGTCTGTATCTGGTGTTCAGCAGCAAACTCCTTGCTCATAAAATTGCAGGAGCTGCCTGAGTCCAACAGCGCCTTTATTTTTAGGGGGTGTCCATTTTGCAGCTCTAGCGACACTTCAATCACTAGAGCAGGTTGAGGAGCTTCTGGCACGGGCACTTTCACTGCTCTTTGGCCTGGCTGCAGTGCCCCGACTGTGGCAACCAGGCGTTGGCTTTTACCTGCTCCGTTTCTCCCTGCTCTCCTCCCTCAACAGCTCCCACCATCCCTTGCCATTCCTTCCTCTGGGGGCAGACTCTGGCAAAGTGGCCTGGCTGTTGGCAGAGATAGCATTTCCGGGCGCCCTTTCCTTCCTTCTTAGCCCCCTCACTGGGTTTTGAAACTGCGCGCGCGCGCGCTGTTCCGATTTCCATCGGCTCTGCCGGCGGGAAAGCTGGCTCAGGAATGTCTGGAATGCGGAACTCCTTCCAACGTTCCCCTTTCCCTTCCCGCCTCTCCAAAGCTCTAGCCTCCTGGCGCGCGCCTATGGTCAGCGCAGATTTAGTCAGCTGATCCATGGAATCCGCCCTAGGACCCCGGGACAGTTCGTCTTTCACGGCCGAAGCCAGGCCTTCTTCAAATAGCATTTGAATGGGTGCCGCCGATAAGTCCCACCCCAATCTGTGAACCAGCATAGTGAACTCAGTCCAGTACTCACGGACAGATCGGCTTCCCTGCTTGCAAGCCATTAGCTGTCTGCGCACCACTCCCTCCTCAATATCGCTAGAAAACATGAGATCCATTGCACGAAAGAACTTCATGGTGTCCTTTAGGACGTCGTTGTGCGTTGCCATCAGGGGCCTAACCCAGTCTCTCGCCCCCCTCTCAAGATGCCCAATCACGAAAGCCACTCGCGATTCCTCGTCAGGGAATTCATCAAACTGCACATTGAGGGCATATTGCATCTCTGTTCTAAAGGCATGATAGTCCTTGGGGTCCCCCCCAAATTTCTGCACCAATCCTGGTACCTTTCTGGGGAACTGGGTGGCTCTCCCCTTCTTGTCTGCATCCTGAGCCCTTCTCTCCTCAAGCCTCGCCGTCTGCAGCGCAAGTTGGACTTCCAACGCTCGGTATCTTTCTTCCAAGCTTGGACCAGCTCCAACCCCTGTTCCTCCGGTTCCGGCTGGGTCACTCATGATGCTTTCTCCTGCACAGGCAGCGTACAGAGACTGTCAGACTGCTATGATGGGATGATTAGCTGCTTGTGCGTAAAATCGTGCTCCCTCAGAGTTTGTGCGGCTCCACAAACCTCTGTGTGTGACAGAGCTCCTCAAACATGTCTGCTCTAATCACTCGTAGAGTCTGACAGTGGCTGTCTGCGGAAGCGCTTCCAGCATAGAAGCTCCTTAACGGAAATGCGTCTCCTGGACTCACGACGTGGCAGCTTCCGGCGAAGCATGGGTCTCCCTATGGGCGCTTCTGACACCTCCCCGCTGTTCTCGCTGGACGTGTCCCTCATCCCTCCCTCTTCCCTGCTAGTTCCTGCTTTGGCTGCTGCGTCTCTCTCAGCATTCATGAGATCCTCCTCCAGAGTACCCTCTCTCCCCCTGCGGGTCCCTGCTTTCGCTGCTGACTCCCTCCCAGCTTCTGTGAGTACTTCCACCTCCCCTTCCTCCGATGTCAGTTCCCTGACAGTCCCTAAACCTGTCCTCCACGTGGGGTTTTCAAGGATAAAGGTTTGGGGAATTCAGATGCAAATTGCAGAACATCTTGCCCTGCTGTTTCACCTGAGGGCGTTTGACCAGTGAAAGGACTTTGACTACTCGCTGTGCTTTGAACTGTTACTGTGTGAGTATGATTTTAGTTAGCTATATTTTTCAACGTTTTTATTTTCTGTTTGTAACCCTTTCAAGAACTGTGCAAACTTTTTGAGTGGCTTTTTCAATAAACCTGGAAAAGGACTTTTGCCTTTTGTATTTTGTGCCTTTGCTAGGAGAAGCTGAACTGGTGCCTTACCGTTTGGACACCTACCTGTTGAATTTCTGTCTGCGTCACGGTAAAGTGACTCAGGCCTGTGCAACCTGGTAAATATCGAAGGGGGGTTCTCCTCCTTGAACCCCATTTGAGGGTGGCCCAGGAAAGGAGGTGGTGGTAGCTTTACTGTTTGGGCTTGTGACTTGCAACACCTAGCGAACTCTCCCTCTTCCTGCCAGGTCCTGCCGGTGTCTAGAGGACTGGACGGGGGGGGGGAATAGTCCCCGCTATTACTACACAGGTGGTTCGCAATTTAACAGAACCACCTTTGACATCGGAGCCTGGCAAAGACTCCAAGATCTCCTGCAGTTTTTTGCAGATGAAATCGCTCAGATTCAGAGAGAGGTGGACTCCACTATGGGATCAGGACCAGGGTGAGAGAGTACTAGAGTCCTGTCTAGTCAAGCTGCATCGAATCAATTCAAATCTGTTACCTCCTAGGATGTGGACAGGCTGCTTGGATGAGTGAAACCAACCACCTGTCTCCTTGATCCTGGCTAATAAAAGTGATCTGGGAAGCCACTGACAGAGACCCACTGCTTCTTAACAAACATCTTTAGACCCGGCTTAGCTTCATGCCAACGCTGCCTTCTCTCTCCCTACCCCTACCCCTTTTCTTTTTGGCTCAGAGTCCTGCTCCCTCCATTTTATCATTCCCTTGGAGAAATGGAGAAAGAAAGAAAGAGAAAAGCAAGGAGCCACACAGGCGTCCGCCCCCCGCCGTCTGCAGCCGCTGGCAGGGAAGCGCCTCCTTCCCTGTCAACCAGCGGGGAAAGAAGCAAGCAGCAGTGTGCTGGTCCCGAGGGTTATCCGTGCGGCTAGCTCCAAGTCCAGTCCAAGGTCGAGGGTGCAGTATGGAGGCAGTCCGTCAAAGCTGAAGCTGGGTCCAAGGCAGGGAGTCGGGTGAGGTCAGGAACTCTGGCAGAAGAGCAGGACAGGGTGCAGGCAGGAACAGGCTACCAACAACGTTGCTCCCGCAACCTGGGACTGGGGCTGACTGGCTTTTATCTGCCCCGAGGCATAGGGCGGCCCCGGTCCACAGGTGACTTGCATCTCCTAGCCTGGAGGCGAGCACTCCTCCTGCAAGAACTTAGTTCCCTCTGCCTCTCTGCCCTGAGCCTCTGCAGCCCAGGAGAGGCTGGAGGGTTACCAGACCCAGAGGCAACCTCCTCTTCCCCTGATGGGGCTGGGAGAGGAGCACCTGCAGGCAGTGGGTCCTCCATCACCTCAGGAGCCAGAGCCGACTCAGCTGGTGCCTGCACCTGAGGATCCGGCACAGGTGAGGACCCTTCAGGCTCAAGCCCCAGCCCCGGCTCAGCTGGTTCTGGAGGCAGGGAGTCCTGTGCAGGCTGGGATTCCTCAGGTTCAGCCTCCGAGTCCGAATCCCAGGCCATCACAAGCAGCCTTGGAGGCAGGCGGGACGTGGTGAGAGCAAACAGCTACACACGGGCGCTCCAAATGTGTGTGTCCCCGCCCCTTGAAGCCGGCTGTGAGGTCCCTCCTCTCTCCAGCCTCTGCCTGAGCCCAAACCAAAGGCACGTTCACGGTCCAAGGCAACACGTGCGTAGCTGGCCGGTGAGGTGTCCTCCCTGAGAAGAGGAGGAGGCAGAGCCATGGCCGGGCTCGAAGGTCAGTGTCCTGGAGTTTTGGGCTCGTGCTGACCTATCCTCACCCTCCACCCCCACCCCCATCCCGCCCCACTTCTCCTTTCCCACCAGGGCAACCGGTGGCAGCAGAAAGAACGTGGCAGCATTGTTCATCCGAAGCCACTGCTTTCTTTCGGGGCCGGGAGCGGGCACGTTGAACATTTTGTCTCCCCCCTCATGATGGCACCCAGGGCGGCTTGCCCCCACCCCACCCCCCCTTTCTCCACCACTGCCTGGTACCTGATCCTTCTCCAGTCTGGTCTACTAATCCTATTTTAAACATGCATGGAACCACACAATCATGGCATTTTGACGCTAAATTACTAACCAGCCCATTAGCTGTGGAAGCCATCTCCACAACCATCTCGGAACATTTTGAACCTATTGTAGATACAGATTTACCAGAAAAAATGATGTGTGGTACTATGAAAGCAGCAGTATGGCAGGAAAGAATAAGATATGTAAACAACATGAACAAACAGCAACATCCTTACATATTGAATTGAAACAATTAGAACAGCACCATAAACCAATTGGTTCTATAAATATTAGGAAGCAAATCAAAGTTACATGTCAGAAATCGGAAACTATAGATATTCATTTTTTTAAAAGAAATATTTATTAGAGTTTCCAATTTTTTACAAAACAAAAAGAAAAAAGCAAACATAAAAACATTAAAAACACATAATTTTCACCACTTATTTTCTCATAACTTATTTCCCCAACCTCCTCATACCTCCCCTTGTATATCCAGTTCAAATTATTTATACAGCAAATCCTTATCTCAAAGCATTACAGCTTAAAAAAAAAGAAAAAAGAAACACCTTATTTTTTCTCCAACATCTTAGATTGTTATAACTTTAAATTCTTGCTTACAAAAAGAAAACCATTTTATCATAATTACAGCTTGAAACCACTTAATTTCAATCCAACATCATTCAACATTCCTTAATTTTACAATATTTTTGTAAATAGTCCTTAAATTTTTTCCAATCTTCTTCCGCCGACTCTTCTCCCTGGTCACGGATTCTGCTAGTCATTTCTGCCAGTCCCATACAGTCAATCAGCTTCATCTGCCATTCTTCCAAAGTAGGTAGATCTTGTGTCTTCCAA
Organism: Podarcis bocagei; assembly: GCF_964188305.1. Classification (NCBI taxonomy): domain Eukaryota; kingdom Metazoa; phylum Chordata; class Lepidosauria; order Squamata; family Lacertidae; genus Podarcis; species Podarcis bocagei. Next base: position 47,741,586 of record NC_138131.1, on the reverse strand, counting down.
TGCTTTGCGATAAGTATTCTTGCTGCTGTTGTGGCATACATAAAGAAAGTTCTATCCTCCTTTGGCACCAATTGGCCGACCATGCCCAACAGAAAGGCCTCTGGTTTCTTCAAGAAAGTATTTTTAAATACCTTTTTCAATTCATTATATATAATCTCCCAGAAAGCCTTAATCCTAGGGCACGTCCACCAAAGGTGAAAGAATGTACCTTCAGTTTCTTTACATTTCCAACATTTGTTATCGGGCAAATGATAGATTTTTGCAAGCTTGACTGGGGTCATGTACCACCTATATATCATTTTCATAATATTTTCTCTCAAGGCATTACATGCCGTAAATTTCATTCCGGTGGTCCACAACTGTTCCCAGTCAGCAAACATAATATTATGTCCAACATCTTGTGCCCATTTAATCATAACAGATTTAACCGTTTCATCCTGTGCCAGCGACGAATGGCAGATTCCCTCCGAGCTTCGGAGGGAATCGGCTCCGCGGGGACAAATAACAAAAAGCCTGTTGTATCTGAAACAAAAATAAATATGGGAAAAGGAATCAAAATTTAAATTATTTGCCAATAATTTAGGCCACTACAAAGGCCACTACACTGTCTCCCTGCACCTCCAAATGCTCCCTCTAAGATGAGTGCAATGATAGGAGGGACTGCCAACTCCTCCAGCCCCCAACACCCACCCCGTGTTTATTTTTACTCCCCCCCCCCCAGCCAAGTGCATAAAGCTGATTTCGTACAAATTAAGTTGTGAGTTGCCCATACAGATATTTGGAGAAACAGTAAAGAGGTGTTTCATGGGACCCAACTTCTGAGTCTGTTTCCTCCACAGACTTCCGTCAGCCTCCAGGTTGTACTACTGCCTACAGGTGTCATGGAACTCCTCCAGTGTCCAAAAGTCCCGCCATGTGGGTGGTAGACCATCTTGCAGATACATTCCGCAGCGCTGGCATGGAGCCTGGAACAGCTTCATGTAACTTCTTAACCAGGTCTTTAAAAGTCGGAAAGAAAAAGAAAGAAGGGAGGAAACTTAATATGGACACTCCCAAGGTCATCACTTATGTCAAGACCAATGATGCAGAGGATGGGAAATGTATCTTGGCTTGAGTCCAGAGAGAGGCAGACTTTAGAAGGAAGTATACCAAAAACCCACAAGGTCACAGTATAGCTGATAGTATATTTTATTGGAATGCCTGTCCTCTCTCAATAAGCAACAACATAAACAGAAATTCCTGCAGTGACAAGCAGGTATTTGTAACTGAAGGGTCACCATGGACAGCCAGGACTTCCTTGCAGCTAGACCAAAATCAAATTCAGCTCATAAAAAGTGACCTTTTCATTATGAGATGCTGGAGTCTGCCTCTTGCATCCAAATGATATCTATCCAAGAGCCACATGCTTCAGAAATGTGAAATCCTACAGAAACATTTCTAAAACCAGTTTCACAGCTATCCTTTCAAACACGTGCCTTAAGTTTCAGCAAGAATATATGCAGATATCTTTTGTTCATGGCCAACATGGATTTAAATCTTGATCAGAAAGGAGGGCCATTACTACGCAGGAAGAGTTGCCAATTTTAGGGCAGGTCTGTTTGGCAGCGCTGCCTTTGTTGGGGAAATATATAATCTGATATTGACCATCTCTGTTGTCTTTGGCACCTAATGAAAACCATCCTCTTTCAACAACCATTTTAAATAGAGGTATTTCCCAGTCTGTTTCTGTATTGGGGATGTTTTTAGATGCTTAAACTGTTAATCACTCATGTATATGCCACCCTGGGCTCCTTAAGGAGGAAAAGCAGGATATAATAAATTTAATAAATAAATATGATCAGGTCCATTTTGGCTGCAGTGATAAAAAACATACCAGTTTCTGCGACTCCTGGGCACAGAAGGGAACAAAAACACACGAAGCTGCCTAATGCTGAATCACATTATTGGTCTGTATGTTTTGCTATTGTCATAGGGAACCTGCAGCCCTCCGGGGGTTAGAAGATTGGGAAAGGTTGTGGAAGAAAGGGGTTAAGTTTACTGCATGTACTGCATTAAAAGAAAACATTATGAAAATGATGTATAGATGATACTTAACCCTGGTAAAATTAGCAAAGATTTACCACACAAATGATAATTTATGTTGGAAGTGCAAAGAAAAAGAAGGCACCTTTTATCATATGTGGTGGACATGTCCCAAGGTGAAGGACTTCTGGGAAAAGATTTATAATGAGTTGAAAAAAATGTTGAAAAATACATTTGTTAAGAAACCAGAAGCCTTTCTACTTGGAATAATAGGATTGGAATTGCCCAAAGAAGATGTTAGGTTGTTTTTGTATGGCACTACAACAGCAAGACTGCTATTAGACAAAAACTGGAAATCGCAAGAAATACCAACAGTAGAAGAATGGCAAATGAAGATGTTGGACTTTTTGGAGCTGGCCGACCTGACTGGAAGAATCCGCGACCAGAAAGAAGAGGAGACACAAGAGGATTGGAAGAAATTTAAAGATTACTTAGCCAAATATTGTAACATAAAATAATTAGAAGTCACTTAAAAGTATCAAACAGGTTTAGGATTAGAATAAGAATGAATTGTAAAGCATTATGGATTTAGATCATTAAGAAAAGAGAAGAAGATAGTAAATTGAAGGAGTTAATTTTATTAGAAATATGATTTTGGAGAACTGTTACATGGTGATATAATGAAATTCAGTTAGGGGGGATTTGAGGAAGTCAGTTAACAATGAAAGTTAAATGGGGTTTTAGAAGTAATAAGTGTTTATATTTTTGTTTCTTTTTTTCCTTTAGTATTGTAATGTGTTTTCTTTTGTGTGTTTTATATGTTATGTCTGTTATAAATGTGGAAAATTAATTTAAAAAATTGGAAAAGAGAAACACATTATTGCTCTGTATGTTTTGCTATTGTCATAGGGAACCTGCAGCCCTCCAGATGTTGTTTGACTACAACTCCCATCATCTCTGAGCATTAGTGATACTGGCCAGGGCTGATGGGAATTGGAGTCCAACAGCACCAGGGTAGGAAGATTGGCTGACAAAAACTGGCAGCTGCCCCCCCCCCCATGTTTCAGGCAGGAGTATTTTCTGCACTTTCAGTATACAAAGCATCTGGTTCATAGCCTTATCTCTACAGAGATACTTTTTTACTATATTGACCCCAAATGCCTACTTGCAGGTGCGCAGACTGAATTTTAGTTGCATCTACTTATGGAAAGTAGTGGGACTGCAGAGTATATAGGGAAAGGCCCATAGCTTGGTATTGATCATCTGCTTTGCATGGAGAAGGTCCCAGATTCAATGCTCAATGGCATCTCCAGGTAAGGCTTGGAAAGACCCCTGCCTGTGTATGGGTTTCTTGAAGACATATTATATCAGCTCCTTGTTCTCTGGCTAGCCTGGATAACCTATATCGTTTACGGTTGGATGTAAGACCATTGACATTCAGTGAAATAATTTTGATTGAATTAACCATATTCTTTGTTGCTTTGAATTTTGTGTACGTTAAGCTGAGGATTTCTCTCTCCCCCATGGAAGAGAAAATATATCGAAGAATTTTCATCCCCTCTCTCCACATTCCGAAAAAGCACGCATCCCCTCCCTCCCCTTAACCAAAACATTTCAATAAAACAGTTTGTTTGATGGCCTCTTTACTCCTTTAAGACGTAACATCATGCGAGTGTGTTCTTGGTCTTTTCTCTGGTCGTGTTGAAGCTTCACCTGAGTGTCCTTCTCCTGCATCCACCTCTTCCGCCGCCGCCTCCTCAATTACCTGTAGTAGTAACTCATCAAGTTCGATTCCCAGCTGCGTCAATAAAATCCCAGCCTCTGTTGGGTTCTCGGCTATAAACCTTTTACCATCTTTAAAAATCAGTATAGAGACAGGGTATAGCCAGGTAAACCTTATGTTGTTGTTATGCAGTTTTTGTGCATAAGGTTTCATTTGGCTTTTTTGCCTTAGAGTAGCCTGGCATATGGGACACGGGTGGCGCTGTGGGTTAAACCACAGAGCCTAGGACCTGCCGATCGAAAGGTCGGCGGTTCGAATCCCCGCAGTGGGGTGAGCTCCCGTCGTTCGGTCTCAGCTCCTGCCTACCTAGCAGTTCGAAAGCACCCCTAAGTGCAAGTAGATAAATAGGGACCGCTTTCTAGCGGGAAGGTAAACGGCGTCTCCGTGTGCTGCGCTGGTGCTGGCTCGCCAGATGCAGCTTAGTCATGCTGGCCACGTGACCCGGAAGTGTCTTCGGACAGCGCTGGCTCCCGGCCTCTTGAGCGAGACGAGCGCGCAACCCTAGAGTCGGACACGACTGGCCCTGATGGGCAGGGGTACCTTTACCTTTACCCAGCCTGGCATATGTCTCGACTCACCCACACTCTTTTCCCTTGGAAACTCAGTTCTTTAATTTTCTTTGGTTCTGACATGTGGGTACACACCTATAATGGGTTGGGAGTTACTCGTGCGTAATCCTGCTCCGTTTGAGCATTAGATTGCCTGGTTAAACCCTCCGGACTGCACAGCCCATCTCAGCGTGGCTGCCCTTAGTCACTCATAGAATCTGTCTGTGGGCGTTTCTTAAAGCATTGCCAACATAAGAGTTGTTTGACGCCCAATCGTTTCCACCTCTCACTGCGCGGGAGTCTCCTGCGCAGGGTGGGCGTGGGCAGCGGGGTGCTTGGGCTCTCCTCGCTAACTTCGAATGAAGAGTCCTGGAGCCCCTGCACCTCCCTGTCCCGTTGCTCTCCTGGATCCCTGGTGTTACACTCATTCTCTTCCCCTTCTTCCCGGCTGTGTCTCCCTCTATTGCTTGGACCTTCCCCTGCAGAATCAGAGACCCTCTCCTCCTCCCGTGCCTCTGATGGCAGTTCCCTGACAACACCCCACAGAGCAACAAGCTTGGGAAGCGTGGGGCACATGGTTTGTTCATGGGGTACGAAAAAGGTGCATACAGTGTATGGATGACTGACTCTAAGTCCATAAAGTTCACAAGGAGTGTTGAGTACAATGTGGGAATTTTCCAGAGTTACCCAGAGGAAGATGAAGGTGATGTGAAAAAAGCAGATGATGCTGAGGAAGCTGAGGAAGCTGAGGATGATGATGATCAGAGTTCGGATTCCAGCTCAGTGGGCGGCGCTGCTGCTGATGTCAGTGACAGTGATGACACAGCAGACTACAAGAGCGCAAAGGCCTCAGTCAGACCATCTGATGCGTCTGACAATGAACTGGAAGAACCACTGTTCACCATTGGTCACTTTTCTCCTAAGAAGGAGGAGGTGAGTGCAGAAGACTTGCGTCTAGTACGCAGATCTGAAAGGGCCACGAAGGGCAAACCTCCAAAGAGATTTGCTGATGAGTTTGCTAAGATGGCAACTGCTGTTCTTAGTAGCTCAGAGAAGATGTGGGAACCTTCAAGCTTCAAAGAGGTTCAGGAGTTAACCTCTAAAGATGCTGAGCCTTGGCTTAATGCCATGAAGGCTGAAGTTGATTCCTTGAATAGGAACCAAACTTGGGAGCTGGTAGCGGTAGTCCCAGGAATGAGACTGGTTGGCAGCAAATGGGTCTTCAAGGCCAAGACAGACCAGAATGGCAAGGTAGTCAGAGACAAAGCCAGATTGGTTGCCAGAGGTTTTTCACAGGTATCAGGATAGGATTACCACGAGACCTACTCTCCCACCGTCAAATATGAGAGCATTCGGCTGATGCTCAAGATTGCTGCAGAAGAGAAACTGCAAGTTTCCCATCATGACATTAATACAGTTTTTTTGTACGGAATTTTGGGGGAGGAGCTGTTTATGCTTCTACCTGACGGGATGCAGATACAGAAGGGAATGGTCTGTAAACTGCGGAAATCCTTATATGGTCTCAAGCAGAGTGCTAGGTGTTGGAACACAAAACTCACTGAGGCATTGTTTTCTCTAGGTTTTCACCAGGGCAAAGCTGATCTGTGTGTGTTTGTCAAGGAGGAGGGGCAAAACAAACTATATTGTTTATGTTTTGTTGATGATCTTCTGATGTTTTGGAAGAATCAGGCTTTTTACCAAAGCACCCTAGCTCAGCTGAAGGAGCACTTTGACATGAAGGATCTTGGTGAGGTATCCAACTATCTTTCTCTGCAGGTGGAGAGGGACCAAGCAGGTAATTTTCTGGTACACCAAACAGAAAATTGCTGATGTATTAACCAGGTTGAATTTGGTTGATGCAAACCCAGCAGACACACCGATGGTGACAGGTTACCAGGTAGATAGTACTGCTGAAGCGTTTTCTGACACTATGCTGTACAGATGCATTCTAGGCAAGTTGAATTTCATTGCTAGATGTTCAAGACCTGACATAGCTGTAAGCACTAACCTGCTTAGCAGAAATGCTAACAATCCTACCGTTCATGATGGGAAACAGGAATGAGACCGTGTCAGCATATAACACCTATGCTCACATACCTGCACTGGTTGCCCATTTGGTATATAAAACACTGAACAGCTTGCAACCAGTTTACTTGAGAGATGGCCTTACCCCATATATGCCCATTTGACTGCTTCAGTCTGCAGAACTGACACCGATACAGGTGTCACATAATACTCGTTCTGCCGTTGAAGGAAATCAATCTTTTAGCATGGCAGCACCTACACTTTGGGGCTCCCTGCCTACTAACAATACTGTACTCTTTTCAGCACCTGCTAAAAGCCAAGAAGAACACCATTCCAAAAATGAGTTTGACGATTCCCTTGCCTTTGATGAAAAGAGACACTTAAACTCTTTTTTAGCCCTCCCTTACCAGTCACAGGAAGAAATCATTAGCAGAATGACTTCCTTACAATACACCCTTATTCACTTTCGGCCTCCAGAGAAAGCTAATACAATCACAGATCAAATTATGGAAATAATGTCTAACCAACACAGAGGTAAACAAAGGGAAGAGGTGGAGGAACCCCCCCCCATAAACAAAGATAATCAAATTGATAAGGAACACCCTCCTATCAGAGAGTATAACTATGCTGTCCCTTCAAAATAAAAAAAAATCCTTCCAGTAGCACCTTAAAGACCAACTAAGTTGGTTCTTGGTATGAGCTTTCATGTGCATGCACACTTCTTCAGATACCTGAAGGTATGTCCCTGCCAAGAAAACTTCATGGACAAAGACAACAGGCACATAAACGTTATGATGCTGGAAGATGAGCCCCTCAGGTCGGAAGGCGTCCAACATGCTACTGAGGAAGAGCGGAGGACAAGTACAAGTAGATTCAGAGCTGATGAAGCAGCTGGGCCAAAGCCGAAAGGACGCTCAGTTGCGGATATGCCTGGAAGCAAAAGGAAAGTCCAATGCTGTAAAGAAAAATATTGCATAGGAACCTGGAACGTAAGAACCATGAACCTGGGTAAGTTGGATGTGGTCAAAAATGAGATGGCAAGAATAAATATTGACATCCTGGGCATCAGTGAACTAAAATGGACGGGAATGGGCGAATTCAGTTCGGATGACCATCATATCTACTACTGTGGGCAAGAAACACGTAAAAGAAATGGAGTGGCCCTCATAGTCAACAAAAGAGTGGCGAAAGCTGTACTGGGATGCAATCTCAAAAATGATAGAATGATCTCGCTACGAATCCAAGGCAGACCTTTTAACATCACAGTAATCCAAGTTTATGCACCAACTACTGGTGCTGAAGAAACTGAAATTGAGCAATTCAATGAAGACTTACAAGACCTTATAGAAGTGACACCAAAGAAGGATGTTCTTCTCATTATAGGGGATTGGAATGCTAAAGTAGGGAGTCGAGAGATAAAAGGAACAACTGGCAAGTTTGGCCTTGGAGATCAAAACGAAGCAGGGCAAAGGCTAATAGAGTTCTGTCAAGAGAACAAGCTGGCATCATCTATGTCCTCCGTTTGGCTTGGGGATCTATAGTAAACTCCCACAATGAGGTCTCTGTTATTCTTCTCTCCCTTAATTTTGACCCAAATGCTCTCACTTTGGCTTTGAGGTTCTAAATCTTGGATCTCTTCACAGGTATACACATCCCTGACATATAACGCCACTCCTCCTCCTTTCTTGTCTGGTCTGTTTCTCTGAAATAGATTGTATCCCCCCATTATTACTTTCCAATCGTGGGACTTATCCCACCAGGTTTCAGTGATGCCTATTATGTCATATTTAGTTTGCTGTACCAAGAGCTCAAGCTCATCTTGTTTATTTCCCATGCTTTGCGCATTAGTGTACAGACATTGAAGTCCATTAATCATTCCCCCATGTCTCTTATTTAAGGATTTTTTCCTCCCACCACTAGGTCTGCGTGCTGTTTGCTCCATTTGGTCTGACATTTGGATGATCATCTTCATCAATTGATAGACTCCTACCTTCAGGAGCACTGTCTCCCTCCCCCACATTAGTCAGTTTAAAGCCCTCCTGATGAGGTTTCTGAGATTTTTGGCAAAAACATTTCTCCCAACCGTTGTGAGGTGCAGCCCATCGCTTGCCAGAAGTCCATCTTCAAGAAACTGCAGTCCATGATCTAAGAATCCAAACCGTTCCTGTTTACACCATTTGCGAAGCCAGCTGTTCACTTCCACTATTTTTCCCTCTCTCCCTGGGTCACGTCGTTCAACTGGGAGGACAGATGAGATGACAATTTGTGCATTTAATTGCTTCAATTTCCTGCCCAGAGCCTCGTAGTCTCTTTTGATCTTCTGGAGGCTATTGCTTGCAGTGTCATTGGTTCCCACATGAACCAAGAGGAAGGGGTATTTGTCAGTGGGTTTTGTGATTCCTTGCAGTCGTTCAGTTACGTCTTGGATCTTAGCCCCGGGGAGACAGCACACCTCCCAAGACCTCTTGTCAGGCCCACAGATCACTGCTTCTGTTCCCCTCAGTAGGGAATCCCCTATCACCACTACACGCCTCCTCTTAGGTTTGGTTGGGGTTCTTCCGTGAGCTGTCCGTTCCAAGGTCGTCTGCACATTCCCTGAGGACTGACTTTGCTGCTCGTCTTCATATACCTGATTGACTGTAATGAGGGATACCTGATCGACTGTAATGAGGGAGAGATCCTCAAATGGAGTCTGTTCTTCGTCTTCCATGCTAGGGGAAAGGACTTCAAAGCGATTCTGTCTTTCTAAACAATCAGAGCGAACCCTGGGCCTCCCACTTCTTTGAGTCACGTTTCTCCATATATCTGGCACCTGTGTTGGTGAACTAACCTCCTTCTCAGGGGTGTCCCCTGTCTCCTCCTTGGTGGAGACGGTGTTCTCTGTTGCTTCCAAGAAGAGCTCCAGCTCTCTAATCCTTTGGAGCTACACGTTCCTCCAGTTGCTGGAGTTTGTCTTCTAAGAGGGCAATCAACATACTATTGCTGCAGGTAAAGCTGCCTGCAACCTTTGGCAAGGTGGCAAACATTGCGCAGGAACCGCAGGCGACTGCAGCTGTTCCCTCACCCTCCATCTTGAAAACGTGTTGTTGGGGGTGGCTACAGTGGGCCTCCATCTTAAAAAGCGTGAAGACAGGACAAATAACCCCCCCCCAAAAAAAAACAACCTAGGTGTCCCCCAAGAAACGTTTGAGACTAGCTCCCCTAAATCTAAAAGATGGATCAAGCTGCCCTGCAAGCTCTGATAAGCTCCTCCCACAGCTAATCACCTGCCTCAACAGAAACCCTGCCCCCTCTGACCTTTGCACAGGGAGAGCAGCTAATCAGCCACAAAGAAACACACACACAAGAAAACTCTTTTGCTCCTTCTTCAGCTACTGCCCTGCAAGCTCTGTCATTTTTTAAAAAAATTAGTTTATTATTTTTAATTGGATTATGATCCGGATATGTTGATTGGCTGTTTTTATTGGAAAACCAATAAAAATGATTTTTTGAAAAACCAAAACCTGCCACATCAAGTGATACAAGTTTTTATGCTGTCCGAAGCTTGCTGTCGTGGCACTGACGTAGAACTTGGCCATCTTTCTCTGAAAAAAGCTCCATCCTGGTGCTTCACTCCCTCAGCGCAGCCAAATTGTCTTTGGCGAAGGCGTTGGCCACCGTCTGTTGCTGGAAATCAGAGGACCCCCCTCCCCAAAACTCTCCAGCTCTGATGCTTCCTTGCTAGTTCCCTCCGTGGGTTGCTCTTCCATGTCCCACCAGTCTGAACCAGGCTCAAAATCCTCTTCTTCCCCAGTGTCACTCCCTGGTCCCTCCTGGTTAACTGGCTGCCAGCACTACTTATCTAGCCAGTTCCTGACATTGGCTCAGTGTGGGCACAGACTCTGACAGGGCTACGTCGCCTGCTCTGCAAGACAGTTCTGTTCCAGCCCCTTTCCCTCTCCCCTTCAGAGCTTGAGAGGGTAGAGCAGAGAAAAGGGCAAAGCAATTTAGAGCTGAGTCACAGAAGGCTGCCGGGAGGGAGGCTTAAAAGAGGGAAGGAGAAGTCGGAAACTCAATCCTGCAACTTACTAATGTGGAGTGTGTCTGGCTATCTCTGTGTGGGGGGGGGGGTAAAGGGAAGTCTTCTTTCTGCACATAACTGTTAGTTCTCTTTCTGCACAAAACTGCTCCATTATGGGGAAGCCTTGCTTCTTCTCTCTTGCTTCCTGGGAAAGTCTTGCTTACAGTCTGCTTCTGCACAAACTGTACAAAACTGTTCCAAACACCAGGACATTCTTTTCCTTGTTCAGTCATCCTAAGCGCATGGAAAACAACATGACCTGCTCTCCATGCCTAGCTGACCACATCTACAGAACTTGATTGTTATATTGTTTCGTGCCATATTAATCTCTAGTTACAATTTAATTAGGAGGCTTCATGCCTGTCTAGTTCCAGCTTCGATTCCCAGCCTTTACTCCATCGATGATAAATGATCACATGTAATCCCCACCTCTCACATGTAATTCCCGCCTTAGTACTTATGTTAACCAATCACAAGTTTCTTTGTGTATGTATCAACCAATCAGCCACAGGCCCACCTGTGGCAATGCTTGTAATATTCAATAAAAGAGGCTCTCAGGGTCCGCCCAGGGAGACGCCTCATGTTGCACCTGCCTCTCTCGTCTCCCGTGATTTTTCATTCCTACATCTGGTGACCCCGACGTGCCAGATCCCTTCACACAGCCTCATACTTCACTCGACTGGAGAAGTCTTAGCGCGCTACACCGTGAGTATGGGGGGGGGGAGCTTACAAAGTCCCAGAAAGTGCATGCTACTGAACTGCTTCATTTAGTCAGACAAAGAGGTGCAGGTGCTCATGTTTCTTTAAAGGAAATTGAACGTTTGTTATGTGAGATTGCATTTCAATGTCCCTGGTACCCTGAGGCGGGCTCCTTGGGGGTAGAGGCTTGGCAAAAGATTGGAAAAACTCTTTTTGCAGAACCCAGGGCCCCTATTCATTGTCTGCTTACTTGGCAGAAATGTGCTGATGCCGTGGCAAACTTAGGGCCCCTGGCCTCTCAGGCGTCTCCCACGGCTCCTGCACTTCTAACTATTGCAGACAATCCCCCTCCCTACCCCAAGCTTTTGCCTCCTGCACAATCCTGCCAATCCCTCCCTCCTTCGCCTGCTTCCACCCCATCCACCCCCCTTCCCCCCTCCTGTGTCAGCTCCTACTGGAGCTGTCCCTCAGCCCACAACCATCACCCCCATTCCCCCTTCCCTCCCTCCTGCGTCTCCTTTGCCTGCATCTGCTCCTACTGGAGCTGTGCGTTTAGCACTTTCCCAGGCAAGGCAGAAAGGGCTCCTATCCTTAGAGGAAGAGTCTGAGTGGGCTGGGGTGTTGCCATCTGTTTTCCCTATTTCTTATGCAAACCCAGGCACAGCGCAACAACAGGTGCTATATGAAACCCTTTCTTATTCTGTAATGCGAGAATTAAGAAGGGCCATTGTTGATTCCGGTTTAAAATCCTCCTATGTAACAGGAATGCTGGAGGGAATAGCGAATGGTTATACAATGCTTCCTCAGGACTGGAAGGATCTGATGCGCATGCTTTTGTCCCCAGCTCAGTATGTAGTTTTTGACAGTGAATTTAAACATAACGCCTCGGCCCTGTCTGATCCACAGCATACAGCCAACGAACTTTATGGTGCTGGTCCGTTTGATAATATAGCAGCCCAGGTGACGCTGACACCTGCAAATTTTAGTTGCACCGCGACCTGTGTACAGCGCGCCTTTCGGAAAGTCCCTGTCTCAGGGCAACCACAGAGCTCCTTTGTCAATATTAAGCAACAGCATTCAGAGCCTTACCATCAATTTATAGATAGATTAAAAGAATCGGTTACCCGGCAGATTGATAACACCACGGCTCAGAATGAATCATAGAATCATAGAATAGAATCATAGAATCATAGAGTTGGAAGAGACCACAAGGGCCATCAAGTCCAACCCCCTGCCAAGCAGGAAACACCATCAGAGCACTCCTGACATATGGTTGTCAAGCCTCTGCTTAAAGACCTCCAAAGAAGGAGACTCCACCACACTCCTTGGCAGCAAATTCCACTGTCGAACAGCTCTTACTGTCAGGAAGTTCTTCCTAATGTTTAGGTGGAATCTTCTTTCTTCTAGTTTGCATCCATTGCTCCGTGTCCGCTTCTCTGGAGCAGCAGAAAACAACCTTTCTCCCTCCTCTATGTGACATCCTTTTATATATTTGAACATGGCTATCATATCACCCCTTCACCTCCTCTTCTCCAGGCTAAACATGCCCAGCTCCCTTAACCGTTCCTCATAAGGCATCGTTTCCAGGCCTTTGACCATTTTGGTTGCCCTCCTCTGGACACGTTCCAGTTTGTCAGTGTCCTTCTTGAACTGTGGTGCCTAGAACTGGACACAGTACTCCAGGTGAGGTCTGACCAGAGCAGAATACAGTGGCACTATTACTTCCCTTGATCTAGATGCTATACTCCTATTGATGCAGCCCAGAATTGCATTGGCTTTTTTAGCTGCTGCGTCACACTGTTGGCTCATGTCAAGTCTGTGGTCAACCAAGACTCCTAGATCCTTTTCACATGTACTGCTCTCAAGCCAGGTGTCACCCATCTTGTATTTGTGCCTCTCATTTTTTTTGCCTAAGTGCAATACTTTACATTTCTCCCTGTTAAAATTCATCTTGTTTGTTTTTGCCCAGTTCTCTAATCTATCAAGGTCGTTTTGAAGTGTGATCCTGTCCTCTGGGGTGTTAGCCACCCCTCCCAGTTTGGTGTCATCTGCAAATTTGATCAGGATGCCCTTGAGTCCATCATCCAAGTCGTTGATAAAGATGTTGAATAAGACCGGGCCCAAGACAGAACCCTGTGGCACCCCACTAGTCACTCTTCTCCAGGATGAAGAGGAACCATTGATGAGCACCCTTTGGGTTCGGTCAGTCAGCCAGTTACAAATCCACTGAGTGGTAGCATAGTCAAGACCGCATTTTACCAGCTTCTTTACAAGAATATCATGGGGCACCTTGTCAAATGCCTTGCTGAATTCAAGGTAGGCTACATCCACTGCGTTCCCTTCATCTACCAGGCTTGTAATTCTGTCAAAAAACGAGATCAGGTTAGTCTGACATGACTTATTTTTCAGAAATCCATGCTGACTATTGGTGATCACAGCATTCCTTTCTAGGTGCTCACAGACTGTTTGCTTAATGATCTGCTCCAGAATCTTCCCTGGTATTGATGTCAGACTGACTGGGCGGTAATTATTTGGGTCCTCTCTTTTCCCCTTTTTGAAAATAGGGACAACATTTGCCCTCCTCCAGTCTGCCGGGACTTCGCCTGTTCTCCAGGAATTATCAAAGATGACTGCCAGTGGTTCTGAGATCACATCTGCCAGTTCTTTTAATACTCTTGGATGCAGTTCATCTGGCCCTGGAGACTTGAATACATCTAAACTAGCCAAGTATTCTTGTACTATCTCCTTAGTTATTCTGGGCTGTGTTTCCTTTGCTGAATCATTTGCTCCAAATTCTTCAGGTCGGGCATTGTTTTCTTTATCAGAGAAGACTGAGGCAAAGAAGGCATTGAGGAGTTCAGCCCTTTCTGTGTCCCCTGTTTGCATTTCACCATCTTCTCCTCGGAGTGACCCCACTGTTTCTTTGTTCTTCCTTTTGCTACGAACATACCCATAAAAGCCTTTTTTGTTGCTTTTAACCTCTCTAGCAAGCCTGAGTTCATTCTGTGCTTTAGCTTTTCTGACTTTGTGTCTACACGTGCTGGCTATTTTTTTCATGAGTTGATGAAAAAATTGGCCTTTGAGAATGCTAACACGGATTGCAAAAAGGCTTTGCAGTCAGTCATACATCGCGTTAAATATGACCTTGCTGATATGATTAAAGCCTGTGCAGATGTTGGAAGCCAGAGTCATGCGATGTCCTTGCTTGCTGGCGCGATCCAAGCTTCCAATAGGCCTACAGGTAATTGCTTTAACTGCAAGCGCCCTGGCCATTTTGCTAAGCAATGCAGAGCCCCCGGCGGGGGCGCATGCAAAGACACTGCTACCAACAGAACCAGACCCTCCAAAAAATGCCCGAAATGCGGTAAAGGCTATCATTGGGCTAATCAATGCAGGAGTCTTGGAAACTCCATTGCGGCCCCACTCTTGGGCCACGACAATTAAAGAGTTTTCCGCCTTTAGTTTCCGCTGCTGAAAAACTTTCTAAACATACACCTTCTGAATTTGCCATTGATTTGATAAATCAAGAGAACAAAGACACTGTTTTACCTGGTGAAATTGTGCTCATGCCTTCTTAATTGGCAGGTCCACTACCTCCTAAAGTCGCAGGTTTAATTTTACCAAAATTTTCTGCGGCGAAAGAAGGGATCCAGGTTATTCCTGGTGTTCTGGATCCTGACTATGTAGGCACAATAATGGTTCAATTTTGGAGCCATATGCCCATGCAGTTAAAAAAGGGTGAGTCTTGGGCACACTTGGTGGTGCTCCCTTCTCATCCTACTGTTTCTATTATGGATAGTAATTTGCAAGAGCTCTCTTCTTTCCCCCCACAGCTGTTAGCTGTTATCCAGCGGATTGGTCATCAAAAACTTCTTCGTAAGTATAAAATCAATGGAAAAGTTCTGGAAGGCTTGATTGACACAGGCGCGGATATTTCTGTGATTTCCAGTGATTGCTGGGACCCCACGTGGCCCCTTGAGTCTGCCTCTGCAGTCTTGGGTGTGGGTGGCCCACAAAATTCTTCCAAGAGCGTACAGTGGCTGCCTGTTTCTCTGCCTGATAGCTCTGAAACCATTGCATACATCCAGCCCTGTGTGCTGAAAATCCACCTCAATCTGTGGGGAAGAGACTTACTGCAACAATTACAAGCTACCATTCAATTTAATGAGTAAGCTTGCGCTTCCCCTCAGCTGGAAATCTACTAGTCCTGTATGGGTAGAACAATGGCCCATTTCAGGAGAAAAATTACTTGCCTTAAAACAACTGGTCTATATGGTCTGCAATTATTGGCAGACCATATAGAGCCTTCAGTCAGCCCTTATAATACCCCTGTTTTTGTCATAAAGAAGAAGAGTGGCAAATGGAGATTTCTCCAAGATCTGAGGAAAATTAACCAGATCCTTGAACCCATGGGGCCTTTTACAGTGTGGTATGCCTAATCCAAATATGATTCCACATTCATATCAATTGGCTATAATAGACTTGCAGGATTGTTTCTTCTCCATTCCCCTACAGGAGAAGGATCGCAAATTCTTTGCTTTTACTGTTCCTGTACTAAATAATTGTCAGCCCAGGGAACGATATCAATGGAAGGTTTTACCACAAGGAATGTTGAATTCCCCTACCATGTGCCAATATTATGTGAATCAAGCCCTTCAGCCCTTCCGTTTGCAGTATCCACACCTCTTGATTTTCCATTACACAGATGACGTGCTTATTAGTGGACCATGCCTCCCCCCCCCCACTGGAAACGTGATTTGACAAATTGTTTGTCACTTTATGGTTTGAAAATTGCTCCAGAAAAGATCCAGGAATCTTCTCCCTTTCATTATTTGGGACATAAAATGATAGCTAGCTATTCTATTCCCGTTGTCCCTGAACTTCATGTTCCTAAAACAATGAAATATGTCCAGTTGCAGCAATTGCTGGGTAATATCAACTGGATAAGACCCTATTTTAAGATCCCACTCGAAGTTTTACGGCCGCTTTTTTCAGCCTTAAAAGGCCATCACTCTCCTGGCGCAAAAATCACCTTGACCCTTTCTCAACAGCAGACTGTTGCCCAGTTAAAGGAAATCATGCGTCTCCACTGGGTTGATCGAGCAATCCTTAATGTTTTGCCCGATGTAGTCATAATGACAGATTCTGTCCAACATTTTGCGGCTGTTATTCAGTCAGGCCCATCGAAAGTTCATATAATTGAATGGCTGTATTTACATCATACGCCAAAGAACACGGTAACTCCTTTAGTGGATCTCCTTGCTCAGCTCATCAGCAAGGGACGCCGTCGCTGTAAAAGCCTTTTTGGCGTTGATTGCCATCAAATTATTGTGCCCATGCCTTTAGAACAATGGGAAACTGCTCTCTCCACTAGCATGGATTTGCAGTGTGCTTTAGCCGACTTTGTTGGCCAAGTGGGTTGCCATATTCCAGCCGACCCTCGCCTGCAAATGAGCAAGCAAATCTCCCTGTCCTTTTCTTCCATATTATCCCCTGTCCCTTTGGATGCCCTTACTGTCTTTACTGACGGTGCCCCCTCTAGAGGGGTGGTTGCCTGGCAACAAAATGAAGAATGGCACAGCCTTTACACACTTCCACAAAAGTCTGCCCAGCGTTCTGAGTTAGCAGCTGCTGTCAAAGCTTTGCATCACTTTTCCAAAGAACCTTTTAATTTGATTGTGGACAGCCTTTATGTCGCAAATGTCATAACTCGCCTACAGGGCAGTTATGTGAGTCCTTTATTGGATGACAACTTGTTGAGCCTTTTCCTTTCCTTACAATTGCTTCTTTCCAATCGCTCCCACCCTTTATTTGTGGTGCACATTCGCTCTCACCAACCCTTTCCAGGCTTTATCACTGATGGCAATGCAAAAGCAGATTCCTTGCTTAGAGCTTTGCCTGTTTCTCCTATTGAAAGTCATGCCTTCCATCATCAAAATGCAAAAGCCCTTAGCCGCCAGTTCCAAATCCCGTTGGAAGCGGCACGTGCAATCATCCAGCAATGCCCTCAATGCTCTAATCAGATGGGCCACCCCAGCCCTGGTGTGACTCCCCGTGGACTGGAAGCCAACCAATTGTGGCAAATGGATGTAACTCACTTTGCCCCCTTTTCACCTTGGAAGTTCATACATGTTTGCAATGATACATTTTCAGGTTTTATTTGGGCCACCCCTCAAAGGGGTGAGCAAGTTAAGCATGTTTGCAATCATCTTGTTCGCACCATGTCAGTCATGGGCAAGCCCCATTCTTTAAAAACTGACAATGCCCCAGCGTACTGCGCAAAATCCTTTGCTCAGTTCTGTGAAACTTGGAATATTCGTCATTTATTTGGCATCCCCTACAATTCACAAGGCCAAGCGATCGTTGAACGTGCCAATCGCACCTTAAAAACAGCCTTAATTCGACAGGAAAAGAAGGCCGGAGTCCCAGCCTCGCTCTCCGAAAAGGAAGGCTGGTTGGCCAGTGTTCTCTTTACTCTCAACCATTTGAATCTCTCCATACAGGATCATCAATCTTATACTCGCCTGCAGAAGCATTTTGAACAAACAGAGATACTCCCAGCCCCACTGGTCCGCTATAAGATATTGCCCTCCAACGAATGGAGTGAACCTGTAAAACTGATCACCTGGGGAAAGGGTTACGCTGCAGTTTCTACTCCACAGGGTGCTTGCTGGGTTCCTGCACGCTGCATTCGTCTGCACCATGGCGTGGCGACAGACCCTTCCGGATCCAATACCGCAGTTCGATCGCAAACTACAGATCGCCCAGGATGTGACGTCCAGCCCCCCCAGGATTCGCAAGTGGGGAAATCGTAATGGACCTGTGACATGGAGCCAAATAAAGTCGCTCTCATTTCAGGCTGAACAGCTTAGAAAGGAAAAGCAGCTTGAAGCCACACCTGAGAATTTGCTTATGTGCATCATTTCTTGCCTTAACATTAATTCTATGATAGTGCTTGTTCTCAGCGTTTTGTTTTTGCCCCTTTCCGCTGCCGCTCCTAATAACGGTGGTTCCACACCGATGAATGTGTGGGAGTCTTTTGCAAAGACCCTCAATGTTTCTTCCTTTTGTCTAACCCAACAGGTATCTATAGGGGAAATCCTTGGCTCTTGCCTTATCCCAGTTTGCCATGACCCCTTAGAGCTGCAAAATGATACCTGGTTTTATTCATCTCTACCCCAAAATGATTCTCTCCGCACCCTTGGTTATTCCGGCTACCATAACTGGGGTAACCAAGTACGCCGACGCCCACCTTTCGCCATTGATTTATTGACCCCATACGTGGCTTCATTTAATGTTACTTGTGCCCGTATGGTGAATTGCACAAAAACCAACTGTGTGAAAATGGGCAAGGATAATTTTAATTGCTCTGATTATGTAAATATTTCTTATGTATATAAATACACAGAGCTGCCTGAAGGCTGGTTCTGGTCGTGTCCAGGCTATACATTTAATTACATTCCTGCGAACATTAGCCATGGCACACCTTGCTGTATAAGCCGCTTGTCTATCATATTACCCAAAAAACATCATTTGTCTCGCACTAGATATCACCGCTCTGTTGAATTAACTAACGATTGTGACGATTCAGTTTCTCTTCCCAGTAGGTCTGAATATATCTCTTTAGCTGTTTCTCTCCTAGGAGTCCCTGGATTGGCTGTATGCAACAGTAGAAACATTAATTCTTTAGCTTGTTCTGCAGCAAAAGCACTGAATTACACTTCTCAAGCCCTTCACCTTCTGAATAAAGAGCAAAGTGAGCTCCAGCATGGGCTTTTACAGAATAGGGCCGCTATAGATTATTTGCTGATGCTTCATCATTATGGCTGTGAACAAGTGGACAACATGTGCTGTTTTAATATTACTGATAATTCCAAAGCCATCCAAAAGCAGGTCTCTCATTTGCAAAATCTTACACATCACATTAAACAGGACGTTGGTTTTTCTGGCCTCTGGGATTCTTTCACTCAGTGGCTTACTGCTTGGCTACCTAATCTTACTTGGCTTCGTAATCTCTTTCAATATGCCCTTGTCATTATATGCATCTTAATTTTGTTATGTTGCTTCCTTCAATGCGTTCCTGGCCTCATAAGTCTTTTCTCTCGCCTTCTCTCTCCCCCTCAACCACCCAATAAACTCCTTGCTGCCTACTTTGCGAAATGGCAACACCAACAGTAAACCTATGGTGAGATGTGGACGGATTTATTTTGGGCATACGCTGGCAGACCACGTATCCCGAAATATTCTTGTCCCATCGATCCTGGACGGATTTATTTTGGGCATGCGCTGGCAGACCACGTATCCCGAAATATTCTTGTCCCATCGACCCTGGCGAACTTATTTTGGGCATTCACTGGCACACCACTAATCCCAAAATATTTTTGCCTTATTTACCCAAAACGCCTTGCTAACAAGAAAAGAAAGGGGGAGATAAAGGGAAGTCTTCTTTCTGCACATAACTGTTAGTTCTCTTTCTGCACAAAACTGCTCCATTATGGGGAAGCCTTGCTTCTTCTCTCTTGCTTCCTGGGAAAGTTGATTGCCCTCTTAAAAGACAAAGTCCAGCAACTGGAGGAACGTGTAGCTACGCTCCAAAGAATTAGAGAGCTGGAGCTCTTCTTGGAAGCAACAGACCACACTGTCTCCATCAAGGAGGAGACAGGGGACTCCCCTGAGAAGGAGGCTAGTTCACCAACACGGGAGCCAGATATATGGAGAAACGTGACTCAAAGAAGTAGGAGGCCCAGGGTTCGTTCTGATTGTTTAGAATTACACAATCACTTTGAGGTCCTCTCCCCGAGCATGGAAGACGAAGAGCAGACTCCATTTGAGGATCTCTCCCTCATTTCAGTCGATCAGGTAAATGAAGACGAGCAGCAAAGTCAGTCCTCAGGGAATGTGCAGGCGACCTTGGAACGGACAGCTCATGGAAGAACCCTGACCAAACCTAAGAGGAGGCGTGTAGTGGTGATAGGGGATTCCCTACTGAGGTGAACAGAAGCAGTGATTTGTGGGCCTGACAAGATGTCTCGGGAAGTGTGCTGTCTCCCCGGGGCTAAGATCCAAGATGTAACTGAACGACTGTAAGGAATCATAAAACCCACTGACAAATACCCCTTCCTCTTGGTTCATGTGGGAACCAATGACACTGCAAGCAATAGCCTCCAGAAGATCAAAAGAGACTACGAGGCTCTCGGCAGGAAATTGAAGCAACTAAATGCACAAATTGTCATCTCATCTCTCCTCCCAGTTGAATGACATGGCCCAGGGAGAGAGGGAAAAATAGTCGAAGTGAACAGCTGGCTTCGCAGATGGTGTAAACAGGAACGGTTTGGATTCTTAGATCACGGACTGCAGTTTCTTGAAGATGGACTTCTGGCAAGCGATGGGCTGCACCTCACAACAGTTGGGAGAAATGTTTTTGCCAAAAATCTCAGAAACCTCATCAGGAGGGCTTTAAACTGACTAATGTGGGGGAGGGAGACAGTGCTCCTGAAGGTAGGAGCCTATCAATTGATGAAGATGATCATCCAAATGTCATAGACCAAATGGAGCAAACAGCACGCAGACCTAGTGGTGGGAGGAAAAAATCCTTAAATAAGAGACACGGGGGAATGATTAATGGACTTCAATGTCTGTACACTAATGCACAAAGCATGGGAAATAAACAAGATGAGCTTGAGCTCTTGGTACAGCAAACTAAATATGACATAATAGGCATCACTGAAACCTGGTGGGATAAGTCCCACGATTGGAACGTAATAATGGGGGGATACAATCTATTTCAGAGAAACAGACCAGACAAGAAAGGAGGAGGAGTGGCGTTATATGTCAGGGATGTGTATACCTGTGAAGAGATCCAAGATTTAGAACCCCAAAGCCAAAGTGAGAGCATTTGGGTCAAAATTAAGGGAGAGAAGAATAACAGAGGCTTCTATGGGTATGTTCGTAGCAAAAGGAAGAACAAAGAAACAGTGGGGTCACTCAGAGGAGAAGATGGTGAAATGCAAACAGGGGACGCAGAAAGGGCTGAACTCCTCAATGCCTTCTTTGCCTCAGTCTTCTCCGATAAGGAAAACAATGCCCGACCTGAAGAATTTGGAGCAAATGATTCAGCAAAGGAAACACAGCCCAGAATAACTAAGGAGATAGTACAAGAATACTTGGCCAGTTTAGATGTATTCAAGTCTCCAGGGCCAGATGAACTGCATCCAAGAGTATTAAAAGAACTGGCAGATGTGATCTCAGAACCACTGGCAGTCATCTTTGAGAATTCCTGGAGAACAGGCGAAGTCCCAGCAGACTGGAGGAGGGCAAATGTCCCTATTTTCAAAAAGGGGAAAAGAGAGGACCCAAATAATTACCGCCCAGTCAGTCTGACATCAATACCAGGGAAGATTCTGGAGCAGATCATTAAGCAAACAGTCTGTGAGCACCTAGAAAGGAATGCTGTGATCACCAATAGTCAGCATGGATTTCTGAAAAATAAGTCATGTCAGACTAACCTGATCTCGTTTTTTGACAGAATTACAAGCCTGGTAGATGAAGGGAATGCAGTGGATGTAGCCTACCTTGATTTCAGCAAGGCATTTGACAAGGTGCCCCATGATATTCTTGTAAAGAAGCTGGTAAAATGCGGTCTTGACTATGCTACCACTCAGTGGATTTGTAACTGGCTGACTGACCGAACCCAAAGAGTGCTCATCAATGGTTCCTCTTCATCCTGGAGAAGAGTGACTAGTGGGGTGCCACAGGGTTCTGTCTTGGGCCCGGTCTTATTCAACATCTTTATCAACGACTTGGATGATGGACTCAAGGGCATCCTGATCAAATTTGCAGATGACACCAAACTGGGAGGGGTGGCTAGCACCCCAGAGGACAGGATCACACTTCAAAACGACCTTGACAGATTAGAGAACTGGGCCAAAACAAACAAGATGAATTTTAACAGGGAAAAATGTAAAGTATTGCACTTGGGCAAAAAAAAATGAGAGGCCCAAATACAAGATGGGTGACACCTGGCTTGAGAGCAGTACATGTGAAAAGGATCTAGGAGTCTTGGTTGACCACAAACTTGACATGAGTCAACAGTGTGATGCGGCAGCTAAAAAAGCCAATGCAATTCTGGGCTGCATCAATAGGAGTATAGCATCTAGATCAAGGGAAGTAATAGTGCCACTGTATTCTGCTCTGGTCAGACCTCACCTGGAGTACTGTGTCCAGTTCTGGGCACCACAATTCAAGAAGGACACTGACAAACTGGAACGTGTCCAGAGGAGGGCAACCAAAATGGTCAAAGGCCTGGAAACGATGCCTTATGAGGAACGGTTAAGGGAGCTGGGCATGTTTAGCCTGGAGAAGAGGAGGTTAAGGGGTGATATGATAGCCATGTACAAATATATAAAAGGATGTCACATAGAGGAAGGAGAAAGGTTGTTTTCTGCTGCTCCAGAGAAGCGGACACGGAGCAATGGATGCAAACTACAAGAAAGAAGATTCCACCTAAGCAGGAAGAACTTCCTGACAGTAAGAGCTGTTCGACAGTGGAATTTGCTGCCAAGGAGTGTGGTGGAGTCTCCTTCTTTGGAGGTCTTTAAGCAGAGGCTTGACAACCATATGTCAGGAGTGCTCTGATGGTGTTTCCTGCTTGGCAGGGGGTTGGACTCGATGGCCCTAGTTGTCTCTTCCAACTCTATGATTCTATGATTCTATGATTCTATGATTCTATGAAAGTCTTGCTTACAATCTGCTTCTGCACAAACTGTACAAAACTGTTCCAAACACCAGGACATTCGTTTCCTTGTTCAGTCATCCTAAGCACATGGAAAACAACATGACCTGCTCTCCATGCCTAGCTGACCACATCTACAGAACTTGATTGTTATATTGTTTCATGCCATATTAATCTCTAGTTACAATTTAATTAGGAGGCTTCATGCCTGTCTAGTTCCAGCTTCGATTCCCAGCCTTTACTCCATCGATGATAAATGATCACATGTAATCCCCATCTCTCACATGTAATTCCCGCCTTAATACTTATGTTAACCAATCACAAGTTTCTTTGTGTATGTATCAACCAATCAGCCACAGGCCCACCTGTGGCAATGCTTGTAATATTCAATAAAAGAGGCTCTCAGGGTCCACCCAGGGAGACGCCTCATGTTGCACCTGCCTCTCTCGTCTCTTGTGATTTTTCATTCCTACAGGGGGGATACAATCTATTTCAGAGAAACAGACCAGACAAGAAAGGAGGAGGAGTGGCGTTATATGTCAGGGATGTGTATACCTGTGAAGAGATCCAAGATTTAGAACCTCAAAGCCAAAGTGAGAGCATTTGGGTCAAAATTAAGGGAGAGAAGAATAACAGAGACCTCATTGTGGGAGTTTACTATAGATCCCCAAGCCAAACGGAGGACATAGATGATGCCTTCCTGGAACAGATGGCCAAGCATGCAAAAGGAAGGGAGATAGTAGTAATGGGGGACTTCAATTACCTGGATATTTGTTGGATGTCAAACTCAGCCAAGAGCATAAGGTCAAACAGATTCCTCACTGGCCTTGCAGACAACTTCATTGTCCAGAAAGTGGGAGAAGCAACAAGAGGAACAGCCATTTTAGATCTGGTCCTAACCAATGTTGATGACCTGGTTAGTGGGGTAGAAGTGGAAGGATCATTAGGCGCGAGTGAGCATGCTCTTCTGAAGTTTACTATACAGCGGAAAGGAGCAGCCAAGCATACTAGGACTCAATTTCTTGACTTTAAGAAAGCCGACTTCATAAAACTTACGGAAGTGCTGGGTGAGATCCCATGGACAGTAATACTAAAAGGAAAGAGAGTTCATGATGGCTGGGAGTTTGTTAAGAGGGAGATAGTAAAAGCACAATGTCAGGCAATACCAATGAGATGGAAACATGGAAGGTGCCTAAAGAAGCCAGGGTGGCTATCTAAAGAACTTTTAACTGAGTTAAGATTAAAAAAGGATGTGTACAAAAAATGGAAAAGGGGGGGAAACCACCAAAGAGGAATTCAAACAAATAGCCAGCACGTGTAAACACAAAGTCAGAAAAGCTAAAGCACAGAATGAACTCAGGCTTGCTAGAGAGGTTAAAAGCAACAAAAAAGGCTTTTATGGGTATGTTCGTAGCAAAAGGAAGAACAAAGAAACAGTGGGGTCACTCAGAGGAGAAGATGGTGAAATGCAAACAGGGGACACAGAAAGGGCTGAACTCCTCAATGCCTTCTTTGCCTCAGTCTTCTCCGATAAAGAAAACAATGCCCGACCTGAAGAATTTGGAGCAAATGATTCAGCAAAGGAAACACAGCCCAGAATAACTAAGGAGATAGTACAAGAATATTTGGCTAGTTTAGATGTATTCAAGTCTCCAGGGCCAGATGAACTGCATCCAAGAGTATTAAAAGAACTGGCAGATGTGATCTCAGAACCACTGGCAGTCATCTTTGAGAATTCCTGGAGAACAGGCGAAGTCCCAGCAGACTGGAGGAGGGCAAATGTTGTCCCTATTTTCAAAAAGGGGAAAAGAGAGGACCCAAATAATTACCGCCCAGTCAGTCTGACATCAATACCAGGGAAGATTCTGGAGCAGATCATTAAGCAAACAGTCTGTGAGCACCTAGAAAGGAATGCTGTGATCACCAATAGTCAGCATGGATTTCTGAAAAATAAGTCATGTCAGACTAACCTGATCTCGTTTTTTGACAGAATTACAAGCCTGGTAGATGAAGGGAACGCAGTGGATGTAGCCTACCTTGAATTCAGCAAGGCATTTGACAAGGTGCCCCATGATATTCTTGTAAAGAAGCTGGTAAAATGCGGTCTTGACTATGCTACCACTCAGTGGATTTGTAACTGGCTGACTGACCGAACCCAAAGGGTGCTCATCAATGGTTCCTCTGGGCCAAATCAAACAAGATGAATTTTAACAGAGAAAAATGTAAAGTATTGCACTTGGGCAAAAAAAATGAGAGGCACAAATACAAGATGGGGGACACCTGGCTTGAGAGCAGTACATGTGAAAAGGATCTAGGAGTCTTGGTTGACCACAAACTTGACATGAGCCAACAGTGTGACGCGGCAGCTAAAAAAGCCAATGCAATTCTGGGCTGCATCAATAGGAGTATAGCATCTAGATCAAGGGAAGTAATAGTGGCACTGTATTCTGCTCTGGTCAGACCTCACCTGGAGTACTGTGTCCAGTTCTGGGCACCACAATTCAAGAAGGACACTGACAAACTGGAACGTGTCCAGAGGAGGGCAACCAAAATGGTCAAAGGCCTGGAAACGATGCCTTATGAGGAACGGCTAAGGGAGCTGGGCATGTTTAGCCTGGAGAAGAGGAGGTTAAGGGGTGATATGATAGCCATGCTCAAATATAGAAAAGGATGTCACATAGAGGAGGGAGAAAGGTTGTTTTCTGCTGACTTCCGGAGGCGGCGCGAAACAAGCAATGGCGGTCCTCTTCCGTTTCTGAAGAGGGGCTCCGCAGGAAAGGATCGTTCGCTACGGCACAGCGACGATCCACCAAGAAAAACCACGAGCAGAGTGAGCTCGTGGCCGTGGGACTCGGCGGGCACCTGGAGCGACTCCCAAAACGAAGAAGGGACCCCGTAAGTGGCTCCGGAAGCGCGGAGGGGAAGCGGTGCTGAGGGTTCATCGCTCTTTCTGCGGGAGCGAAGCCGCGCGGCTGTTGCTGATGAGCGCCGACCTTTCTTCCTTTAATATTGGATCTTAAATCTTCTACCCGTGAGTAAGAATTACTCTATTTGGAGCTACAAATTATGAATTTGGCTGAAAGCGGGAGACGAAAAAAAGGAAGTCCGTCTCCCGGCAAGGCTTAAAGATCAAAGGCAAAGGAACTGACAAGCTGGAAGCAGTGAAAAGGGATTATAAAATCGGAAGTATCATGCGCCCGGCAGAACTAGCAATTGAAAGGAAAGGCAAGTTTTCTTTTTTCTTTATGTTACTGTGTTGATGTGAACTGGGAACCTTTCCCCTTTGCGGACTTTAAAAATTTTAAAACCCAGCCTCGGGCTGGCATAAGGGAAAAGAACTGTCTTTTGCGGATACAGTGTATAAAGCTGAAACAGATACATAGAGGCATTATCGGAAGATACAACTAACTAACTGTTTCTTGCACCTTTGGATGTGATTTATGTGGCAACTTTGGAAAGGCTCTGCAAGTGGAAAAAGCTTTAAGGACTATTGTTAAATTACGCAGTTGCAGGAACTTTAATGGCGACTAAACTTTTCTCCTTCTTTGATGAACTGTAACAATACTCCCTCTAGTGGAGCTTGGGATTTACAAACTCCTGGGAACTAACTTTGTTTTGTCTCTCTGCTGTTTTGTTATCTACATTGAGGACTGTCTTTCCCATGGAACATTTGACAACTTGACCTTGATTCATAGACAGGTGTGGAATGAGTGGCCCTCCGAAAACAAGATCTGCAAAAGCGAAAGCAGGGAAAGGACAACTTATGCAAACAACTCTGACCTCTCAGTCTCGCAGATCATCTGTCCCTGCTGTATTAAAGGGAGTAGAACTCCCAACAACAGCTCTATTAAAGGAAGCTGAACAGCCAACAACAGAGGATATGGCTGCTGGGGGATCGGATACCCTTCTAAATGAAATGCTACAACAATTTGCAATTTTAAATAAGAAGGTTGATGACCAAACAGCAAAAATTGACTTAGCCACATCCTCTATTACCAAACTATCTGAACAAGTGGCACAACATTCACAAGCAATTGGGAATTTAAAAGACGCCACCTCTGAGAATCGGAAATTGGCTGAGGCAGCAAATGAAAAAGCTGAGCAAGCGAATCAGAAAGTGGATGAACTGAAAGGAGAGGTAAGGCCACTACACAAGCACATCAGTGACCAGCAGGTCTACCTGTCTATGGTCGAATTGAGAAACCGGGAAAATAATTTAAGATTACGCTCTATCCCAGAGCTTGAGAAAGAGGATTTGACCGGCTATTTGACAGCAGAATTCTCTAAGTTCTGGGGTATAGTGGAAGAAAAAGACTTTAAAATAACAACCGCGTTTAGACTGGGAAGAGCAGCAAAGAAGGACAGGCCCAGAGACTGTCTGATTATTCTGAGGACTAAACAGGAGAGAGACAAAATACTTGACCTTCATTTTAATAAATCACTTGAGATCCAGGACAGAAGAGCGGAGATTTACAAGGATATACCAAAACAATTACTGGATCTCAGAGCTATATATACTGACCTAGCAAGACTTTTGAGAGGCAACGGGATACCCTACAGGTGGGAGTTTCCACAAGGTCTATCATTCAACTACAAGGGAAAGAAAGTTAGAATCAAAACAAAAGAGGACAACCAGAAGTTCCTGCACGATCACGGAGAGGATTTGCAGAAGGGAATAGCAGTTCCTTGGCCTCCATCACAGCCTGGAATAGCACCAATACCTACACCCTCGGATTCGGAAGAAAAGAAGGACACCCCAGAATAGAAGCAACAGATTGATTCAGGATGTCTCTGCAGCTGTACAGCTGGAACATTAATGGAGCAAATTCCCCGGAGAAAAGGAAAAGGATCTTTCATATTTTGAAAAAAGAACATTTGGACATAATTTGCCTGCAGGAAACACATGTGACTAGACTCCATAGGAAAGTGTTAATTAATAAAAGACTAGGCCAAGAATTTATCTCATCAGACAGAGTTAAAAAGAGAGGCGTGGTGATCTACGCAAAGGAGAACTTGTCACCGAAATTTTTGTTTAAAGATGAACAAGGAAGAATCCTGGCAATTGAAATACAAACTCAAGGAGAAAAAGTTTTGATATTAGGAGTCTACGCACCAAATGAGGGGAAATCGGAATTTTACAAAAAGCTGCATGAGACTTTGCTGGACTATCTGGACTATTCGAACATCATTATGATGGGAGATATGAATGGGGTGGTCTCTACCTTTATGGATAAGTCACAAAATCAAAATCTAACTAAGGATGGCAGACTACCGAAAACCTTTTTTGAACTGACAGACAATATGGACTTGATTGATATTTGGCGGACAAGACACCCCCTAGGTAAAGAAGGAACTTTCTTTTCTGAGGCCCACCTGTCATGGACAAGAATCGACCAAATTTGGACATCTAGAGGGCTGGCACCAAAGACAACAAGAGTGGAAATCTGCCCAAAGACTTGCTCCGACCACAATGCCCTGAAAATGGAAGTGAGATTTACTCCAGCCGGCTCCTTTAGATGGAAAATGAAAGACAGCCTGTTTAGAGATCAAGAGTTGGTAAAGAAGGCCCAAAAAACTTTAAAGGACTATTTTGAAATTAATTTGAACACTTCGGTGGAAAAAAGAACGATCTGGGACGCAAGTAAAGCTGTAATGAGAGGGTTTCTGATACAACAAAATACGATTAAGAAAAAACTCTGGAATGGAAAAAAGGACAAAATATTAGAGAAGATAAGAGATGGAGAGAAAAGATTGAGATCTAAACCAAAATCAAAAGAGATTCTGCGAGAAATTAAATTCCACCAGTCACAATATATGAAATTGATAAATCAAGAAGTGGAATGGAAAATTAAACAAATGAGACAAAGATCTTTTGAGTCAGCGAATAAATGTGGGAAACTGCTGGCATGGCAGTTGAAAAAAAGACAGAAACTGAACTATGTTACCAATCTAGAGGTGGAAGGGAAAAATATTCAGAAACCAGGCGAAATTAGAAAGTGTTTCCAGAAGTACTTTAAAAAGCTGTATACACAAGGGCCTGAGGAAACGTCTGAGATGGATCAGTTTTTGAAACTTAATGGTTTACCTGAATTATCTCAGGAGAAGAGATCAATCTTGAACTGTAAAATAACACAACAGGAAATTGAGGATGCCATTCAGAATATGCAGTTAGGCAAGTCTCCAGGCCCAGATGGACTTACCTCCAAGTATTATAGGACGTTGAAAGACTATTTGATACAACCACTAATGGAGGTGTGTAACCAGATTATGGGGGGAGGAAGGGCACCGGAAACGTGGAAAGAAGCCTTCATCACATTGATACCCAAAGTGGAAACTGAAAAGACTCAACTTAGAAACTACCGTCCCATCTTACTCCTAAATGTGGATTACAAAATATTTGCAGACGTTTTGGCAAGTAGATTTAAAAAGGTTTTGAATGAAGTAATACACAAGGACCAAGCAGGCTTTCTCCCTGGTAGGCATTTGTTTGACAACACTAGGAATATTATAGATATTCTGGAACTTTTGCAAACAAACATTAACACTAAAGCAGTGTTAATCTTTATTGATGCAGAGAAGGCCTTTGACAACATTTCTTGGAGGTTTATGAAGAAAAACTTGGAAGGGATGGGAGTGGGACGGGGGTTTGAAAATGGCTTAGAAGCAATTTATTCAGAACAAAAAGCCAAGTTGATAGTGAACAATGTGGTGACAGAGGAGTTCCATATTGAAAAAGGAACACGCCAGGGGTGCCCCCTATCCCCTCTATTATTTATATCAGTCCTGGAGGTGCTGCTGAATATGATTAGGAGGGACCGGCAAATACAAGGGATACGGGTCGGAGTGAAACAATATAAACTGAAAGCATTTGCAGATGATTTAGTTTTGACATTACAGGAGCCAGAATCTAGTACAAAAAGAGTTTTAGAACTGATTCAAGAATTTGGTCGGGTGGCAGGATTTAAACTGAATAAACAAAAAACTAAGGTTTTGGGGAAAAACTTGACACCTTTAGAAACAGAGGGGTTTCAGAGGGAAACAGAGCTAACTGTGGTTAAAAAAGTGAAATACCTGGGGGTAAACTTGACGTCTAAAAATTTGAATCTGTTTAAAGATAACTATGAAAAATGTTGGTTGGAAGTTAAGAAAGATCTAGAAACTTGGTCAAGATTGAAGCTTTCTTTGCTGGGCCGAATTGCAGCTGTAAAAATGAACGTTTTGCCAAAGATGTTGTTTTTATTCCAAGCCTTGCAGATCGTGGACAGAGTGGAATGTTTTGGAAAGTGGCAGAAGGACATTTCAAAGTTTGTTTGGCAGGGCAAAAAGCCCCGAATTAAGTTTAAAATACTAACTGATGCAAAAGAAAGAGGGGGGTTTGCCCTGCCAGACTTAAGGTTATACTACGAAGCTGCAGCCTTCTGCTGGATGAAAGATTGGATTTTATTAGAGAACACAGATGTCCTAGATCTGGAAGGTTTTAATAACTCGTTAGGATGGCATGCGTATTTGTGGTACGGCAAGGTAAAAACACATGGAATGTTCAAAAGCCATATTGTCAGGAAATCAATTTTTATGGTCTGGATGAAATACAAAGACTTACTTGAAAGTAAGACCCCGAGGTGGCTATCACCAATAGAGGCCAAGGCTCGGAAAAAACCCAATATGGAGGCCGGCTGGCCGAAATATCGGGAAATAATAGAAAACATTGGAGACAATTGGAGGTTGCAGAGCTATGAAAAACTAAAGGATAAGGTGCAAGATTGGTTTCATTATGCCCAAATTAATGAGGTTGTTAAGTTGGACAAAAAAATAGGATTCCAGGTGGAAAAATCGAAACTTGAGACAGAGTTGTTAGAACCAAGGACCAAGGTTTTATCGAGAATGTATAACTTGCTGCTCAAATGGAATACTCAGGATGAGACAGTTAAATCAGCCATGATAAAGTGGGCTCAAGACATTGGGTACAACATTATGTCTGCAGACTGGGAGAAGTTATGTACCACTGGTATTAAATTTACGGCATGTAATGCCCTGAAAGAAAACATTATGAAAATGATATACAGGTGGTACATGACCCCAGTCAAGCTTGCTAAGATATACCATTTGTCTGATAATAAATGTTGGAAGTGTAAGGAGGCTGAAGGGACATTCTTTCACCTTTGGTGGACTTGTCCAAGAGTGAAGGCCTTCTGGGAAATGATCTACAACGAGTTAAAAAAGGTGTTTAAGTACACCTTTCCTAAGAAACCGGAGGCCTTCCTCTTGGGCATTGTGGGCCAAATGGTGTTAAAGAAGGATAGAACGTTTTTTATGTATGCAACTACAGCAGCAAGAATTCTCATTGCTAAACACTGGAAGACTCAAGATTTGCCCACACTGGAAGAATGGCAAACGCAACTGATGGACTACATGGAACTGGCCGAGATGACTGCCAGGATCCGAGATCTGGGAGAAGAAGCAATGGAGGAGGACTGGAAAAAATTTAAGGACTATTTGCAAAAATTTTATAAGTTATATGAACTATAGGAGTTCGTATGATTCGGAAGGATAGCCCCAGCAACGAGAGTGGAATATATATGAAATTAGATAGTAATAAGGAAAGAACCAATGTTTAAATGTTTTAAAAAAAGCATGTGTTTATTGAATAATTTGGACAATAAGTAATTTAAACTTAAAATGCATTTGAAAGTACAAAAGAAACACACGAAATAAGGTTATAATTTGCTGTCAAATTTATTGTCGAGAATGCACTGCGCGGGAGACGTGGGGAAGTCCGTAGGTGGATTGAAATAAGCTTTAGAAATAATATGTCTTTTTTCTTTCTTTCTCTTTCTTGTTTTCTTTGTTGTTCTGAGCTGTTTGTTTCTATCTGGAAAAAATGTAATAAAAAATATTTAGTGTCTGCGCTCATAAAAAAAAGAAAGAAAGAAAGGTTGTTTTCTGCTGTTCCAGAGAAGCGGACACGGAGCAATGGATGCAAACTACAAGAAAGAAGATTCCACCTAAACATTAGGAAGAACTTCCTGACAGTAAGAGCTGTTCGACAGTGGAATTTGCTGCCAAGGAGTGTGGTGGAGTCTCCTTCTTTGGAGGTCTTTAAGCAGAGGCTTGACAACCATATGTCAGGAGTGCTCTGATGGTGTTTCCTGCTTGGCAGGGGGTTGGACTCGATGGCCCTTGTGGTCTCTTCCAACTCTATGATTCTATGATTCTATGATTCTTTTCCACAGAGGTAAATAATTCAGGTAAAATCCCAGTTAGCTGGAAGTATACAATTGTGGTCCCAATTTACAAGAAAGGACAACCTATAGATCTTGGCAACTATAGGCCAATTAGTTTGCTTTCCATAATGGAGAAATTATTTGCCCATTTCATTTGCTTTAAATTAGCAACATTTCTTGAGGATAATAACATAACCTCTGAAGCCAAGGCTGCTTTCCGTACGAAGTACTCAACATCTGACCACTGTCTTGTGCTTTCACACCTAGCAGAGAAATATACTAGGACCACTCCAAGGCCATTTATATATGGCCTTTATGGACCTAAAATCTTCCTTTGACTCCATCCCTAGATCCAAATTATGATCAAAGTTATATTCAGTGATGGAGGACAAGAGACTCCTATACCTTATAAAAGCCTTATATAGTGATAGCAACATGTAGGTTGCTGGGGCAACTCTCTAACAAAATCACAATGTTAAGAGGGGTCAGATAGGGTTGTATTCTGCCCCCCCCCCATTGTTTAATCTTTTTAGAAATGACTTAGAGGAAGTCTTAATGGATCCAGAAGGACACTGTCCAAAGATGGGGGCAAGAAGCACCCCACTTCTGTTTGATTTGTATCTGAATAGAATGTGAAGTCTTTTTCAGTTGGATTTCTCACTCTCCAAGCGTCTGACAGGTCAAAAAAAACACTTTGGTAATCTGTCAGCATTCATTACTTTCTGTGTCTGTGTTTTATCCATAAGCGTTGATGCAACTCCATTCAGGTCCCCCATCCAAATCAATTTATAATCCAAATAGTCCAGAAGTCTTGTTTTCAAGTTCTTAAAAAAATCTGCTTTGCCATCATTTGGTGCATAAATTCCCAACAGCAAATATTTTTCGCCTTGTGCATTGATTTCTACTGCAATATATCTTCCCTCATCTTTGAACATCATTTTGGGATTCCATTTTTCTTTCACGTAAACGACCACTCCTCTTTTCTTCACTTTGTCAGATGAAATGAATTCTTGACCAAGTCTCTTATTCTGAAGGAATTTTCTGTGTAATCTAGTAACATGAGTTTCTTGCAAACAAATTATGTCCAAATTCTGTTTTGCTAACACATGGTATACTTGGTTCCTTTTTGGTCGTGAGTTCAAACCATTAACATTCCATGAATATATTCTCAATACCATCTTAAACTATTCAGGTTCAAAAAATGCTTTGGAATTTCCTTAAACAAAACAATTGGCTTATCTTTAATCTTCAAGCTTTTTTTGTAATGTAGACCCAATGTCAATCCTTAAGATTATCTTGTTCCAATTAGGGTGCGCCTCATACTCTCAGTTGATTCTCCCGTTCCTTCATCTGTAAAAAAACAATTGCATTGAGCGCATCCTGTTGAATCTTCTCCATGTCAGGCACTCTCACTGTTTCCAATTCCCTCAGTCTTGTTTCGTGGGCAGCAACTTCCTCCCTGACCTCTTGAATGCCTTTTTTCACATCTACAAATTCTTGTTTCAACTCCTGTACAGTCTGCTGAGTTCCTCTCACACCTGCTCTTATGTCTGTTAACATTTGCATCACCTCCTCTTCAAAAGTTGGTGCTTTAGAAGGTCTTCTATCTTTACTTTTACTTTTCTCAGACTTATCTACCCCATTAGCCATAGCTATTCCAAAGTTTCAAGGTCAGCTCACCCGGTCAGAGTCCACCAGATTTTTAGTGCGCAGGCAGCAGCAGGCAGCCCAACAGCTTCCCTCTTTACTTATTTTATTTTTATTATTTATTTTATTTTATTGGAACCACAAAATTAGTTCAAACACTTCTATCCAGTTCAAGGAGGGTAAAAGAAAATCTGTGTGCTATTTTAACAATCTCAGATAGCAGCAGTTACTTTGTAATCCCCAAAGAGGAAAACGAAAGTTGAATGTATCTGCTCCCTTTGTGACATAATAATGGAGTCTAGCCTTCCCCTGCCGGGAGAACCGCTTCTAAAAAGAAAGAGTCTAATCCACTGTCAAGTCTATCTCAAGCAGGGCCTCAAATCAATCAAATTCTCCCCCCTTCCCCCTGCAGAAAGAGGGGTTTGACATATTTCCTTGGAAGTTTTGACAGGTCTTTTAAAGTTACGGCTTCGGTCAGCGGTAACTGCTTTCACTTTTACTTCAGCGGAAAGGGATCGACCTCCGTAATTTAAATCCCTTTC
This sequence comes from Podarcis bocagei, assembly GCF_964188305.1. NCBI lineage: Eukaryota > Metazoa > Chordata > Lepidosauria > Squamata > Lacertidae > Podarcis > Podarcis bocagei. The sequence goes on along the minus strand of NC_138131.1, from coordinate 47,707,308 downwards.
GTTCCAATTTACTGTCCAAATTAAAATCTTTTTTACTCACAATTGTCCAATCCTTGATAATTTGGTCGGAGAAATTGGTCGCTCACAATTGCCGGACTTGGAGCTTTGCGCTATGAAGAAAGTGAGTAAATTCCACAGTACCCGCGTCTCCAACCCCGCTCGCTCTCGGGGCTCTTATTAGAGCTTACCGGGGAGCAGAGGAGTCACTAAGGGTACCTGCCAGAACACCAGGTCCTCAGAAAGCCCGATCTGAGGTTTTTTGGGGGCTCCGCGACACTCTCGCGGTCGCCCCAATCTTCAAAACGCTGGGGCTCTTTCTTCCGAAAGAGCTCCCGTCCGCCATTAATCGCGCGGCCAACCAGAAGCCTTTTCTTTTTTTTCCTTATTATTTACTGAAATTTTATTGATGTTAGCTGCCCTGAGCCTGGCTCTGGCCGGGGAGAGCAGGGTATAAATAAAATTTATTACTATTATTATATCATTTGCTATCTGTACTCCTAGCTCTTTACTCCATTTTTGTCTTTCATATTCTAAATCGTATTTCTTCCTGTTAAGTAAAGTTTTATATAGGGCAAGTGTAGGAACGCCCTCCCACCAGATGTCAAAGAGAACAACAACTACCAGACTTTTAGAAGACATCTGAAGGCAGCCCTGTTTAGGGAAGCTTTTAATGTTTGATGTATCATTGTATTTTAATATTCTTTTGGAAGCCGCCCAGAGTGGCTGGGAAAACCCAGCCAGATGGGCGGGGTATAAATAAAAATTATTATTATTATTATTATTATTATTATTATTATTATTATTATTATTATTATTATTATTATTATTTTGTTGCAGAGATTAAATCTTGTAACAGCATGGGTGTTTCCGATGCTGCTATAGCATCAGGGCCAAACTGCTTTTCCAACATATGTTTCAATTGGATATATTGCCAGTGTATTTCACTGGTTAATCCATACTTTACCTGCAAAGTCTTATATTCCACAAATTTGTAGTTCTCATCAATTAATTGATTCAGTGTCAAAATACCTTTTTCATCCAGTTTTGCCAAATTATTACAGTGGTACCTTGGGTTAGGAACTTAATTTGTTCTGGAGGTCCGTTCTTAACCTGAAACTGTTCTTAACCTGTGGTGCCACTTTAGCTAATGGGGCCTCCCGCTGTCGCCACACGATTTCTGTTCTCATCCTGAAGCAAAGTTCTTAACCTGAAGTTCTATTTCTGGGTTAGCGGAGTCTGTAACCTGAAGCGTCTGTAACCCGAGGTACCACTGTACTTGATTTCCAATTTTTAGTTTGGGGTTGGCCCATATTGTTAATTTCTCATGCTGGTAAGGGTCATCCTTATTATTTTTATATATGTTCATCCAAATTTTTATGGGTGCTTTAATAGTCTCCAGATTAATGGGATATTTCTTATAGTTGTAGCTGAGATTGGTCCACCCCACAAGAGATTCAATGAAACTATATTTGAGAGTAGCCCAACTGGGATTCCTGCTTGCTCCCCAACAATTTGTCTTGCTCAGCAGGTAGGCCTGGTGATATAATTCCAGATTTGGGAGTCCAAAACCACCTTCCTTAGTTGGAAGTTGCATTTTATGTAATGATATTTTTGGTGGCTTTGTGCCCCACAGGCACAATCTAAATATTTGATTTATTTTTTGAAAATATAAGTTGGGAATATATATTGGTAATCCTCTAAGAATGTATAAAAGCTTTGGAACAATAGTCATTTTGAGGACATTAACCTTTCCCCAAAGGGAAAGGTTTGGAGGTCCCCACCTTTCAATATCAAAATAAATTTCTTTTATAATTTGATTCAAATGTAATTTTACGATTTGGTTAACATCTGATGAAATCATTATGCCCAAATATTTAATAAAGTCTTTGCACATCCAAAATTGATGGTTTTTATACAATGTAGCCTGTTTGTATACAATGCCCTATTGGCAAAATCTCTGATTTTGTCCAATTTATGGAATAGCCCAATATTCAGCCAAAGGTTTTTATTTTCTCCATAATTATTGGAATTGTATCTTCTGGCTTTGTAATAAATAGAAGGATGTCATCTGCAAATAATACAATTTTGTAATTTTCTTTCTTGTGTTTTACCTCCTTGATATGCTCATCTTGAAAGAAGTGTGCATGCACACGAAAGCTCATACCAAGAACTAACTTAGTTGGTCTTTAAGGTGCTACTGGAAGGAATTTTTTTATTATTACTCTTGTTAGTGGTTCCAGGCATAGATTAAATTGTAATGGAGACAGAGGGCATCGTTGTCTTGTTCCTCGTTTTAGATTAATCACATTAGATATTCTACCATTTGTAACAGTCCGAGATGTTGGATTTTTGTAAATCATTTTAATCCAGTTACAGTATTCTGTAGGGAAGCCAAATTTACATAGCACGATCCCTATGAATGCTTTATAGATTCTATCGAAAGCCTTTTCTGCATCTAGTGACATTATCATAAACTCCTCTTGCTCTTTAAATTTATCAAATCTATTGTTAATCTTACATTATCTGTGGCTTGTCTTGTTTTTATAAAACCTGTTTGATTATTAAGTACCAAGTCTTGGATGACTTTTTGTAATTTTTCAGCCAGTATTGCATTCAGAATCTTTGCATCAACATTCATTAATGAAATTGATCTGTGATTTGCACATTCAGTGGGGTCTTTGTTAGGTTTTGGTATAATTATTATGAAAGCTTCATTAAATGTTGCAGCATAGACACCTTTTTACCTCATAAACTCATATTGCTTCCTCATAAACTTCTAGAAGTCTGGGGACTAATAAATTTTTGAATATTTTATACTATTCTATAGGAAAACCATCTGGTCCAGGTGATTTTCCATTACCCATTGTTTCTATTTCATTCTCAATATCAGGGGGGCTGATAGCATATCTTTGTGATATTCTTCAATGGTTGGTAGTTTAATATCCTGAAAAAATTTCCAACACTTATTCATCCAGTCCAGCATTTCGCATGATGAATTCTGCATATAAGTTAAATAAGCAGGGAGACAATATACAGCCTTGCCGTACTCCTTTCCCAATTTGGAACCAATCAGTTGTTCCATATCCAGTTCTAACTGTAGCTTCTTGTCCCACATAGAGATTTCTCAGGAGACAGATGAGGTGATCAGGCACTCCCATTTCATTAAGAACTTGCCATAGTTTGCTGTGGTCAACACAGTCAAAGGCTTTTGCATAGTCAATGAAGCAGAAGTAGATGTCTGTCTGGAACTCTCTAGCTTTCTCCATAATCCAGCGCATGTTTGCAATTTGGTCTCTGGTTCCTCTGCCTCTTCTAAATCCAGCTTGCACTTCTGGGAGTTCTCGGTCCACATACTGCTTAAGCCTGCCTTGTAGAATTTTAAGCATAACCTTGCTAGCGTGTGAAATGAGTGCAATTGTGCGGTAGTTGGAGCATTCTTTGGCACTGCCCTTCTTTGGGATTCAGATGTAGATTGATCTTCTCCAATCCTCTGGCCACTGCTGAGTTTTCCAAACTTGCTGGCATATTGAGTGTAGCACCTTAATAGCATCATCTTTTATTTATTTTTATTTTTTTAAAAAAATATTTTTATTACATTTTTTCCAGATAGAGATAAACAGCACAGAAAAACAAAGAAAACAAGAAAAGAAAAGAAAAAAGACTGATTATTTCCAAAGCTTGTTTCAATCTTCCATCGAACTTCCCCACATCTCCCGCACAATGCAATCTTAATAATAAATTTGTCAGCAAATTATAACCTTGTTTCATGTGTTTCTTTTGTACTTTCAATTGCATTTTAAGTTTAAATTACTTATTATCCGTTTACTCTATAAACACATATATTATCCTTTTTAAACATTTAAACATTGGTTCTTTCATTAATATTGTCTAATTTCATATATGTTCCACTCTCATTGCTGGAGCTAACCTTCCAAATCATGCGAAATCCTATAATTCATATAACTTATAAAATTTTTGCAAATAGTCCTTAAATTTTTTCCAGTCCTCCTCCATTGCTTCTTCTCCCAAATCTTGAATCCTGGCAGTCATCTCGGCCAACTCCATATAGTCCATCAATTGCGTTTGCCACTCTTCCAGTGTGGGCAAATCTTGAGTCTTCCAATGTTTAGCGATAAGAATTCTTGCTGCTGTGGTTGCATACAAAAAAAAGTTCTATCCTTCTTTAACACCTTTTGGCCCACAATGCCCAAGAGGAAGGCCTCCGGTTTCTTAGGAAAGGTGTACTTAAACACCTTTTTTAACTCATTGTAGATCATTTCCCAGAAGGCCTTCACTTTTGGACAAGTCCACCAAAGGTGAAAGAATGTCCCTTCAGCCTCCTTACACTTCCAACATTTATTATCAGACAAATGGTATATCTTAGCAAGCTTGACTGGGGTCATGTACCACCTGTATATCATTTTCATAATGTTTTCTTTCAGGGCATTACATGCCATAAATTTCATACCGGTGGTCCATAACCTTTCCCAGTCTTCAAACATAATGTTGTACCCAATGTCCTGAGCCCATTTTATCATGGCTGATTTAACTATCTCATCCTGGGTGTTCCATTTAAGCAGCAAGTTATACATTCTCGATAGTACCTTGGTCCTTGGTTCTAACAGTTCTGTCTCTAGTTTCGATTTTTCCACCTGGAATCCTGTTTTTTTATCCAACTTAAAAACCTTATTAATTTGGGCATAATGAAACCAATCTTGCACCTTATCCTTTAATTTTTCATAGCTCTGTAACCTCCAATTATCTCCAATATTTTCTATTATTTCCCAATATTTCGGCCAACCGGCCTCCATATTGGGTTTTTCCCGGGCCTTGGCCTCCACTGGTGATAACCACCTCGGAGTCTTACTTTCAAGTAAGTCTTTAAACTTTGTCCAGACCATAAATATTGCTTTCCTGACAATATGGTTTTTAAACATTTTGTGTGTTTTTACCTTGTCATACCACAAAAACGCATGCCATCCTAACGAATTATTAAAACCTTCCAGATCTAGGACATCAGTGTTCTCTAGCAAAATCCAATCTTTCATCCATCAGAAGGCTGCAGCTTCATAATATAACCTTAAGTCTGGCAGGGCAAACCCCCCTCTTTCTTTTGCATCAGTTAGTATTTTAAACTTTATTCGGGGCTTTTTGCCCTGCCAAACAAACTTTGAAATATCCTTCTGCCACTTTCCAAAACATTCCACTCTGTCCACGATCTGTAAGGTTTGAAACAAAAACAACATTTTTGGCAGAACGTTCATCTTTATAGCTGTGATTCGGCCTAACAAGGAAAGTTTCAGTCTTGACCAAATTTCTAGGTCTTTTTTAACTTCTGACCAACATTTTTCATAGTTATCTTTAAATAAATTCAAATTTTTGGAAGACAAGTTGACCCCCAGGTATTTCACTTTTTTAACCACATTTAATTCTGTTTCCCTCTGAAACCCATCTGTTTCTAAAGATGTCAAATTCTTTCCCAGTACCTTAGTTTTTTGTTTATTCAACTTAAATCCCGCCACCCGACCAAATTCTTGAATCAGTTCTAAAACTCTTTTTGTACTAGATTCTGGCTCCTGTAATGTTAAAACCAAGTCATCTGCAAAAGCTTTCAGTTTATATTGTTTCGCTCCGACCCGTATTCCTTGTACCTGCCGGTCCTTCCTAATCATATTCAGCAACACCTCCAGGACTGAGATAAATAATAAAGGGGAAAGGGGGCACCCCTGCTGTGTTCCTTTTTCAATATGAAACTCTTCTGTCACCACATTGTTCACTATCAACTTAGCTTTTTGTTCTGAATAAATTGCTTCTATACCATTTTCAAACCCCCATCCCACTCCCATCCCTTCCAAGTTTTTCTTCATAAACTTCCAAGAAATATTGTCAAAGGCCTTCTCTGCATCAATAAAGATTAACACTGCTTTAGTGTTAATATTTGTTTGCAAAAGTTCCAGAATATCAATAATATTCCTAGTGTTGTCAAACAAATGCCTGCCTGGGAGAAAGCCTGCTTGGTCCTTGTGAATTACTTCATTTAATACCTTTTTGAATCTACTTGCCAAAATGTCTGCAAATATTTTGTAATCCACGTTTAGGAGTGAGATGGGACGGTAGTTCTTAAGTTGAGTCTTTTCAGTTTCCACTTTAGGTATCAATGTGATGAATGCTTCTTTCCACGTTTCTGGTGCCCTCCCTCCCCCCACAATCTGGTTGCAAACCTCCATTAATGGTTATATCAAGTAATCTTTTAGCGTCCTATAGTACTTGGAGGTAAGTCCGTCGGGGCCTGGAGATTTGCCTAACTGCATGTTCTGAATGGCATCCTCGATTTCCTGTTGTGTTATTTTGTAATTCAAGATTGATCTCTTCTCCTGAGGCAGTTCTGGTAGGCCATTGTCTTTTAAAAACTGATCCATCTCAGACACTTCCTCGGGCCCTTGGGTATACAATTTTTTGAAGTACTTCTGGAAACACTTTCTAATTTCTCCCGGTTTCTGAATGTTTTTCCCTTCAACTTCTAGGTTGGTAACATAATTTAATTTTTGTCTTTTTTTCAACTGCCATGCTAGCAGTTTTCCACATTTGTTCGCAGATTCAAAAGATCTTTGTTTCATTTGTTTGATTTTCCATTCCACTTCTTGGTTTATCAGTTTCGTATATTGTGACTGGTGGGATTTAATTTCTCTTAAAATCTCTTTTGATTTTGGTTTAGATCTTAACTTTTTCTCTCCATCTCTTATCTTCTCTAATATCTTATCCTTTTTTCCATTCCAGAGTTTTTTCTTAATCGTGTTCTGTTGTATCAGAAACCCTCTCATTACAGCTTTACTTGCGTCCCAGATTGTTCTTTTTTCCACCGAAGTATTCAAATTGATTTCAAAATAGTCCTTTAAAGCTTTTTGGGCCTTCTTTACAGTCTCTTGATCTCTTAACAGGTTGTCATTCATTTTCCATCTGAAGGAACCGGCTGGAATAAATCTCACTTCCATTTTCAAAGCGTTATGGTCGGAGCAGGTCTTTGGGCAGATTTCCACTCTTGTAGTCTTAGGTGCCAGCCCTCTAGTTGTCCAAATTTGGTTGATTCTTGTCCATGACAGGTGGGCCTCAGAGAAAAAAGTTCCTTCTTTACCTAAGGGGTTTCTTGTCCTCCATATATCAATCAAGTCCATATTGTCAGTTAGTTCAAAAAAGGTTTTTGGTAGTCTGCCATCCTTGGTTAGATTTTGATTCTGTGACTTATCCATGTAAGTAGAGACCACCCCATTCATGTCTGCCATCATAATGATGTTGGAATAGTCCAGATAGTCCAGTAATGTCTCATGTAGCTTCTTGTAGAATTCCGATTTCCCCTCATTTGGTGCGTAAATTCCTAATATCAAAACTTTTTCTCCTTGAGTTTGTATTTCAATTGCCAGGATTCTTCCTTGTTCATCTTTAAACAAAAATTTCGGTGATAGGTTCTCCTTTGCATAGATCACCACGCCTCTCTTTTTAACTCTATCTGATGAGATAAATTCTTGGCCTAGTCTTTTGTTAATTAACACTTTCCTGTGGAGCCTAGTCACATGTGTTTCTTGCAGACAAATTATATCCAAATGTTCTCTTTTCAAAATATGAAAAATTCTTTTTCGTTTTTCCGGGGAATTTGCTCCATTAATATTCCAACTATACAGCTGCAGAGACATCCTGTATCAATCTGTTGTTACTCTTTATGGGGTGTCCTCTTTTTTGTCCGGATCCGAGGGAGAAGGTGTTGGTTCTATTCCAGGCTATGGCTGAGGCCAAGGAACTGCTATTCCCTTCTGCAAATCCTCTCCGTGGTCGTGCAGGAACTTCTGGTTGTCCTCTTTTGTTTTGATTCTAACCTTCTTTCCTTTATAGTTAAATGATAGACCTTGTGGGAACTCCCACCTGTAGGGTATCCCGTTGCTTCTCAAAAGTCTTGCTAGGTCAGTATATATAGATCTGAGATCCAAAAGTTGTTTTGGTATATCCTTGTAAATTTCCGCTTTTCTATCTTGAATCTCAAGTGATTTGTTAAAGTGAAAGTCAAGTATTTTGTCTCTCTCCTGTTTAGTCCTCAAAATAATCAGACAGTCTCTGGGCCTGTCCCTCCTTGCTGCTCTTCCCAATCTGAACGCAGTTGTTATTTTAAAGTCTTTATCTTCTTCTATACCCCAGAACTTGGAAAATTCTGCTGTCAGGTAGCCAGTCAAATCTTCTTTCTCAAGCTCTGGGATAGATCGTAATCTTAAATTATTTTCCCGATTTCTCAGTTCCACCATAGACAGGTAGGCCTGCTGGTCACTAATATGCTTATGTAGTGGCCTTACCTCTCCTTTTAGTTCGTCCACTTTCTGGTTTGCTTGGTCTGCTTTTAAGAAGTGGCGTCTTTTAAGTTCCCAATTGCTTGTGAATGTTGTGCCACTTGTTCAGATAGTTTTGTGATAGAGGATGTGGCTAAGTCAATTTTTGCTGTTTGATCATCTACCTTCTTATTTAAAATTGCAAATTGTTGTAGCATTTCATTTAGAAGAGTATCAGATCCCCCTGCAGCCATATCCTCTGTTGTTGACTGTTCAGCTTCCTTTAATACAGCTGGGACTGATGATCTGCGTGACTGAGAAGTCAAAGTTGTTTGCACAAGTTGGCCTTTCCCTGCTTTCGCTTTTGCAGATCTTGTTTTCGGAGGGCCACTCATTCCACACCTGTCTATGAGTCAAGGTCAAATTGTCTATTGTCCCATGGGAAAGACAGTTCCTCAGTGTGAATAACAAAACAGCAGAGAGTCAAAACAAAGTTAGTTCCCAGGAGCCTGTAAATCCCAAGTTCCACTAGAGGGAGTATTGTTACAGTTCAGGAAAGAAAGAGAAAGGTTTAGCCGCCATTAAAATCCCTGCAACTAAATAATTTAACAATAGTCCTTAAAACTTTTTCCGCTTGCAGAACCCTTCCCAAGTTGCCACAAAGTCTCATCCAAAAGGTGCAAGCTACAGTTGCTTAATTGTATCTTCCAGTAGCGCCCCAATGTAACAATTTCAGTTGTATATTGTATCCGCAAAGACAGCTCTTTTCCCTTCTGTCAGCCCGAGATTTGGTTCTTAAGTTTTTAAAGTCCACAGAAGGAGGAGGGTTCCCAATTTAAATCAACACAATAATAGAAAAGAAGAAAACTTGCCTTTCCTTTCAATTACCAATTCCACCAACGCATGATACTTCCAAGTTTGTAATCCCTTTCAACTGCTTCCAGCTTGTCAGTTTCTTTGCCTTTGATCTTTAAGCGTTGCCGGAAGACGGACTTCCTTTTTTTCGTCTCCCGCTTTCAGCCAAATTCAAAATTTGTAATCCAAAATAGAGTAGTTCTTACTCACGAGTAGATGATTTAGAATCCAATGTTTAAGGAAGAAAGGTCAGCGCTCATCAGCAGCAGCCGCGCGGCTTCGCTCCCGCAGAAAGAGCGATGAACTCACAGCACCGCTTCCCCTCCGCACTTCCGGAGCCCCTTACGGGGTCCCTTCTTAGTTTTGGGGGTCGCTCCAGGTGCCCGCCGAGTCCCACGGCCACGGGCTCACTCTGCCCGTGGTTTTTCTTAATGGATCGTCGCTGTGCCGTAGCGAACGATCCTTTCCTGCGGAGCCCCTCTTCAGAGACTGAAGAGGACCGCCATTGCTTGTTTCGCGCCGCCTCCGGAAGTCCCTATCAATAGCATCATCTTTTAAAATTTTAAATAGTTCAGCTGGAATACCATCACTTCCACTGGCCTTGTTATTTGCAGTGCTTTCTAAGGCCCATTTGACTTCACTCTCCAGGATGTCTGGCTCAAGGTCAGCAACCACACTACCTGGGGTGTACGAGACATCCATATATTTCTGGTATAATTCCTCTGTGTATTCTTGCCACCTCTTCTTGATGTCTTCTACTTCTGTTATGTCCTTTCCACTTTTGTCCTTTATTATGGTAGTCTTTGTACAAAATGTTCCTTTCATTTCTCCGATTTGCTTGAACAGATCTCTGGTTCTTCCCATTCTGTTGTTTTCCTCTATTTCTTTGCATTGATCGTTTAAGAAGGCCTTCTTGTCTCTCCTTGCTATTTTTTGGAAATCTGCATTCAATTTCCTGTATCTTTCACTATCTCCCTCGCATTTTGCTTGCCTTCTCTCCCCCGCTATTTGTAAGGCCACTTTGCTTTCTTCCATTTCCTATTCATTGGGATGGTTTTTGTTGCTGCCTCCTGTATAATGCTGCGAGCCTCCATCCATAGTTCTTCAGGCACTCTGTCCACCAAATCTAAATCCTTAAACCTGTTCCTCACTTCCACTGTGTATTCATACGGGATTTGATTTAGATTGCATCTTACCGGGCCAGTGGTTTTTCCTACTTTCTTCAGTTTAAGCTTGAATTTTGCTATAAGAAGCTGATGATCTGAGCCACAGTCAGCTCCAGGTCTTGTTTTTGCTGACTGTATAGAGCTTCTCCATCTTTGGCTGAAGAGAATATAATCAATCTGATTTTGATGCTGCCCATCTGGTGATGTCCATGTAGAGTCATTTCTTGTGTTGCTGGAAAAGCGTGATTGTGATGACCAGCTTGTTCTCTTGACAGAACTCTATTAGCCTTTGCCCTGCTTCGTTTTGATCTCCAAGGCCAAACTTGCCAGTTGTTCTTTTTATCTCTTGATTCCCTACTTTAGCATTCCAATCCCCTATAATGAGAAGAACATCCTTCTTTGGTGTTACTTCTATAAGGTGTTGTAAGTCTTCATAGAATTGCTCAATTTCAGTTTCTTCAGCACCAGTAGTTGGTGCATAAACTTGGATTACTGTGATGTTAAAAGGTCTGCCTTGGATTCGTATCGAGATCATTCTATCATTTTTGAGATTGCATCCCAGTACAGCTTTTGCCACTCTTTTGTTGATTATGAGGGCCACTCCATTTCTTTTACGTGTTTCTTGCCCACAGTAGTAGATATGATGGTCGTCCGAACTGAATTCGCCCATTCCCGTCCATTTTAGTTCACTGATGCCCAGGATGTCAATATTTATTCTTGCCATCTCATTTTTGACCACATCCAACTTACCCAGTGTGATGGGATGATTAGCTGCTTGTGCGTAAAATCGTGCTCCCTCAGAGTTTGTGCAACTCCACAAACCTCTGTGTGTGACAGAGCTCCTCAAACATGTCTGCTCTAGTCACTCGTAGATTCCGACAGTGGCTGTCTGCGGAAGCGCTTCCAGCATAGAAGCTCCTTAACGGAAACGCGTCTTCTGGACTCACGACGTGGCAGCTTCCGGCGAAGCATGGGTCTCCCTATGGGAGCTTCTGACACCTCCCCGCTGTTCTCGCTGGACGTGTCCCTCATCCCTCCCTCTTCCCTGCTAGTTCCTGCTTTGGCTGCTGCGTCTCTCTCCGCATTCATGAGACCCTCCTCCAGAGTACCCTCTCTCCCCCTGCTGGTCCCTGCTTTCGCTGCTGACTCCCTCCCAGCCTCTGTGAGCCCTTCCACCTCCCTTTCCTCCGATGGCAGTTCCCTGACATCCACCTCCCCTCCAGGGCCCCCTTCCCCCCCGCCCATACTCTCTCCTCTGGGCGGTGAGGAGATAAAACCCCGAAAAGAATCCTCTTCATCTTCAGACGTCTCGAACATTTCCCTCCATCGGTCTTCGTTCCGGCTCGCTGAATCCTCCTCCTCCTCGGAATCAGGGAACCCCTCCAACTCTTCTTCTTCGTCGGTGGTGGCAAAGTATTCCCTCCGGAACCTCCCCACTGGCTGAGGTTTACGTGGGAATCTCTGATGAAAAGTTTCTATTAAAACCTCGTCATCTACATCCTCTGCCATGACCCAGGTGTTTTCCGACTCCGGCTCCCCTTCCCACATTACCAAATACTCTACTTGATCTCCCTTCCACCTGGAATCGAGAATCTCCGCTACATGGTAGCTGTGTTCCTTCTCCTCCATTGCTGGTCCCCTATTGACCCTCCCTTCTCTGTCCCCTTTATACGGTGACAGCAACGACCTGTGGAAAACTGGGTGCAGCTTCATGTGGTTCGGTAACCGGAGTCTGAAAGCCACTGGGTTGACCTGCTGCGTGACTTCAAATGGGCCCAGCCTTTTGGGTCTTAACTTCTTACAACCCCCTTTGAATGGTAACCCTTGGGTTGACAGCCACACCTGGTCCCCCACCCTAATGCTTTCACCTTCTCTTCTGTTTTTGTCTGCCTGCCTCTTATATTCCTCCTTAGCCCTGTTTAAGTTGAGTTGGAGCTGGCGATGGATCGCTTCCATTTCTTCAACGAACTGTTCTGCAGCTGGAACGCTCCAGTTCTCCCCTTCCCCCCCTGGGAAGGCTCGGGGATGGCACCCGTGATTAGCCAAAAAGGGGCTCATCCCCGTGGACACGTTCTCTGCATTGTTGTAGGCAAATTCTGCCAACGCCAGCTTCTCCACCCAATCATTCTCTCTGTCATTCACATAACACCTCAAATATTGCTGGAGGACACCATTAGCTCTTTCCGCCTGCCCGTTGGTTTCCGGATGCCGGGCAGTTGAGAAATTAACCTCTACATGCAGTAAGCTCATGAGCTTCCTCCAGAACCTGGAAGTAAATTGTTTCCCTCGGTCTGAAACCACCCTCAAGGGGGCGCCATGCAACCTAAACACATTTTCTACAAACAATTTAGCGGTTTCTTCTGCCGTGACCGCATGTGAGCAGGCTATAAAGTGGGCCATTTTGGTTAACAGGTCTACCACAACCATGATGGCTGTTTTCCCTCTGGACCTTGGCAGATCAGTCATGAAATCTATTGCCACTGTTTCCCATGGTCTTTCAGGTGTGGGTAGTGGTTCTAATAACCCTGCCGGTGCCCGCCTCTCCCCCTTGGCTCGTTGGCATTGGTCACACCCTCTCACATTCTCCCGCACATCTTCCCTGACCTTGGGCCACCAAAATTCCCTGGTAACCAGCCACATGGTTTTGTGTTGCCCAAAATGCCCTGCTGTGGGGCTATCGTGCAGTTGCTCGAGTACCTTCTCCCTCAATTCACCTTCAGGTATATATAACGCTCCCTTGTAGTACAACGCCCCGTTTCTCTCCTCAAAACCCCCGGGTTTGTCTCCCTCCCTCCTGAGACCCCTGAGTTTGTCCTGGGCGTATTCATCCTGCACCGTTCCCTCTACCAGTTCCCTTTGCCCCACCAATGCCGCCCCACACACCCAGCGGTCCTCTGGAATGACATGGGTCTCTTCGGGTGCTCCCTCCCCCTCCAAATATTCAGGTTTGCGTGAGAGAGCGTCCGCCCTAACGTTCTCTGGGCCTGGCACATAACAAATCTCAAAGTTAAATTTGGAAAACTCCTGGGCCCATCTCAACTGCCGTTGGTTGAGCACTCGCGCAGTTCTCCAATACTCTAGATTCTTATGGTCCGTGCACACTTGCACCTTATGTTGTGCACCAATTAGCAGGTGCCTCCATCTCCGGAAAGCCTCATGAATAGCAAGAAGTTCCTGGTCGTACACCGTGTAGTTCCTCTCGGATTTGTTCAGCTTTCGCGAAAAGAAGGCACACGGTCGCCACTCTGACTCCTCCTTCCCTGGCTGCAGAAGAAGAAGCACCGCCCCTATGGCTCTGTCAGATGCGTCTGTTTCGACCCTCAGCTTTTTTTGTAAATCCACATGCAGAAGTTGTCCTTCAGAGGCGAAGGTCCTTTTCAGTTCCTCAAACGCTCGCTCCGCCTCCGCAGTCCAAACAAACTTCTTTTTACTGCTGAGACAGTCCGTAATGGGCGCCGTCAGGTGGGCAAAGTTTCGGATGAACTTACGATAAAAGTTTCCAAACCCTAGGAACCTCTGCACATCCTTCTTGGTTTTGGGTGTTTTCCATTCCAGCACTGCCTGGACCTTGCCGGGATCCATGGCCAATCCCTTGTCTGACAGGCGGTACCCCAGGAATTCCACCTCCTTGGTATGAAACTGACACTTCTCCAGTTTCACCCACAGCCTGTTGGCTTGCAGCCTGCTCAACACTTCTCTGACGTCTCTCACATGTTGCTCCTCATTCTCCGAATACACCAACACATCATCTAGGAAGGCCACGCAATTCTTGTAGAGCAAAGGCCCCAGTACGTGGTTCATAAACGATTGAAAGCACGCTGAGCCTGCTTGTAATCCAAAAGGCATAACGAGATATTCAAATGCCCCCAAAGGGGTGAACATGGTGGTTTTCCATTCATCCCCTTTCCTTATACGTATCAGGTTGTACGCCCCCCTTAGATCCAGCTTTGTAAAAATCTTTCCCTTCCGCACCCTGGTCAAAATATCATCAATCCTGGGCATAGGGAAAGCCACTGGTTCTGTCACTGCATTTAACCGCCTGAAATCACATACAAGTCTCGGCTTGTCCGTGTGCTTTTTATCCACAAAAAACACTGGGCTACCCCCCGCTGCTTTGGACTCTCTGATGAAGCCTCTCTTCAGGTTCTTGTCAATGAACGCTCGCAGCTCCTGCATTTCTCTGTCTGACATGGCATACAACTTGCCTACAGGAAGCTGTGCTCCAGGGAGTAAATTGATCTGACAGTCAAAGGGCCTATGCGGGGGTAGTTGGTCAGCTTCCTTCTCGCTGAACACGTCGCTGAGATCTGCATACTGTGGTGGTACCTTCACCTTCTCCATTACTTCAGTCCCTGCTAGGGTGGCTTGGGCCCCTGCTGAACCCTTTCCCCCTTTGCAGTGTTCTAAGCAATGTGCTGAACCAAAGGAAACCACTCTCTGATGCCAGCCCACCAGCGGATCATGTAGCGCTAGCCAGCTCATTCCCAAAATAATGGGAGCGCCTCCTAAGGTGGCCACATTAAACGCTATCAGTTCTGTGTGCCTTGCCACCCTCATTATCATGGGGACGGTCTGCAAGCTGACTCCTCCTCCCAACAACTCCCTGCCATCGATCTTGGTCACCTGCAGGGGGTTGCTTAAAGGGATCGTCTGTATCTGGTGTTCAGCAGCAAACTCCTTGCTCATAAAATTGCAGGAGCTGCCTGAGTCCAACAGCGCCTTTATTTTTAGGGGGTGTCCATTTTGCAGCTCTAGCGACACTTCAATCACTAGGGCCGGGTTAGGAGGTTCTGGCGTGGGCACTTTTACTGCTCTTTGGCCTGGCTGCTGTGCCCCGACGGTGGCAACCAGGCGTTGGCTTTTACCTGCTCCGTTTCTCCCTGCTCTCCTCCCTCAACAGCTCCCACCATCCCTTGCCATTCCTTCCTCTGGGGGCAGACTCTGGCAAAGTGGCCTGGCTGTTGGCAGAGATAGCATTTCCGGGCGCCCTTTCCCTCCTTCTTAGCCCCCTCACTGGGCTTTGAAACTGCGCGCGCGCGCGCTGTTCCGATTTCCATCGGCTCTGCCGGCGGGAAAGTTGTCTCTGGAATCTCAGGAATGCGGAACTCCTTCCAGCGTTCCCCTTTCCCTTCCCGCCTCTCCAAAGCTCTCGCCTCCTGGCGCGCTCCTATAGTCAGCGCAGATTTAGTCAGCTGATCCATAGAATCCGCCCTAGGACCCCGGGACAGTTCGTCTTTCACGGCCGAAGCCAAGCCTTCTTCAAATAGCATTTGAATGGGCGCTGCCGATAAGTCCCAACCCAATCTGTGAACCAGCATAGTGAACTCAGTCCAGTACTCACGGACAGATCGGCTTCCCTGCTTGCAAGCCATTAGCTGTCTGCGCACCACTCCTTCCTCAATATCGCTGGAAAACATGAGATCCATTGCACGAAAGAACTTCCTGGTGTCCTTTAGGACGTCATTGTGCGTTGCCATCAGGGGCCTAACCCAGTCTCTCGCCCCCCTCTCAAGATGCCCAATCACGAAAGCAACTCGCGATTCCTCGTCAGGGAATTCATCAAACTGCACATTGAGGGCATATTGCATCTCTGTTCTAAAGGCATGATAGTCCTTGGGGTCCCCCCCAAATTTCTGCACCAATCCTGGTACCTTTCTGTTGAACTGGGTGGCTCTCCCCTTCTTGTCTGCATCCTGAGCCCTTCTCTCCTCAAGCCTAGCCGTCTGCAGCGCCAATTGGATTTCCAACGCTCGGTACCTATCTTCCAAGCTTGGACCCGCTCCAACTCCTGCCTCTCCGGCTCCGGCTGGGTCGCTCATGATGCCTTCTCCTGCACAGGCAGCTTACAAAGACTGTCGGAATGCTGTGATGGGATGATTAGCTGCTTGTGCGTAAAATCGTGCTCCCTCAGAGTTTGTGCAACTCCACAAACCTCTGTGTGTGACAGAGCTCCTCAAACATGTCTGCTCTAGTCACTCGTAGATTCCGACAGTGGCTGTCTGCGGAAGCGCTTCCAGCATAGAAGCTCCTTAACGGAAACGCGTCTTCTGGACTCACGACGTGGCAGCTTCCGGCGAAGCATGGGTCTCCCTATGGGAGCTTCTGACACCTCCCCGCTGTTCTCGCTGGACGTGTCCCTCATCCCTCCCTCTTCCCTGCTAGTTCCTGCTTTGGCTGCTGCGTCTCTCTCCGCATTCATGAGACCCTCCTCCAGAGTACCCTCTCTCCCCCTGCTGGTCCCTGCTTTCGCTGCTGACTCCCTCCCAGCCTCTGTGAGCCCTTCCACCTCCCTTTCCTCCGATGGCAGTTCCCTGACACCCAGGTTCATGGTTCTTACATTCCAGGTTCCTATGCAATATTTTTCTTTACAGCATTGGACTTTCCTTTTGCTTCCAGGCATATCCGCAACTGAGCGTCCTTTCGGCTTTGGCCCAGCCACTTCATCAGCTCTGAATCTACTTGTACTTGTCCTCCGCTCTTCCTCAGTAGCATTCCTCTTCCTTGGACGCCTTCTGACCTGAGGGGCTCATCTTCCAGCGTCATAACATTTATATGCCTGTTGTCTATGTCCATGGAGTTTTCTTGGCAGGGATACTGGAGTGGCTTGCCGGTTCCTGCTCCAGGTGGATCACGTTTGGTCAAAACTCTCCACTATGACCTGTCCATCTTGGGTGGCCCTGCATAGCATAGCTCCTAGCTTCCCTGAGTTATTCAAGCCCCTTCGCCACGGCAAGGCAGTGATCCATGAAGGGGGAGTCTTTTTAGATGAGTCTAAAAAGCCCGGGACACAAATTTTCACGGCCCTCTAATGGCTATGGTGGCTGATTTACAGGTAGGTAGCCATGTTGGTCTGCCGTAGTTGAAACAAAATAAAAAAATGGCTTCCAGTAGCACCTTAGAGACCAACTAAGTTTGTTATTGGTATGAGCGTCCGTGTGCATGGTATCTGAAGAAGTGTGCATGCACACGAAAGCTCATCCCAATAACTAAGTTAGTTGGTCTCTAAGGTGCTACTGGAAGGAATTTATTTTGTTTGTTTGTTTGTTTTGTTTCATATTACAGATGTATGAAATCTTTGGCCATCCAGATGTTGCTGAAGTATAGCTCCTGTCATTTCTGGCCATTGGCTAAGCTTGCTTGGCCTGATGGGAGTTGCAGCTGAGCAACGTCTGGAGGGCCAAAGGTTCTGCATGCCTGCTATATAAGCATGGCGGTCCTTTGCACCTGGTCCTTTATTGGCACAGTTATCCCATTCAGGACCAGGGTGTCCACCACACCTGCCTGCCCCCTCTCCCCACGAAACAGTCCATTGATTTCAGTGGATCTGCTCAAAGCTGAATTCAACACAACCCTATACTGGCAAATTTGTTTCAGGAACATTCAAACCATTGAGCGGGGTTGGGGAACCTGTGGCTCCCCAGAACTCCCATCATCCCTGCCACGAAACCACTGCTTGACCTGATAACTGGGGCTGAAAGAAGTCACCTGCACATTTCTTCAAAGAGTCCACAAAATCCCGTACAAATTCCTTTTCCTGACTGCAGGACATCTGCTGCCTCTGAAGCCCTCTTGGCTTCATCATAGAAGGCTTCCATATCATATTCTGGAGAAATAAACACATTTATGAACTATCACCCCAAAGCACAAAATGCATAGTGAACAAGGGTCTGCAAAAGTCACGTGTGGGTCACAAACGTTCAGAAGATGCGAGTGATCAATCAATTCAATGAACATATATCTTTTTTCCTTAATGAAATAGCAAAAGTTTATTGTGTAACAAACCACCTATATGATGGCAGATCCTCATCCAAATGGATCAGACTTTCTCCAGGTCACTGTGGGCTTTTTTGAGCAAGACGCTCACCAGGTTTTCCACGCTATCCTTGACATTCACCTGTTTCACAAAAGGTAAATAGATTTGGTAGCAGTTAGACTGGGTCAGTGTCAGGATGCACTGGTGGACTGGATGAGGGACAATAAACTGCATTTGAATCTTGGGGCGATGGAGTAGCTTGGTGGGTGGTTCTCATGTTCCAGAAATTGACAGGTTTCCTGTTCTGGATGTGGTTGCACTCCCCCTGAAGGAGCCAGGGCATAGTTGGGGGCACTCCTGGAATAATAATAATAATTAAAAAAAAATAAAAATTTATACCCCGTCCGTCTGGCTGGGTTTCCCCAGCCATTCTGGGCGGCTCCCAACAGAATATGAAGAAGAAGAATAATAATTAAAAAATAAGACATCAAACATTTAAAACTTCCCTAAACAAGGTTGCCTTCAGATGTCTTCTAAAGGTCAGGTGCTTATTTCCTTGACATCTGATGGGAGGGCATTCCACAGGGTGGGCACCACCACTGAGAAGGCCCTCTGCCTGGTTCCCTGTAGCTTTACTTTTCGCAGTGAGGGAACTGCCAGAAGGCCCTCGGAGCTGGACCTCAGTGTCTGGACTGAAGGATGGGAGTAGAGACGCTCCATCAGGTATACTGGGCCAGGGCTGTTTAGGGCTTGAAAGGTCAGCACCAACACTTTGAATTGTGCTCGGAAACGTACTGGGAACCAATGTAGGTCCTTCAGGACCGGCGTTATGTGGTCCCGGCAGCCACTCCCATTCACCAGTCTAGCTGCCGCATTCTGGATTAGTTGTAGTTTCTGGGTCACCTTCAAAGGTAGCCCCACATAGAGCACATTGCAGTAGTCCAAGCAGGAGATAACCAGAGCATGCAGCACTCTGGTGAGACAGTCTACATCTTTGTCACTAGACAGCCCACGTTTTTTACAGTGGTACCTCGGGTTAAGAACTTAATTTGTTCTGGAGGTCTGTTCTTACCCTGAAACTGTTCTTAACCTGAGGTACCACGTTAGCTAATGGGGTCTCCTGCCGCCGCGCGATTTCTGTTCTCATCCTGTTGCTTAGAGAGGGCTAAGAAGCAATCAAGATTGCTTGTGGCAATTCACATTCACCGCTAATGTGGACTTTTGCCACTTTAATATGTGGAAACATTGAGCCTGTGCAGGTGGTGAATGTCCCCATATATGTGAAGAGGACAGTATTGAGGACAAACTTTGTTTTGGGACAACTTTCTAAGATCCTGTGTGATAGATAGTCTCTCGGAAAAGATTAAAGATAAGCAAAAACAGGAGTTGATTGGTAACTGAACTGGACAACAGGGTCGAAGCAACTGCTTATAGACATTTCTGAAGGCCTGGGCCACTCCCACTCCCCACGTGATTGGCTGTCTAAACTTCCAAGCTGTGAATCAGGACTCAGAGTTTAAGGGCCAATGGCAGAGCCCAAATCCAGAAATGTTCTGTGATTGGATATCATGTATCGAATCAGAACACAGGAGCTCAGAATCCTTAGTCCAGACTCGAGACCACTGAATACATAACAGGCCCCATGGCATTTTCAGGAGACTGGCTGACTATTGATGTGTAACCACAAAACTCAAGAACTGTCCCGCCTGCTAGAATTGAGCTGAGGGATCCCCTTGTACCCTTGGAGATCTTTCGAAAAGCAAAGACAGGTAGGATTTTGCCTTGATAAGAAAAGAAACAAGAATCAGTGATGGGGGAAATTTTGTTCTGGGGCTCAGCCCCTGCACTTCCTCCTACTGCTAGCACTCAGTCGTGTGCTAAGTACAAAGATCATGCCCCTTTTGGACTTCCAAAGGATGGGGAAACCCTGCATTTAAAGACACGGGACAACAATGGGATGGGGCGGATTTCATGCGGACGCCAATATATTACAGTCAAACCTCAGCTCCCGAACGCCTGCGTTTTGGAACGTTTCGGCTCCCGAACGTCGAAAACCCGGCACATTTCAAAACGATTGTGAGGCAAAGTAAGAGTCCATCAGTTCCTGAGGTGAAATTTTGGGGTGGGGAACGTCTGACCTCTGAGCACATCTTGCCCCCTCCCCAAGTCTTCCCCATTTGGTCCATGAGGCCATTCTCACATGCAGGTAAGGGGTGAGGCTTGACTGATAGGACATGGCTTTCCAAAGCTGCTTTCTTTGCACAGCCCTCAAAGCATGGGACTAGTTGTCAGGATCCTCTGAAGAAATGCAGAAACCAGGGACCCATTGCTAAGCAGGATGGCTCCCCCTTCATATCAGCGCAGAACATCCCATTCAGTTGGGCTGAGCCATGGCACTCCTGGCAGAGAGCTCTTTGGCGAGCCAATACTCAGTACTAAGTAGAATTGCCCATCCCTTCAGATCCTTCTGAGCACTAAAAAAGGAGGGAGAGGTTTCTTCCCTTCCCTGTGAAGCCCAAGCTTGCTGAGCTCTCCAAGAGAGAGGTGGGGGCTCCCAAAGGCTTCCCCTCCTTCCTTTAAGCCTGATCTCACTGCAGTCCTAAAAGGGGGAGACTCTCCAAGACTGTAGTGATATTAGAGAATGGCAGATGAAGGTGATGGACTATATGGAACTGGTAGAAATGACTGGCAGAATCCGAGACCAGGGAGAAGAGTCGGTGAAAGAAGACTGGAAGAAATTTAAAGACTATTTACAGAAATATTGCAAAATTAATGAATGCTAGAAGGATGTTGGATAGAAACTAAGTGGTTTCCAGCTGTAATGCTTTAAGAGGTAGGAAAAAAGGTTTACAAAAGTGTAAAAGCTTAATGGTAAGGATTTGCTGAACTAACAAACTGAAGTGGAATACAAAAAAGGGAGGTACGAGGAGGTCCGGGGAAATAAGTGTAAGAAGATATGTTATGGAGAATCAATGTGTTTTTTAACTGTTTTTATTTTGTATGTTTCTTTTTATTTTTCATTTTTACTGTTATACTTTAAAAACTTTAATAAATATCTTTTCAAAAAAAAAAAAAAGACTGTAGTGATATTAGGCTCTTTCCCTCCTCCCTTTTAGGCCTGATGCCTCTTTGTTGGTAGTTGTTGTGTACTGAGTTGAGCAAAGCGGCAAGCCCCTGGGGAAACCATAACTGGGTTTGTGACCTCTCTCCGCCAAGCTGCCCGGTTCTGCAACTTCTCAGAGCTGGAGAACATGCTTCGTGACCGCCTCGTCGGTGGCCTGAAGGATGAGAAGCTGCAACGACGCCTCTACGCCAAGAAGGACCTAACGTTCCAGGTCGCTCTGGAGGAGGCCCTGGCAACGGAAGCTGCCAAGAGGTCGACGCAAGAGGCACGGCCGAGCCTGCCACCCCAACCGAGGGTCCACCACGAAGACCTCACCGGCGACTCAGGATCTGACAGGGAGGAGGTGCACCGAGTACAGCAGCGCACTCAAGCAGCACACAGACCACAGCTGCCTCGACGAGAAGGAGGGAACTGCGCAAGCTGTGGGGAAAGTCACGAGAGGAGGACCTGCCGTTTCCGCAACGCAGAGTGCAGGCAGTGCAGAAAATTGGGACACATCGCCCGGGTGTGTCGAGCTCGGCCCACCCAACGCCAGGCATCAGATGACCAATCCAAGAGCCCCAGGTCCCGGGGCCCAACGCACCAAGGCAACTCTACGGAGCTCACGGACTTCCAGGTATACCAGTTGCCCCACCCCAACGTAGAGAAAATTTATGTAGAGGTACAGATAGAGGGGGCCCCATGCCGCATGGAGCTTGACATGGGTTCAACTCTATCCATAATCTCGGCAAGGACCTTAAGGAAACTGTGTCCTACTGGGGGTCCCAAACTCAGGCCAGCCCCATTCACCCTCCGGGACTTCCAGAAATGTAAGGTCGGCCCACAATGGGGGTGGGGACCTTCAAGGTGCAATATCGAGGGCGGACGCGGCAACTGGACTTGCTCGTGGTCAAGGGCCCCTACATTAGCTTACTGGGATTGGCATGGTTTGGACCACTGGGGCTAGCCATCACCGGGGTGAACCACACTACCTTACAAGTGGACGTGGATGCCATCTGCAAGGAATTTCCAGGGGTTTTCGATGGGAAATTGGGACAGTATACGGGGGCCCCCATTGCTCTACAGCTTGACCCCGCAGTACGACCTGTCAGGCTCAAGGCCCGCCGGGTCCCGTTCGCCCTGAAACCCCGTATAGACGAGGAATTGGACCGGCTCGTGGAGCAAGGAGTGCTGGAGCCGGTGCCTAATGCCCCCTGGGAAACCCCAATCGTCACACCCGTCAAGCCTAATGGTTCGGTCCGTATCTGTGCAGACTACAAATGTACCATAAACAAGGCCCTCACGGCCCACGCATACCCAGTGCCAGTGGTCAGCCATGTCCTTGCCACCCTGGCTGGGTCGAAAATTTTTGGCAAGCTGGACTTGGCCCAAGCATATCAACAGCTGCCAGTAGATGAGGCCACAGCAGAGGCACAGATGATTGTGACGCACAGAGGAGCGTTCAGGGTAAAGCGGCTGCAATTCGTTGTCAGTGTGGCACCAGGCATATTCCAGAATCTAATGGACTCGCTCCTTAAAGGGATTCCTGGCGTCACCCCCTTCTTCGATGATGTGTTGATTGCTGGGCCCACACCAGAGGAGTTTGAGGACCGCCTCCGCACCGTTCTGCACCGTTTCCAGACGGCGGGTCTCAAGGTGAAGCGCCTTGTATTTTGCTTGGTTGTTTGTCTCTAGCATTTTTGTATTGTCCTATTTTGCTATGGCTGTATGCTAATGCAATAAAGGTTTGATGATGATGATGATGATGTGTTCAGCGTTGTTATACACAAACTCAACTAGCGCCAATTTCTCTACCCAATCGTTCTGCCTCTCACTGACGTAACAGCGTAGGTACTGCTGCAATATTCCATTCGCTCTTTCGGCCTGGCCGTTGGTTTCTGGGTGCCGTGCCGTCGAGAAGCTCACCTCTACCTGCAGCAGGCTCATGAGTTTATGCCAGAACCGTGAGGTAAACTGTCTTCCCCGATCGGATACAACCCTCAATGGCGTCCCATGCAGCCTAAAACTGTTGTCCACAAACAGCCTGTCTGTCTCCCCTGCTGACACCGCATGGGAGCAGGCCACGAAGTGACACATTTTGGTCAGTAGATCGACCACCACCATCACCGCTGTCTTTCCCCTTGACTTGGCAGATCTGTCATAAAATCAATGGACACAACCTCCCAGGGCGTCTCCGGTGTTGGTAAGGGTTCCAGTAACCCTGCTGGTGCGGTTCTTTCCCCTTTGGCCCTCTGGCACCTGTCGCACCCCCGGACATATTCTCATACATCCTCCCTTACCTTGGGCCACCAGAACTGTCTGGTGACTAGTAGCATGGTCTTATGCTGCCCAAAATGCCCGGCTGTGGGGTTGTCATGGAGCTGCCTAAGTATTTTGGCCCTCAATGCCTCTCCTAGCGCATACAGTGCCCTTTTGTAGCACAAGAGCCCTCCTTTTTCCTCAAAACCCCCATTTTCTCCTTTTCCATCTCTGAGCTCCCTGATTTTAGTTTGAGCAAACTCATCGTGTCTGGTGAGGCCAACCAGTTCTTGCTCCCCTACCAGTGCTCCCCCACATGACCAGCGGTCCTCTGGGAACACGTGCCTGGCCACAGGAGGTCCTTCCCCTTCCATGTTTCCTGGAAAGTGCGTCCGCCCTCACATTCCCCCCCCCCGCCCAGGAACGTATTGTATCCCAAAGTGATACTGTGAGAACATCTGCGACCACCGGACCTGTCTCTGGTTGAGTACGCGCGCTGTCCGCCAGTATTCCAGGTTCTTGTGGTCTGTTCGGACCTGGATCTGGTGTTGCGCCCCAATCAAAAAGTGTCTCCACTGCCTAAAGGCCAGAAATTCTTTGTCATAAACAGTGTAATTTTGCTCTGACTTGCTCAGTTTCCTGGAGAAAAACGCACAAGGTCTCCAGTCCTCCCCTGACCCTTGTTGCAACAGTACTGCTCCGATGGCCGGGTCTGAAGCTTCTGTCTCCACTCTCAGTGGCTTCCCCGGATCCACGTGCAGGAGCTGCTCCTCAGAGGTGAAGGCCTTCTTTAACCTTTCAAAGGACTTCTGTGCTTCCTTGGTCCATGCAAACAACTTCTTGCCGCTGAGACAATCCGTTATGGGTGCTGTCAAGTGAGCAAAGTTCTTGATGAACTTCCTGTAGAAGTTTCTGAAACCCAGGAAACTCTGCACATCCTTCTTTGTTTTGGGGCTCTTCCATTCCAGCACTGCTTTCACCTTCTCCGGGTCCATGGCCAGCCCCTTGTCCGACAGTCGGTACCCCAGGAACTCCACCTCCCGAGCATGGAATTGGCATTTCTCCAGCTTGACCCACAACTGATGCTTCTTCGATCTCTCTAGCACCTGCCTGATGTCTTTCAGGTGCTGTGCTTCATTTTCAAAGATCAAAACGTCATCCAAAAAGACCACACAATTTTTGTACAGCAGGGGACCCAACACGTGGTGCATAAAGGCTTGAAAGCAGGCGCTGCCCCCTTGTAATCCAAACGGCATGACAAGATACTCAAACGCCCCCAGGGGGGTGAACATGGTCGTCTTCCATTCGTCCCCCTCTCTCACTCTTATCAGATTGTATGCTCCCCCGAGGTCCTGCTTGGTAAAATTTTCCCCCTGTCTCACACGAGTCAAAACATCGTCAATTCTGGGCATGGGGAAGGCTACGGGTTCAGTTACCTTGTTTAGGAGGCGATAATCATCTACAAGGCGATGCTGATTCGTCGTTTTCTTGTCCACAAAGAATATTGGACTCCCCCCTACGGCCTTCGATTCCCTTATGAAACCCCTCTTTAAGTTCTTGTCAATAAACTGCCTCAACTCACTCTTGCATCTCCAGGTTGGACATGGAATACAGCTTACCCACCGGCAACTGGGCCCCCGGAAGCAGGTTGATTTGGCAGTCATAGGGCCTGGGGGGGCAGCTTGTCAGCCTCTCTGTCGCTGAACACCTCCTTCAAATCTGCATATTGTGGTGGCACGCATCCCTTCTCCTCCAGAGTCACCCCAGCAACCCTGACCATAGTCATTCTTGGTTCCTCCCCCCCAGGCAGTGTTCCAAGCAGTGAGCTGACCCAAAGGGTGAAGGAACGTTGATGCCACGACACCACTGGGTCATGGAGTGCCAACCAACTCATTCCCAGTATAATGGGGGATCCCGCCAGTGTGGCCATGTGAAAGGCAATGGTTTCCGTGTGCCTAGAAACCCTCATCCTCATTGGGGGTGTCTGGTGTGTCACTCCCCCCCCCCAGTAGCTCCCTGCCATCAATGGTGGTCACTTGCAAGGGGAAATCTAGTGGCAACAGGTGTAGTTGGTGCTCCAGAGCGAAGTCTCTGCTGAAAAAGTTGCAAGAAGAACCCGAATCAAGAAGAGCGTGGACTTCTACTGGGTGCCCATTAGGGAGTTCTAGCACCACTTCAACTGCTATGCCTGCCTTGGGAGGGTCTGGTTGGGGCTCTTCTACTGGTCACCTGCCTGGCTGCTGCCCCTGTTGGTCTGCAGCCAGGCTTATTCGTTTCCCTGCACCTGAGCCTTCTCTCCCTCCTCTTTGCCTGCTGCCCCCATCATGCCTTGCCAGGATTTTTTCTGGAGACAGACCTTCGCGAAATGTCCAGGGCGCTGACAGATGAAACACTTTTGGGCTGTTTTCCAGTCCCTCCCCTCTTTCTTCCTGAGCTCACTGACGTTTGAAAACTCTCTCGCACGGGCTCCATCAATTTCCATTGGCTCGGCTGCCGGCAGACTGTGGGAAGTCCCTGTAGGCATCTCCGGAATGCGGTTGCCATGGAAACACTCTCCTCTGGCCTCCCGCCTTTCCTGAACCCACGCCTCCTGCCGTACTCCAACCGCTAACACTGTTTTAGTTAGCTCATCCATGGACCGTGGGCAGGGGGCTCTGGATAATTCATCCTTTACTTCGGGATTCAAGCCTGCCTCAAACAGAGCTTTCAGGGGTTCAGAATCTAGGTCCCGGCCTAGATTGTGCACTAACATCGCAAAACGCGACCAGTAGCTCCTGACGGTCAGAGACCCCTGTTTGAAACTCAGCAGCTCCCTTCGTGTCACACTTCCTTCCGCCTCACTGGAGAATATAGCGTCCATTGCCTGATAAAATTTCTTCAGGTCTTTCAAAGCATCATTCCCCGCTGCTATGAGTGGCCTAATCCATTCGCGAGCACCCCCCTCAAGGTGTCCAATTACAAAAGCAACGCGCTCCTGGTCGCTAGTAAACTCCCCTTCTTGCAATTCCAACACATATTGTATCTCTGTTTTAAACGTGTTGTAATCTTGGGGCTTTTCTCCAAACTTATTCACTAGCCCTGGGACCTTCCTTCCGATCGGGGTAGCTCTGACCTGACCATCCTGTGCTCGCCTCTCCTCCAGCCGAGCTGACAGCATAGCAACGTGCGCCTCGAGGTCTCAGTTCCTCT